>NW_005054357.1:3833615-3873963 GCF_000277835.1 Geospiza fortis | reverse complement strand
GCCCGCCCGCCCGCTGGGTCCCCGCGGGCTGCGGGGTACCGGGAGTGCTCATCCCGCACTCTGATTCCAGGGCACCGGGAATGCTCGTCCCGCGCACGGACCCCGGGGTACCGGCCCCGCTCATCCCGCACACAGATCCCGGGGTACCGGCACCGCTCATTCCGCACACGGATCCCGGGGTACCGGCACCGCTCATCCCGCACACAGATCCCGGGGGACCGCACCGCTCATCCCGCACTCGGACCCCGGGTACCGGGAATGCTCATCCCGCAGCGGATCAGCGGTGTCGCAGGGCAGGGGCTCTGAGCGAGGAGGAAGCAGGCGCCCGGTGAGGTCACGATGCACAAATACAGCATCATGGAATCGGTGGGGGTAGGAGGAACCTCTGGAGATGATGCAGTCCAACCCCTGACCAAGGCAGGGTCACCCGGAGCAGGTGACACAGGTGGGTTTGGGATATTTCAGAGTTGGAGGCTCTGCACCTTCCCTGGACAGCTGTTCCAGGGTTCTGCCACCCTCCATGGAAAGAAGTTCTTCCCCATGGAAGTGGAGAGTAAGCTCCAATCTCTGTGCCCAGGGACAGGACCCAGAGAATGGCTGGAGCTGTGCCAGGGCAGGGTCAGGCTGGAGCTCAGGGAAAGGTTCTTCCCCAGAGGGTGC
This sequence comes from Geospiza fortis, assembly GCF_000277835.1. Classification (NCBI taxonomy): domain Eukaryota; kingdom Metazoa; phylum Chordata; class Aves; order Passeriformes; family Thraupidae; genus Geospiza; species Geospiza fortis. Next base: position 3,873,303 of record NW_005054357.1, on the reverse strand, counting down.
TGGGCACTGCCCAGGCTCCCCAGGGAATGGGCACAGCCCCAAGGCTGCCAGAGCTCCAGGAGGGTTTGGACAACACTCCCAGGGATGGGATTGTTGGGGTGTCTGTCCAGGGCCAGGGGCTGAACTGGGGATCATGTGGATCCTTCCAACTCTGGATATTCCTTGGTTCCATGTTGCTAAACTTCTTGGGTTTTACTTTTTGTCCATTGCTCCTCGTCCTGTCACTGCGCACCACCAGAAAGAGTCTGGCACCATCCTCTTGGCACCTGCCTCTGAGATGTTTATGTGGCTCTCAAACACAGCCCCCTGTGCCTTTGGTGTCCATGCCCCACTCAGCAGGGGGACAGAAGAGTGCTTCTCTTCCTTAGCATGGAAGCTGTTTTCCCGGGAATGCAATGCCTATCAGCTCTATGGCACCATGCACCCAAAATTTCACTGGAAACCTGTGTTTTCACAGAGGCAGAGATTTTCATGAAAACAACTGAAAAACTGGAGATGGAGGTGAGGCCTCTTTGAAGATTGGGTTATAAAAGCTGTCTCAGACTGTTCCTGCCAGGAAGTGCTACCATGTGAACTAGAAAGCAAGCCTACAGCCTTTTCATCACTTACAGTTTTAGTATCATCCAATAAACCAGGCAGATCAGTTTTCATCTAAGGACATTCTTCCTTCACCATGATGAAAATGCTGAAATAAATAACAGTTTGTTTGCCAAATCCTTGGCAAGATCCCATTTGAAGTAATTTCTACCTTCAACTTTCTAGCAATTAATTATTTTTCCCTGCACTGGAAATCACTACCAGAAAGGTGCACATAAACAACATCAAGACATTCCAGAAGAGGGAATATTTTCAACTCTAGGTTGATAACTGTGAAGTTTGGCCAACTTTGTTTTTCTGCAGAGAGCCTGATACTGTTTCCAAAGAAACATGGTGCTTTTACAGTGAAACATATATGATTGCTATGCCTCTATAAACTTTGCTTCCAATAAAAATGCACATAAAAGAACAGCAGGAAGCAAACATATTTTGTTTAGCCTCCACAAACAAACTTCCCTGATGTTTTCCTGATGCTGTGTGCAGCTAGTTAACATTCATAATAATGATTTACATGAAAATCCATTTCCTTATGCAGAAATTTGTTGATGGAGTCTTTGTCTGCCACTCTCATGTAGTCAACAATATGTTTAAAAGCAGAAAATAGTTATTTCCCTGAGTTCTGCTGTTTGTTTTACTCATTTCTGAGATGAGACAGTGCATGCTGGAGAGTTATTTTTAGAAGCTGAAAAATGATAAACAGTGTAAACAATTTCTGATATCTAGGACAATTTTGATACTAAGAGTACCATTAGCTGGGCCTTGTGCTCTGTCCCTGCCTAGTGATGCTCAAACCAGGTATTTGTTGATTAACTCACAAATAAATTACAGGTTTAATATCAAAACCAAGTGCTGGAGGTTGTTTCTGCAAGAGGAGGACAAATTTCATCCTGACTTTTTTGTACATGAAAACAGAAATTGGCTTTCCTTCTTCAGTTCTTCTGCTGCTGTGGGAATGAATTGACTCGGATCTGGGAGAGTCATGGACTAAAAGTAGCCAGAGACAAATATTTACAAAGATGAAATTATCATTATTTTTATAATAATAAGCCCCTCAAAACTCTTGGGAAGAGGAAAGATGAGGATATATTTGAGTATGGAGAGTCAATGCCTTGATTGGTTTTCTTCTTTTGAAAGCAGCTCCACCTCTGTGCCAAAAGAAAAGAACAAGCCTCTTAAGATAGCAGGTAGAACAGTGGTGTAGAAGCACCAATTTGGCCTATTTATGAGGGGAAAAAAGATTTGGCTTTCATCACAGTACTGCAGTGCAATCAGTGTGTGCATGCCTTGCATGTTGCCTCAGTTATATCAGTACAGCAATGCTAATGAGAGTCTGACTTCCCCTAAAAATGGGAATGCAGTTCATTGTTTATGCCAAAAGTATATGTATTGTACCTGTGTCCTACTTGTTATGGGTGAAAAATAGACCATTTCTTGGATCAGGTAGCTGCTATCAGCACAACTATGTTTCAATCTGAAAACTGTTTCAAATGCCTAAGTTACCCTGTTTTATTTTCTGAAAGGCACTGATGATTTCCTGATACTTCAGTGAAGCTCTTCCCTTCAGAAATGGGAGAAATGAGAGCAGTCATGGCTCACCTTATAGAAGAATAAGTGAAATTGCTGCAAATTTTTCCCAATTAACAGGATTTCAGAAGAAAAACTAAAATGCTGCACAAGCTGCTGCCAGAAACAGTTTAAGGATTTTTATTAATTGTTATCACCTCGACCCTGGCTATAGCAAAGCTCACAATGACAAATTCATTTTCCCTTCAAGTACTGTAGTCCCAAACCATTGAACAGTTTCCTAACTGCGTTGATATTCAAGGATTTTTGTAAATAAAGTCCCTGGTGTAGGACAGTATGGTCACTGTGCATGGACTCTGACTGCCAGGGTGATGTGGCTATTCCTCCATCCCCCAGGACTGCTGGAGAAGCCCAGTCAGGCTCACATGGAGAAGCCAAGTCAGAGCTCACATTGCTGTTGCTGCTGGAGAAAGCATAAAGGGCACAGAAAGGCATGAGCCCTGCAGATGCAGCTTCCTCCCATGGATTTTGCATGTCCTATAAAATCTGAAGATGTCAGGTGCCAAATTTTTTTATAGGATGCCAAAGTTGTTGAGGTGAGTTTGATGCTGCAAACCAACAAGCTGCTCTTTGAGCTGCTCTGCTGCTTGACAAGTGACACAGGAACAGACTTGTGAACTTCCCAGCTCCTTTTTAATGGTGTATTAACATCAAAGACTAGCTTTACATATTTAAAAGACTACAAATTAGCAGACATTTGTTTTGCACAGTCTGGCCCTGCTTGTTGCATTCACTGTCATTATTAAAATGGAAATGGATGTTAATCTGCAATACAGAGAAACATGGACTGCAAATTCTGGGCATATAAGAGAATGCATTTTAACCAATAAATAATTATCTCTGAATAAATAATGCCCTTGGAAGTAGGAACTGCTCTCATTCACCTCACCCAGCACTACACCTGTTCAGAGGGCAGAAAGGAGAATGAGATATTTTAAAAGAGTCAAAGATTATTCTGTGTCACTTAACGCTGCATAATTCTCCAGAGTTTTCTGTTTCACAACTTCATCATCACAGAGCAGGGCCTACATCAAAACCCTGGGACACAAAGCAAGCCCAGCTGTAGGAGAAACCTACAGATACATCTGGGAGTTTTCAGGCAATCTTTACTGATCCCAGTTCTGTGTGCAGTGCTTGTTTATTTACTCTGCAGATTCAATTACTCTGTTTATACCTGAACTTGCAATTAGGAAAGATAAGACAAAATAGGTAGATAAACCCTCCAGTAAACCACCCACATTTTGGAAGCTGTATAAACAAGAAGAAAAGGTCTGTGGCAGAGCATCCAATCCTGAGGTTCTAATTCCAGATTAACAGTTTAGCAAAGCTGTCTGTTAGTTTCAGGCAAGGGCTGAGAGAGGAAAGACTAAGCAGGAACTTTAATTGTCAACTGTTCAACATTTGGATGCAGCACAGATACTGCCAAAGTCATACACTGGGGTTTTAGCCTGAAGAATGCTTCATGCTGGGACTGCAATCACCATGTGCCTATGCTAAAATAAGATAAATCAGTGAAGATCACAGAACCACAGAATCATGCAGTACCCAGAAGGATCATCAAATCCAACTCCCAAGATCGACTTTTATTTGTGTGCCTGAAGGTCCAGTTCACCAGAACCCCTCCCCCTTTTATTATGGCACTTCTCTAAACAGACAATATATGGTCTGAAAACCCAGGGAAGGAGTAGCAGGTGAGCACTGGGTGCTGTGGTCCTGTTCAGGTCACCAGCAGAAGGTGCCTCTGCCTTTGAAGGTGCAGAATTGGATGCAAAGCACAGGCTGAGTTCTGCTCCTTCCTGGGTTAGCAGCAAAAAAGCCAAGAACGTTTTCTTCTAGGCTGCACATTTGTTTCTCAGTACCAGTTAGGCTTGCATGACTTTCTCTTTAAGCCTCTTATGCTTTAACACAGCTCATCCTGACACTAAATTATACAGAGAACACTTGTGTGAGCTGTTCTACCTCCTCCTGGGGAGAGGTGCACATCTCCTGTTGGGAGGGACGCTGCCCACTGGTGATTTCTCCTCTGGCACGGCCGTTTGCAAAGCACAGAACCACTCCCACTCCTCACCTCCCTCAGGAATAGACACAGCTTTAAGTTAAAGCACAGTTTTAAGTGACAAAAAGAAAACCTATAACAATAACAGCGATTTTATTCTTGTGATCTCAACTGTGTCTCCTACATTAGAAGACAAACACTGTTAAATTTTATGTAAATAAGTCTTTCAGAGGCCCATAAAGACACTGCTTGCAAGAACATAAAGCAAAAACAGGTGACTATAACAGTAATGAAGAATTTGGGGATTTTTAAAATGTATTTTATGCACAAAAACCACCCAAACAAACAAAAAAAAACCCCAACAAACAACATTCTAAGTTGATAACTAGTTGAAGGATGGCTTTGAGCAGGAGGACTGACACTGGTGGAGTCATCATTTGTGCTCTACCCAGGGCATTTATCAGCATCACAGCCAGGGACTGCGTGCCATGTGCAAACTTAAACCTGTACACAGCTTTTATCAGATCAAGTCTCAGGTCTCAACATCTCAGGCTGGCAAACAGGGATTCATTAAGTAGCCTAAAGCCCAGAGTGGGCTAAGAAAAGCTACAAGCCACGGCTGAGTCCATGTCCTAACTGCTGGCACAACTTCCTCCTTTTCATGAACAGGAAGTGGGCATTAAAAAGAAATATATAATTGGGTTTTCCTGCATCCCTTTCCATAGCAGAAAGGAGAACACACTGCCTTAAGAATACTGCTGTCTGCATGGAATTGAAGGTCTATTTCCTTGTGCACCAATGTGTGTTATTCCCTTTTAACTTCCAAGCTGAGGAAATAAAGAAAAAATATTCTTGTCATTATGCTGCTATTATGGCAGAGAATTTAATTGCATTCAGATCAAGGCAAAGTTATGATTCCCTTAGAAACTGTAACTTGGTCCAAAACACTGAGCTCTTCTGGAGCAATTGTTGCTGCACACCTTTAGAGAAAACATTAAGCTGACAGGAAATGTGTGTTATGGTTCATAAGGGAACTATTGCATGGAAATCCCCAACTTGTAAGGATATATGATTAATCACAAATGCACTTTCATCATAGCTTTTACATACAGGTGATGGTACAGAGCTGTGGGTTAGGAATTGCCTGCCTTCTCCTGACATCTCAGGGTGAGATACCTGTGCTGCAGCAACTCCTCCGTGGATCCCTTTAGAGTCAGTGAAGGGAAACAAGGACCTCCAAAGGCTGGTTGGTGTTGAAATGAAGTGAATGACCTTCCAGAGCCTTGTGTTTAGCTGGGATAACTGGCACAGACACAGACACCTACATCCTGATGTCTAAGCCATGTGAGGTGAATCCACCCTTGATCAATTTGATGGTGTTTAGGAAGACAGTAATTTCCTCATCATTTTTGGGAGCTTTCTCTCAATAAACATATCAAAAATCTCACCTTTCTTTCTCCCCTATATTTTTAGTGTCTATCTATCCTTCTTCCTCCTTGTCATTTTCAACTTGCAGATCTGTAAAAATGCTCCCACTTCAGCAGTACCTACTGAAAAAAGGGGTTTCAATTCGTTATCAAAACAAATTCCCTTGCTCCCTAGGCTGCTCAAAAGGTTCTGTCTGTGAGGAAGAAGGAAAAAGTTAGTAGAGAAGCATGTTCCTTATAAAATGCAGGGACGGTATTGCCAGCAGTTTTGTCTTAATCATCTCTGTAGGTTAGACACAGAGAGGGGAACTGGGATGGCAATAGGAGACATTAAAAGGCAAGTCTTCCATAAAGTCATAATAGAAACTCAAGCTGATTTAAAGTTGCAAATCACTTAAGAGTTCATTCCAGGTAAGTTTAGTTGGTTTGGGGACAAGTCAGAATAAGTGTTTAAATTGAAATGTGTCAATATATGACACATTGTTTGGGTGTTATTTATGCTTGTTTAAGCAGAATGAACAAATGTGCTTTCCATCATAATGTCTGGGCAATGCAGACCATTTTGGACTGAGAAATTCAGATTCAACATCCATTTCAAAGATTTATACATCCTAGAGAGAGAGAGAGAGAGAGAGAGAGAGACTGTTTGGTTAAAAATGATATGAAAACATTCTGGCCACTATAAAACTAGTGAAGGGCAGTAGCAATATGCAGTTCTGTGTTATTTGTTTTCACAAAATTCAACTATATTTCTTTCTTTGAAGTCCAAAGACCTCTGTGAAGTGGGATCTTCTCACCAGCTTCTTCTGCAGCTGAACAATAAAGAGAGCTGAGGGGAAAGCCAGGACTGGTTCACAGGATGATGTGGAGAAGGCTGAACATCTTGCCCAGCCCTCCCTGAGCCTGCTTTGGTACAACCTGTCTCTGAAGAACTGCACAGAAAATCTACTGATGTCCCTTATCCCTGAGCAGGGTCCCAAATGGATTGAGTAGGATGCCAATCTCCTGTCCCCCCTTCAGAAAACATCTCTGCAAGGAGGAGAGATGCAAATCTGCCTGTGGGTCAAATGGTGCTTTTCATGGCAAAAAGACAATGGATACCCAGGAGAATGTCAGTCACCAGTGACCATGGGGACTGGAAGGGAATCTGACCTTAGGAATAAAAGAGACATTTCCTCCACAGTCTGAGCCTGTGACAGTCCATGTTAATTGTAGTTTTACAAAACCAGCTGAGGGTCACCAACAACTTCCCTAAATTGCTGAGCCACAGCAGAGGCAGGAGTTGGGTACATGACTGTGTTTTAGGTGATCCAGCTAAATACAGAGATAATGCAGCCTTTTCTGGCTGGGGATAAGAGATGAAAGTCTTACTGACAGAGATACTGGAGAAGAAAGGAAAGCTGCAACCCTTCTGCATCAGCTCCAATAGCATCTGCAGTCTGCTGCTCCTGGGATGGGGTGCTTCAGGCTCCAAAAATTATGGAGGCATCTCCCCTAAGGTTACTCTTGCCCTGGGAGTCTGAAGACACTGTAAGCTAAACTAAATATTAACCTGCCTCCAAGGACTGTGGCAGTGTCATTTTTTATGGGTATGCTACATCTGAGACCATGCAAACATCTGTTACTGGTTTGTTGTTTGTTTTGAGTCTGTGTGTGTGTGCTTTTTAGAGAAGGAAAGAACTGCCAGTCTCTGGAGCTCACTGTGACTCTGAGGCCCAGGTGCCATGCTAAAGAAAAGTGGGATTGAACCACAGTAAAAGAAAACACTTTAAAGATCCTTAAACAAGACTCTGCTAATGTTCAGAGGTGGACCACTTCATCTGGCTTCTAAAAACCCTTGATTTTCATCATCTGTGCAATGGTAAAGGGAGATTTCCCATCTTTGCACAACTATGGTAAGGAAATGCAAAGTGTTATTTCCTCCCTTGGTGGCCTTGGGGCTGTACTAGCCTCTGTGACCTGCTGTTGGCATTGCCCCAGTGTGGGGCAAACCTGAACCTACAGCTCATGCCATTTGTGACTTCTGCCCTCAGCCAAAAAGGGAAGGCAGTTCTCAGTACCCAGTGTCTGTCCAGCAAAGCCTTTCACAAATGGAAGAACGCTGTCCCATCAGCTTTGTTGGAAACCTTTCTCATAGCTCCTTGTGCATCTCCTTTCCCAGATATGTCTGAGTGGTGTGCGAAGCCTGATTGAATCTGAAGTGTAAAGGCCAGCTGAAAACACGGGTCTGAAGGCATCTGACAGCAGTGGCATCTGGTGTCATAGCAGGTGTCAGCCTGCCCTCAAACATCTTCCTTAGGCTGGCCTACTCCATGTCAGGCTTTGAGGAGTCTGGGTGAGCAGGGCCTTGTATTTCATTAGTTCATTAATGTGCAGAAGGTGGAGAAAGAAGCCACACCTATTTTACTCTTTTAGCAGATGCCCATGCTTGTGACTTTAGCTGGTGGTGGAGCAGTTAAATGAAGGAAAAAACAGAGTAACTAAGAGATTGAGCACATTCCAGTTATCAAAAAACAGAGGATGACTGTTTCTCTGGTTTTGTTTCAAATGAAGCTCCTAAATGTCCTAAAGTTATCAAAAAACAGAGGATGACTGTTTTTCTGTTTTTGTTTCAATGAGGATCAAATGAAGCTCCTAAATGTCCCAACACACATCCCAGTAGCTGGGGAATCTGACTACTCGATTCATCTCTGCAACCACCTGCACTCCTGTACTTCCTTTTGGAAAATAACTGCCCCATTAATCTTATTCCATTTAACTGGATTAAGTGTTATCTATATTTTGTGTACTGTGACCAGAGAGGAGCCTGCACACCATGCATAATCTCATTCTGTATTTGTGTTTACAACCAAAGAAACACTGGAGGAGGTTCAGCCTCGCCCAACTCTGTGGTGTTGGACAGGGAGGAAATCAGCCCAGTAACTTCTGAGACTGCATGGAAATACACCAAAGGTTGTGTTTCTATGGTCCAAAATAGCATTAGGTCTCCTTTGAGTGTGACTAACCATTTCCAAAATAAAAGGAGCCTGTTCTTCCCTCGGCGTGGTGGGGGCCAGCACTGGTGTCCCACCTGGGCACGTACTGGGTTTGTGGGGACATAGTGTCACTTTGGCCACTCAATTTCCATTAAAACAGCAATAAACTCTTCTTGGTTCCCTACCCCAGTGGTGCAAAGCTGTATTTGGCTGTATTTGAAGAGGACTTTAAGGATACAAATGCCAAGCATTACAATTTGTTCCAACATGCATGCCCTGCTTGTAAAGTGCTGTGTAAAACCCAGCGCTGCTCTCAGCCAAAAGGGTATGAGGAACAATGCAAATGATTCAGAAATGTGAGTGCTGCAGAGCCCATAAAACACAGCAGATGTAAATAAAGCCTGCAAAAGAAAGTCTGCATCCTACAAAGTTGTATTGCAAAAGACTCTCATAACAATAGTTGCAGAATATAATTTGTATTGTAGGACAAGCCCCTAGTATCCTCTCTGGCAAAAAAAAAATCATATGTAAATCACAAGAATCTTTTCCAAGATGCTCTAAAAATACATAAATTTTGCAGGCAAGGTGATGAGTTGGAGACTGGTACACAATTTGCCCTGCAGCAGGCCAGGGAAGTCAATCTGCTGCTGAAAGAGAAACGATTTTCCTAGATTTATAGACTGTAAATATTTTATTTACTCTCCAAAGAGGGAGTCCAAAGAATGTATACAAAGGGTGTACAGGGCTGTGTCTTCTTTGGTTTGGTGTGGCTGTGAAAACAAATTGAAGCATTACTGGAAGCCAAGGGAGTTCAGGTGACCTCTGGTCCCACTCTCCATGGGGAGATTCCTCAGGCACATCCATCCTGCAGTGTCCTCACACACCTCTGACTGCAGGAGGAGTTGTTCAGGCCTTACTCTGAGCAGATAAAATACAGATGAAACATGAATACAGAGCACTCTGGAATAATTTCCAATGCACGAGGTCTTGTCCAGCATAAGCTGAGAGCTCTTTCTGCTTTTAGCTTTCCTCCAGCTGGGTCTAAGTGAGTTGTGAGAGAGCACAGCCTCTCCCTTGCTCTGTACCCTCCAGGCTGTGCCTAAGGGTAACGAGCAGGGGTTGCTGTGTGCGTTCTCCAAGTCTCATTAGAGGTAGCACTAATATTTACCTGTTTGCATTTCAGATGAGAGGGAGTCTGTTTAACATCATCAGCCATTTGGTCAATATTGACAGGTGGAGAGCTGGATGATGTTTTCATTAACTTCAGCACTCTACAGCTCTGTGGATTTCCCCAGGAGATTGTTTTCTGTCACCAGAGTGTGACCAAGGCTGTGGAGGAAGGACACTTATAGGGCTGTCTACTAAAATCTCAGGTTGTCTCCTGAATGATGCTAAAAGGCCCTCCAAGCTTTATTCTCCATCACTGTTGCTTCTGTCCCAGAAACCAGATGTCTGTGCTTGGTCCATTAAGCACCTTCTCTTCCTCCTCCTTCTCTGTGTGCTCAGGTTGAGCCCCACAAATCCTCAGCTGCACATGGAGAGCTCCATTTTTGTCCTTTTCCTGCCACACCACCCCTGTCTGTGGTACAGCTGATACTTGTCCTTCAGCATCTGTGTTATAATAACAAAGTCTATAATAATATAGTTGTGACTGTAATTCTCCATTCCTAGGGTGTGGTTAGCTGGGAAGAGGAGCACAGTGGATTTCTTTATTCATGGGTACCCTTGTGAAAGCACATTATAGATGATGCTGATTACGCTGCAGTTTTCAGGGGCACTCATCACAGCACTCTATAGACAGAAGTGGATTTGTTCTCAGAATTGGTCCAGGGGAGGAAAGTGTCCTGATTCCCGTGCTAGAGATGGAAAAACTAAGGCAGAAAAGCAAGATGACTTGCTCAAGGAGTCGTCTGTGGAGGAAGAGTGGGAGTGGAAATCCCATCTGCCAAAGAAGGGATTAATCCAGACTACAGGAAACGTGGGAGATGACTCAGCTGCAGATGATAGCAAGGTTGAAATGCAAGTGAAAGCTGGCCTGAAATCTGGATCAATGTGAGAGAGAGGAGCTGCCTTTTTGAAATGATGCACAAGAAAGCCCCTGTAGATGTGCAGCTGAAAGGGAAACCAGTGCCTGGGCTGGGCCTGGGTTTATCAGCCAGAAAACAGAGACTGTGAACTGCAAGGTCATCTCCACTTGGCTGGAGCCCTGCTGGGCAGCAGGCTGGGAGCAGAGCTGCCTGCACACAGAGAGGCTGAATTCCAGCCCCTGAGCAAAACACCCTCCCTGGATCAATAGTTCTGTTCACAGCAGAGGTTGCTAGACAGGGTCACAAGAAAGAACTTGTTCTTCTGCTACTGAAAATTCTCCATTTCTAGCCAGTAACCATTGCCAGTTTCTGTCTGTTGTATGTTACTGGGCTTAAGTTCATGTTACTTCACATATTTTGATATTTTCTATCTTTAAAAGTCATGGCAAAATAGTCCTCTGTCATGTTCCTAAGCATTTTTATCATTCAGGTTTTTTTGCATAGTGGCAGAGATTTAGGTGAAATCTAAAATTACAGACACAAATTATTCATATGAATTTCAGAAAGTTAATCTACACTGGACAAAGTCTATCAGTCATCTATGGTAGTTTTTCACTTTTCAAATATTTCCCAGGCAAACAATTCCCAGGAAGATTATTTCAACTCTTAACTCCAATCTTTGTATTCAACCACCAAAACACACTTTGACCTCTGCATCATCTGATGCTCCTACTCAGTTCCTGGATAATTCACAGAATTCACAGAATGACTGGGTTGGAAGAGACCTCAAAGATCATCGAGTCCAACCCATGCCCCAACACCTCAACTAAACCATGGCACTGAGTGCCACATGCAGGCTTTTTTAAATACATTCAGGGATGGGAACTCAAGCACCGCCCTGGACAGACCATTCCAGAACTTTATCACCCTTCTGTAAAAAACTTCTTCCTAATACCCAACCTATATTTCCCTTGGCACAGCTTGAAACAGTGTCCTTAGGTTCTGTAATCCACACTGATGTCATTAAAGACATCATAGTGAACAACACAGTAAAAAACTAGTGAAAAACACAACGTAGTGAAAAAACTTCATTCCTAAAATAAAGAAAAAACGTGTCTTAGGCACAGGATGAAAATTTCCTGTCAGCAATGATCTAGTTCAGCAACTGTTTTCTCACTGGCTTCAGGATTTCACAGTGCTCTTAATGAAGAAATATTGCACGGTGTGAGGAAAACTCCAGGCTTGGATCACCCAGCACTGGAAGAACATACTTGTGCCTTCCTTCCAGCTGCTGGCAGAGCAGACACCTTGGTGCAGAGCAGTGCCCAGAGGAGCAGGGACTCCACAGGAATGAGCAGAGCCCAGTGAAATGTGAGCAGGCGCGTTTTCCCTGCGGACAGCTCTGACAGCTCCTGTCCCCACGTGGGCTACAGGCTGGGAGCAGAGATGCTTTCACAGCAGCTCTTCTGAGCTGCAGAGAGCAGAACACGAGGCAAATGTAAATCCTCAGGACAGGGCACCTCAGGCAGCTGAGTCTGGAGAGCAGCTCTGGCTCATTGCAGGGAAGGCTGGTGGCTTGGCTCAAGCAGTTCCCTTGGCAGCCTTGCAGTGGATGAGCTCTCGGTTGTGTCCGTGGTGTGAGGGGGCTGCCTGTGTTTGTTCACACTTTGGGGCTGCAACGTGCTGCTGCTTCTTGATCTTCAGCTGAAAGGGAAAACTAGGAAGTCTTGCCTCCCATGGCCCCAGGATGCTGCATCTCCTCTGAGCCACACCAGAAGTGTCCTGAGCTCTCCCTGTTATTGTCCACTGGCATCTCTTGTGACCACTGCCCAAGGATTACAATGTGCTGTCTAAGGAAACACAGTATTCCTGCTTGATGTGAATCAACTGTCCTTCCTGGAATCCACACCTTCCTGACAGAGGCATTTGCTGATTTCATTAGCAGAAATAATCCTTCCCTTCTGATAGTTGGTTTTAATTTACCTCATCCCTGCCACAAAATTTCCTCTGGATGCCAGTGAGGGGTGAAAGAAACTTCAAGAAATAAAGACCCAATAAAATAGAAATAAAATATTCCTCTAAAGGATGTAGTATTTTAGAAGAAAAGCATCTTTCAAAGCAGTCCAGTGGGTAGTGAACATGATGCCTTCAAAGCTGGCAAGCGCCCAAACCAGCTTCAGTGTTTAGATAACTGAGCATCCTTCTTTGGAACCCAACTGTGGGAGAAACCGATGCAAAGATTAAAATTTCATTTGCAAAGAAGAGAAGAACTGGCAGAGACATACACATATTGAGACCTGAAGAGAGAATTTCTTCATAAAATTACACATTTAGCTGATTTTATTGCTGCAGCATTGGAAATTTGAATGATGTTGTAAATGCCCTGGTATCTTTGCAGTCCCTCACTGGGCAGGCACTGCCCAGGCTCCTCAGGGAATGGGCACGGCCCCAAGGCAAAGTCACATAGATAGAGAACCAGGGAAGTGATCAGATTCTATGATCAGCCCTGAAAAAAGGCAGAGAATAATAAAACAACTGTGGAAAGAGAAGGAACAGTTTGCACACTGGGCATAAGCAGAATCTTGTACCATGGAGGCAGGATGTTCATCTTTGGTCTGCTTTGTGTGTATTTTATTGTTCCATTTCCAAACTTCCTATCTGATAGCATGGGAAGAAATATGTATTCTAGGCAGATACCTCAATAAAGTACAGATTTGTTTAGTGGAAAGCCGGATGTTTTCAATGACATGTAGGAATGCTGAAGCTAAAAATCATCAAAATAGCTACAGCTTGTGGTGCATGTTAACACAGAGGGAGCCTGCTTGAGAGCTGCCCTTCTTCCACTGGGGTGGAAATTATTGCCTGGTTTTTCTTGTTAAATGAAAAATGTGCTGCATTAAAGGTTTGCTTTAGCATAGTATTTTATTCTCCCCATTTAAAAAAGTGAAGAATAAAACCTTTCATTTTCAATGATAATTTCAGATTTTTGAAATCTGAATCATCCTTGTTACTCCACATCACGTTTGGAAGATGTGATTGGGATTTAGAGTGGGGAAGGGATTGTTCAAAGCTCCTCCATAATGCCATGACTAACTAGAAAAAGTCTTTTAAAAATCTCATTGAAATAATATGTATTCCTGATTTAACTCTCAAATTTCTATGCATTTACCATGAGAAGGCAGCCCTGTATGTGCTCCTGCTGCAGTGTTTAGCTCCTGCCAAAGGAGCTTTCTGGAAGACAGCTGGAACTGTGTCATTTTCTGTAATTGATTATTTTAAATATACTGGACTTCCATACAATGGCAACCGGCCTTTGAGCAAGGCCATCAAGAAATTGAAATGAGACACAACCTTGGCAGTTTCCAGGACACAAATGGAGTATATGGACAATGGAGATGATTAGAGAAATGTTATTTTGTTAGCAGTGGGAAAGTGCTAAGGAGGAAGCAGAAATTTTGAATGGTTTACAAACCACACCAGAAATGAGTGTAGCTTCTAGTTGCAGCTAGAGATGATGTTTTTTCCTCTTGTACGTGTCAGCTTAAAATTCCAGCTCTATAGAAGAAAAGAATTTTCTACCATGAGGGTAAAAAAACTGACATCAGTTGCTCAGAGAGGCTGTAAAAGCTCCATCTTTGGAGATATCCAAAATTTAACTGGACATGGTTCTAAGCAGCTCTCTGTGCCTGCACTGATGAGGAAGGGGGAGTGAGTAGAGGTCCTCTGGAGGCCCTTCCCAACCTGTGTGGTTCTGTGCCAACAGCAATGTGGTCTCTTTCATCTCTACATCAAATACCACTAGAGGTGGATCTGTACAGCGTTCAGCGATATCACCTGTAATTATAAAAGTGCTCAGCAACATCCTTTCCCATATTGTGTTTCATTTAGATTTAAAACAAGAGAAATTGCCACCATTCCTGTTCAGTAGCAGCTTGGTGAGCAAGTACCTGAGCAGGTATGAGCCCAGCTGGAAATCCTGGAACACAGCTGCAGCCCAGGAGGATTAACTAGAATGGCAACAGCGACTGCAGCTCCAGCCCCCAGCTAAAACCTGGAGCACAGACCCGCCAGGAGATGACATTAATTTGCTCCAGGGGATGTCCTCGCATCACAGGGAGCAAACACATGGATGCAGTGTGTCACAGGGACCCTGAGGGCACCTGTGACACGTGGTGGCCTCACGCTGCAGGAGGGGAAGCTTTCAGCCCTGCTCAGCAGTGCCGTGCAGGACAGGATGTGAAGGAGGATGTGTCCCCCACTCAGAACAATGTGAGGCTTATTTTCTTAATCTAGTCAAAATACAGAGATTGAAATTTGGCTGCAAAACCTGGGCCAGCCTGTCTACGACAGCAGAGTGAACCAAGTTACCGAGCCTTGGTCCTTGGAGGTGTCTTTGGATTTTTACACCATGAGATTCTGAAGCTGCCTACTCCATTTTTTTAGGGATACCTTTATGGTTAAGCTGAAAAATTATATTAATTTCTTAAAGTTTTGTCTACTTATGCCTGCATTCCTGTTAAGCTCAAAGTCAGACTGCTTCCACAGGAGTGACAGCTCAGATGTGAGTGAAGGGCCAAATGAAAACTATGTGGAGATCTCATTTGACAAGGCCACTTCAGACAAAAGAAATGTTAAACAAATAGCCTTACACAATGGGAAATGGTGAACTTGGGCTGACCCTCGCCGGTGGCTGGGTGCCAAAGGAAAGTTTGAAGCTACCCACATGTTCCCTTTTGGAGAGCTCTCTGGGTTTAATGTCCGGCATTTGTATATCATTTAAAATGGAAAATTAAGAGTGTTTAATTATCTTCCCAGGGTATGACAGCTGATGGAAATTAAAATGTCTGCCCAGAACTCCTCTGCTTCACAGAGCAAATCCTGGTAATTACTCAGATATAAACTTGGGCCATGTTAAGCCCTAGACCACAAATAGACGAGACTGGATAATTTTGCAATGCAAAGATAGGACCAAAGAAAATGAAATTATTCAGGTGCATCTCCCTGGATGAGCACTGCTTTTGGGCTGCCATCTGCTGCCACAGGCAGTTACAAAGATCATGGTCTGAGTAACTTCAGATTTGTCTGCTTGGGCAGGGAACACAAAACATGGGGAGAATATCTTTTCTCAGGGTAGATGGAGTTAGAAGAAACTTTTCAGCTTTCAAGACCACAAATCCTCCAAATTTTAAATTAAATCTTCATTTTCCCTGCCTAATATAAACCAAATCATGGCCAGGAATATGAACTCTGCCTACCACAAAAATACCCTAATATCCAGTCACCTTGCCATCACCTTCTGGTATTCCAGATTTACTTTTTGTTGGCCACTACAGGAAAGCTGCAGTCCAATATTTTAAATATTCTGATCATTGCTGTCTGGAGTAATGGCAGAAAAACAAATTACTGAAGGGATTGATCTCATGAAGCAAAAGTAATTATTTGAAATGGAGAGCTGCCACCACGATCCGATGGCACCAGTCACGGCTGCAGGAAAATCCAGCTCAGGGTTTGAGGGAGGAGGAGCATAGACCTGGCCAAGCTGTTTTAAGCTTTGTGCTGGGCACTCTTCTTTTAACTCAAGATGAATCTGAGGTTCAAATGCAAGTGTCCTGAGAGGCTAGAAGGTGATTAGGGGTGGGTTTGGGGGTGTTGGTCTCTTTTCCCAAGTAACAAGCAATAGAACAAGAGAAAATAGATCATGTTGCACCAGGAACGTTGTAGGTTGGATATTGGAAAATTTTCTTTGTCCAAAAGGTTGTCAAGCACTGGTACAGTGTGCCCAGGGCAGTTTTTGAGGGAGCCCCCATCCCTGGAGAGATTTCAAGCCATGAGGACGTGGCACTTGTGGACATGTTTTAGTTGTGGCCGTGGTGGTGCTGGGGCAGCTGTTGGATTCCATGGGCTCAGAGGTCTTTTCCAACCCAAATGATTCTGAGATTTTGTGATTCTATGTACCCCACCCCAGCCCCCATTTTTAGCAAGAACATTTCTTTCTCCTGGTAGAAGAAGGAGGGATACCTCCAGATGCTCATAGCTTTGAGTCAAAGATGCTCCAAAGGCGATGTAGTTGACAGGAGAAGCTCATGGACTTGCAGGAATTACAGCCTGTTTCTCCCCATCCCTTTTCTGTGATGGCTGAAAAATGCTTGGCTGCAAGAGGAGCCACGGAGCCCTCAGACCAAGGCTCAGGGCACTGGTGAGATCAGACTGACACTGCCTGCATGTTCTCACTCCTCCCGGGATTTTGGATGGCTGGGTTTCAGAGTGAGCTGTCTTGTGGGGATCCTGAGAAGCTGCCACAAACCCAGCTGCTGGCAAACCTTTTCCTGGTCAACTTGCTGGGTTGGACATGTTTTTCTGGGAGAAATGTTTCTGCTCTCCTCTCCTGCCATAGGCTCCTGAGGCAGAGCAGAGTGGCTGATGGCCTGGTTGCACTGATGCCATGACATTGTGGGACAAGGCTGGCTAGTCAGGGGACACAAGTGCCAGGCAAATCCTGCTCCTTGAGAGGCCTTTGGAACCCCCATGGCCATCTCATGGGAATGCCCACTGTACAAACTGGGCCTGAGGAGTGGTTTGTCTTCTGAGGAGAAGACAGGCTGGGTAAAATGTCATTGTTGAATAGCAGGAGGAGCAAAACAGGTCAGTCCTTCTCATTAAATCCTTCCTTTGCAGAGATGATTTGACCCCAAGGAGCTGTAAAAATAGACTGCAAAGCAGCTGAGCCTTTCACATGGGCCAGACTGCAGCAGGGGTGGGTGCTTCAATACCTGAATCCACAGACTCCTTGCAAGATAATTGCCCATCTCCCTTAATTCAGCTGACACCAGCTGAACACTTTCCAGCATAATGACATGCTCAGTGCAGTTTTCAGGGACAAATTATAAATATTAAAACAAATTATAAACATTTCTAGCTACAGGCTAAACACAACTTGGTCTGCCAAGTGGGGCTCAATGTGAGATGTATTTCTGCTGATGCAGGAGGGCCCATGAACAAGTCACCCAGCTTTCAGATCCTTTCCTCTGCAAAAACATTAATCCATGGCACTAAAGTTACTGTGGAAGCTATCAAAATGATTAAAAAGAACTCTTGTAGCCTGGTTTCTTGCAGACTGCTGCACCTCTTGCACTGCTGTAGCCCCAGGTCCAGCAAACCTCCTACAATACACAATCATAGAGCTCTGCTCTCTTCAAAACAGCTTCAGTTCCGCTCTCCTCTTCTCCTGGATCTTTTCTTTCATCAGTTCCTCTCTCATATCACCCAAGACCAGCACAGAAAATGTTCTCTCTTCACATAGGCAGAGGACAGCACAAGCAGGTCCCTTCAGTTTCATTCCTGTGGATTAGTTGGTGAGTACATCCATGGCCAGCAGCATCTGCTGAAGGCAATCTCTGGGAGGAAAGTTCTCCCTGACATTCCCTCTGTGGCAGCACCAATAATATCACTTTTCTCTATGTGCTTCTCTATTCTTATGAAGTTTAGAAGACTTTATTTTTTTAAGCTCTTTACTGCAGCCTGGCTACTCCCTTGGATTAAGCTGATCACATTCTGATGGTAGCAGCCTCATTTCCACAGGAAACCAGGCTAAAAGCCTGCTCCTCACCTGCACTGGAAGCTGCCAGTTTGACAATCTGCCAGAGCCTGCTTGACAAAAGCAGACCTTCCCATTCTTCCTCCTGAAATTACTTTCCCATGGAGCCTAAAGGTGAACTGCCAGGGCATTGATCTCACTGCAAACAAGGTGTTGGCAGGAGATCTCCATGGGGATGAAGTGTCTGGCAATGACACATGCTGGCTGCTCCTTACATTGATCTGTTAATAACTGCTCCCAAAATGAAGAGCAGTCACCAAAAGTGAGCCACAGGCCATTGGACTTATTGTCATTAGTAGCTCCAAAAAAAAGTCACCCTCTCAAAAGTTAGACAAGGGTATGGCTTGTCACAACTTTATTTCAGCTTCAGTTCCCTTGCAAGTTGATCCAGTTTTTGAGTGGAACCCTTGCTTTAATCTTTAGAGGAGCACTTAATGCCAAGTCAACACAGGAGGCTGCTTCTTCCTCGTCACGCATTTTAAACCAGGCAATGTCCACAACTGATCTGATAGCCTGACCTCACAAACAGGTTTGCTGGCACAGCTTGGGGACAAGACTCTGTGGTCCAGAGGAAGTCCTTGAGTAGCTGGTGATAGCAGTTTTGGGGCCATTACCCACTTCTGCAGCAGAAGGCAGTGTCATGTCAAAGCCCACGTTAACCACACGCGCCTGAGCTCTGTCTGCTCCAGGGGAAAGTGTCTGTGAGCCAGGGAACAACAGCTGAGAGAACTGATTTAAGCTGGATATGAAACTTTAATGCTGGCACTTCTGAAGTGCTTGTACTTGCAAATCTAACAGCCCCTATTTAACACCAAAGTTTGCAAGCGTTCAGGCTTTTTAAAAGGAAGATGAGCTCCTGATGTATCCAGAAATCCCACCCTGAGCCCATCAGAACCAACCTGGGCCACCAAGAAGGCTGAAATCCTTCCATGGGCTGCCCAGACCTCTGCCTTAATGCCCTGAGTGATGGTTGATGGGGCAGAGAGCACCCTCAGCAAGTTTGCAGGTGACACAAACCTGGGAGGAATGGCTGAGGGACCCAGATGGATGTGCCATCCACGGGCATCTCAGCAGCCTGGGTTGGCAGGAGCCACACAAATTTCAACAAGTACAAGGTCCTGCCCCTCTGGAGCAACATCTCCAGGCACAAGAAGGTGCTGGGGGCCAACCAGTTGGCAAAGAGCCTGGCAGAATCCTTCCCTGGCTTCCCCAGATCCTGGCTGGGGTGCCCTGCTTGAGTCCCAGTGAGGGGAGCAGGTGGTACCTGCCTGCCCGCAGCTCTGGCTGCCTGGATTTGTGCAGATCACCGTGGAAAGATGTTAAAACAGTCATTTCAAGAGCTTGGCATGAGGTATTTTGTGCTGTGGAAGGGACTCAGGCTTCTGCTAAAGGAAATGGAAACCAGCAGAACTTTTGCATGATCTGATTCACAGCCTTCTGCTCCTACCTTGTACCTCCAAATCTATTTTAATGCAGTAAGAGATGGGACATACACCTACTTTTCCATGATGCCTGTCTGGGACAGTGAAATCACAAAGAAAGTTTTTAACATTAGAAACAGAACAAATTAATTACAGTGCCCAGAACCCTGGGGAGATCGATTTCTCAATGACTAAAGAAGTCTGAAAAGAGCCAGGGTTTTGATATTTTCTTATTGGAAGCTGGGAGAGTGTGAGAGAGCAGGATGAAATGTCTGAAAAGCCTGACTGTTGTCAGGCACCAGTACAAAACGTGACTGAGGATATTTCAGTATGTCCCAATATGCTCTTCCAACTCTGTTTGCAGAAAACCTCTTTGTCACAAGAGGTGCTCAAGGAGCAGCATGGAGCAGGAGAGTGTCCCACTATTGATTTGCATCTGTGGGAATGCACAGATTTTTGTAATTTGTCCTGTTAACCACAACCTCACTCGGTAGGAGAGATTTGTGACTGCAGCAATGAATTTATTAAAGCTACACATGGCACTAACCAACAGTTTATTCCTAACACGATGAAGAGGAGCTGGATTTTCCCTTTTTCCTTTATCATGTGGAAGTGTCTAACAATGCTGCAGACAGAAATCTCATTTTTACACCCTGCCCAGGGTAGGCAGTGTCTGCCAAGGAGAGAAGAGCTCTCAGGGGCTGTGCACACTGAAGGGGCTGGAGGTGCTGTCTGCAGCAGTAATTGGCAGGAGAGAGAGACTTTCTCCTGAATTATTCAGAGCTGTTAACTAGAAGCCAGTCTAGGGTGAGATGAGGCCATGGCATTAATTTTGGTGTCGTTTAGACCAAGACAAAATGAGTGGCAAACCTCTTTTCACTGTCCATACACAAACACAGCTCCTCTGATGTGTCAAGGCTTTCAGCTTTATCATCCACTGATATTCTCTCATCAGAAAACCCCTTGGCAAATTTAATCACACCACAACACAGGTATCACTGGTCACCAAAGGCTGAGTGCACAAAGATGCTTTGCAATTCACATCCTATTCCCTCCTGCTTCACTGGGCTTTGGGTCTGTTCAGGGAGGATGAATTACATGGTCAAGAATTACACGTGGTGGGTTTCATGGCTACCAGCCAGGAGAGTCTGCACTCCAAACATGGCACTTAGTCCCTGTGGCTAAGCCTGGTAAGCAGCAATCATAAAAACAGCTCTGGGGGGAAGCAGCTGGCTTGACTTTTATCTTGGTTTTCTAAATTATGCATCTAAGTCGTGTTTCTAAGTTTACCCTCCATAGAAAAAGGCCAAAGTTTAACTGGCTTTTCCCCCTCTAACTTCTTCAGCCACAAAAGTTTCCAGTGGTGGAACAAATTCCTTCCAAATGCCAATCAGCAGCCTCAAACTCAGCATCCTCATCTGCAGCCCCTTGGGGGAATCTCACCCTACACTGGGGCCTTTGGATGATGCATTTTAGCCCAGCAGTGTCCAGGGGAAGGAATATTTATTTCCCATTCCCCTGGGTGCTTCAGGGCCATTTACAGGCTGAAAGAGCTCAGCATGACATGGATATGAACTTCTTGGGTTTTTCCACTGGAGCTGTGTGCCTGAGGCACTGCAGTGATGTTGTACATCTGCCCAGCACACCAAGCATTACTTGATGAGCAAGAGAGAGGGACAAAAAAAAGCAGTGTCCTTGAGTTTCTCAGTCCCTGGGACAGATCCAAGCAGTGTGGCTCTATCTTCAGCAATTTACATTGTGCCATGGGTGTTAACCATGCCAAAGGTGATCAAAGAATGCAGTTGATGCTCCTTGTTCATCAGACAATCCTCAGTGTTCTCAGCTTCCCCCTTGCTGTGGTGCTGCTGAGCTCAGCAGCTGAGAGGAACTGACCTGGGGCTCATGGCTGGGCTCTCATGGGCCTCACATGGCTGCAGGAGAGCAGGATGACCACAGGCTCCTGCAGGCACAGCAGGATGACACCAGGCTCCTGCAGGAGAGCAGGATGACCACAGGCTCCTGCAGGCACAGCAGGATGACCACAGGCTCCTGCAGGAGAGCAGGATGACCACAGGCTCCTGCAGGCAGGAAGACTAACCTGAGACGCTTCTGGAAAAATTCTGCCATGCAACTTTCCACCAATGGATGAGAGACTTGTGTTCAGGGTCCCTGCTGCTCCCTGGCTCCTCTCAGGAGTGAGATTGTCAAAGTCACTGTCTTCTATGTTTGCCTTCACTTGTGCTTGGAACTAGTGTCAAAGACCCCTCAGTCCACACCCATCCTCTCTTCCCCTGTTTTACCAGTGACCTGCTACCTTGGCTTTGCAGCTGAGGTTGAGTCAAAGTTTACGGGTGAAGAATGATTTAACACCAAAATCAGGTTCATCAAAACAGGATCCACTTTCTAATAATTCCTCTGTCAGTTGCTCTAGCATGTGGGACACTTCAGTGTCCAAATGTCATAAAATC
Source organism: Geospiza fortis (assembly GCF_000277835.1). Classification (NCBI taxonomy): domain Eukaryota; kingdom Metazoa; phylum Chordata; class Aves; order Passeriformes; family Thraupidae; genus Geospiza; species Geospiza fortis. The sequence continues at coordinate 3,851,214 of NW_005054357.1, read as the reverse complement.
ATGAAATGGTTTGCGTTGGAAGAGACCTCAAAGCCCATCCTCCCCCTGCCATGGGCAGGGACACCTTCCACTATCCCAGGTTGCTCCAAGCCCTGTCCAGCCTGGCCTTGGACACTGCCAGGGATCCAGGGGCAGCCTGTGCCAGGGCCTGCCCACCCCATCAGAGAGACAAAAATAGCCATTTTTGGAGGCCTAGGTTCCTAGTTTAGAAATCCAAGATGAAGCATTGCCTTGGAATGGCATTTGAGCCACCACCAGCGCAGGGCAGGCCCAGCTCAGCATCCATGCCCACGTTCTGGCAGGTTCTGTGCCAGGTTTCATGTGGAGATGGTCCCTCAGCAGCCTGGCTGGAGCCAAGCAGGGCCACAGGAGGAGCAGGGACACCCGGAGAGCCTGAGGGTCTCTGTCCCCTCCAGCCCAGGACTGCTCCCACCAGGGCCAAGCCCGGCAGTGGTGCCTGCAGGGACAGGAGGGCACAGACCCCCCAACAGGGCTGAGGGGCCGCCTGTCCTCTCACCAGCAGCAGCTCCTGGGCTCTGTGCAATATCTGCCCGTGTGACAAGGGCCATTTCCTAGGAGAGCCCATGAGCCACTCCCAGGTTTCACATCTTCGTTCCCCAGGGCTTCTGGAAACAAATGGAAAGCATTTTTCCCCTGATGTTTTTAGCAAGCACATGCCAGGAACTGGCAGGAAAGACTGAGCATGCTATTTTATTTTTTTTTAGCATGTCGTGGGTGTAAAATCTCAGGGCAGTGACTCAGGACACGAGGGGAATACCATTTCCTGATGGATGCAGAGTGTTGAGCCCAGGCCATCCATGGTGACTCCCCCAGCCCTGCCCATGCCACTTGTCATCCTGACCTTATGTTCCAGTCCGAGGGCAAAGGGGCCTATTTTTTCCTTTCTGTTAATTTTAAAGAGATAAATATAGAATGAAGCGACCTCCAACCCCCTTGGAAGTCTTTGAGTTTAAAGCCAAACATGTGAAATTTAGCAGTAGCTGTTTTTTATTTATAGGCTGCTCATTGTTTAGCTTAGCATGAGGTTGTGCTGTGTGCCCACCAGCATGGTTAATTAGCACAGGGTCAGCAAGCTTTGCAGAACAATGCCATGGTTTTTGCTAAAAAATTATTTTCTAAGAAAAAATAGATGGTGTCCAATAGATATAAATAAAAATAAATATAAAAATAAATAGTGTCCAATGTTGAAACATGATGAATTGTATAAATAATAATACAATAAAAATAAATACAATATTGAATGAATAAAATTTCCCAAATACATATTTTGAATAGAATAAAATATTGAATAAAATTTCCCAAATATATACTTTTGTTTGAAGAGCCACCTAGGTAGCTCTGGCCCCACTGAATTCACCAGGGCTCAGGTCTGGATTCCACCCTGACTCTGATACAACTCCCTGCAGTTTTATCACCCAGAGCATGAGCCACAGTCAACAAGAGATGGTCATCTCTAAGGAAGAAATTCTGTACCCATCACAGCCGCTCTGAGGAGGACCCAAGTGAGCAGCACTGACCAAAAATAGGCTGTGATTTAAAATTGGCTTAAAACTGAGACCCTTCCTGGAACTGTCCAAAGCTTTTTATTTTACCCAGGGTGACTGCAGGACTAATAGGACACATGTCCATTAGTCTGCAGGAGGTTACTGGAATGAATAATAATGGATTTGACAGCAACCCCGAGGTAACACAGTGGCTCTGACGCTACTTCCCAGCTCTCCCATGTTTGGCTTTCATTCTCCCTGATTTCTGCCTTCTGCCACATGCAGGAAATTTAAAAAAAATTATTAGGATATTATTTTATGAGGAAAAAAAAAATTAAACTATGACCTAGATCTCTGTTTAGAGAGGACTTTGCTTAAGGGTCAGGGCAAGGGGCACAGCTATGGTGTCTCCTTGGAGAGCCAGGCTTTTTCCCAAGAGGCTGGGGAAGCATGAAGTTACAACGATGGGTGACTGGATCACAGAACAGTCGAGGCTGGAGATCTCTCCAGGTGTTTCTGGAGGTGTCTAACCCAGCCCTCCACAAAGCTGGACCAGCTTGCCCAGGGCTGCATCCAGGCAGTGCTCCAGGGCTGGATAGTTCACAGCCTCTCCTGACAACCTGCTGCTTTGTCCATCCACCTGCACAACAAACAGGTTCTCATTATGTTTAGGTGGAATTTCATGCTTTTCACTTTGTGCCTGTTGCTTCTTGTCCTGGCACCACTGAGAAGACCCTAATTCACCTTTTCCCCTTTCCATCCATTTTTATGTAGGACAGAGAGACAAGCAAAGTTTCCTCGTGGAAGATGAACATGAAGGTTGGACCTGAGGAGGATTTATGTGGAGAACCATAGTTAAGTTTGCTAAAACAGGGGCTGTAACTGTATTAGGATCATCTGTGACTCCAGAAGAGCCCCAGCCATCATCTTTTATGTCAGAGGGAAGCACCAGAGCTTTGTCCTGGGAAAAGCAAGAGCACTTTTCCCAAGTTTGGATTCGCCCAAAGCTGCTGCAGATGGAGGAGATCCCAGGCTGTGGCTGGGGACAGGAGGCTACTGGCACCCTCCAAGGGCAGGAGGGTGCTCTTTTCAGCCAGGAAAAGGTGATTTGGTGGAGTGGGTTCTCTCAGGGCCATGTGGAGCCAGCATGGCCTCGGGGAGGTGCAGAGGAGGGAGAGCAAAAAGCAGAACTCCCAAGGACTCCTGCCAGAATAGAGGGAAGCTCTTCCCAGGCCGAGCCCATGGAGGGATGGCACAGCTTGATAAGTGCCTGCAGAGACACCATGAGTGTGACCAGAGGTATGAGAGGGGAACCAGGGTCTTTTTGAGGGTACCAGAGAGCTGCAAATATCTGGCCAGGCAGAGCTCAGAGCAAATGCCTGCTTGCAGAGTGTCCTGCTGCCTCCAGAGAGGGCCAGCATCTCCAGCCATCACTTTCAGAGCTCTGCAGGATGAAGGGATGTTCCTGGTGAAGGGGCTGGACCAGCTGGGTGCTGCTTACTGTGCTTTGATGCTTTTGTACAAGGTGCCTGAGTGAGAAGGAAGAAAAGGACCCAGGAAACCAAATTTGTATGAATTTTGCACAGAGCTCTGTGTTCAGGCTGGCAGTCCTAATCCTGCTGCATTTTCATTTCACTGAGAAGAAAACCATTTGGTTCTGAGATAGCTCTGAGTAGCACTTTATCTCCTGGGTGGCTGTTTTCTCTGTGGCATGGGGGGAAGTGCTGTGCTCTAGAGTGACATCCCTTGTTATTAACATAGATTGGAGCTCCATATGTTATGGGAAGCGTTTCCTCAGCTAGGACACACAGAGAGCAAGCACAGTGTGCAGCTCCTGCTAGACCACAGGCAGAAATGTTCATTTGAGCCACCACAACATCCAGCTTGGAGCAAAGGCTGGGCTGCTGGTGCCCAGCTGCAGCACAGGGACCCTGTGCTGGGGGTAACAAGGGACACCCTCTCATGTGCCTTGTGCCTCCAGATCCACCTTCTTAGCAGGCTTCCCTGTGAAGCACAGCTGGAGCTCAGGGCCCTGGCTCAGGCACCCAGCTTTGAACTGTCCTTCTGTGGGATCCCTGAGTGCCACAAGTGGGAGCAAACTGGCTACAGAACCCAGGAATTAACTGGATTTGAATCACTTTCACTTCCATGATGGGAAAGGATTTCAGAGCTGCACCCATTTTTGTGTAACTTACATAAATTCTAAGTGTGAATTTGGGTTTGTTCAGCTTCTTCATTGGAGTCAAATTCCTCATCAATTGTAGTCATGAAACATCTTTCCCCACCACCTCTATCAAAGCCTGAATGTACAAATAATTTCTAAAAACATTTGGCATTTTCACACAAATTGTTTCACTTCTGCATGAACAGTGGAGCAGCATCACTCTCTGGTACAACCACTCACCCCCTGCCATGGCAAGCTGTTCCCTGGAGATGGGTACCACAGGCCCTTTGAAAACACCCAGCATGCTGCAACATCCTCAGAGCTCCCATAGGTTCAGGGTGGCTGTTCTTGTCCTCTGGAGACACAAACAAAGCACAGAATGTACCAGTTGGGATGTACCAGAGTAGATCTGTACCAGAAAATATGTTGCTTGCTTCTATGACAACACTGGAAACATGAGGGAAATAAGACACTGCACGTCCCACACATGAAAGAGCTGAAGCTGCCTGCAATCCTGCAGTGACCATAAAGCCCTCTCACCAATTAATATTTCTGTTTATTTGCATGACTCGGGTGTTTTGGTGCACAGCATCTGAGCCTGACATCTCCCTCCAAAGACCCTCCACAGCAAGTCTTGAGTTGGCTGTAGCTGTGGTGCCTCTGATCCCAATTTTAGGAGCCCTGAGGTGGAGCTGGTGTGAGGAATGAGCTGGTGGCAGCCCTGTCTTCTGCTCTCCTGATTCTAAGCAGGAAGAACACAACCTCCCACTCTGCAAACAAGATTATCTGTCAATGGTCTGGTACTGCAGAGTTTAAGCACTATCTCTACCAAGGTGCTCCTAAAAGCAAGGTCCAAATGCTGGACATCCCCACCCGAATGCAGGGTCAGAACTCCGGGGGTTTTTCTTTTTCCCCCCTCCACCAGGGTGCTTGGAAGATAAAATGTTTTCCTTGACCTTCATATGCTGTAGAAGCAGCATGAGAGTGAGGACAGCTCATGGAAAGCTCTCTGGGCCTGCCTTTGTGCAGGGCAGAGACTTGTGGGTCCCAGTGAAGGGTGCTCAGGGCAGTCACAGCCCATCCATGTCCCCAGACCCAAGCAGAGGAAGGAGGGAATGACAACTCCAGGAGTGACTCCAGGTGTAAGTGGAGCCCTAACCTGCACCCCACCCCCAGAATGTGTCAGTGGGGATTCAGCATGGATTCTCACAAGTAGGAAACACCGTGCTCTCCTGACTAGGACCTGTCCTGTCAGTTCAAGGGAGCAGGAGCTGCCTGCAGCCCTGCAGGAGGCTGTGAGCGAGGGCTCACTCGGGCCGACTCCTCATCCTCTCCTCCAGGAGCTCCCAAGATGGGCAGGTTTGAAGGTGACATGGAGGGTTATTTGCTGTCACTGTGCACCTTTCCCTCAGTTCTCTGCTTCCAACTTCCCTTGAGGCAGCGGGAGCAGGGGGGGAATTTTCCTGAATAATGTCAGCTTGTAACTAAGAGCTTGGCATCTGGTGGCTCAGAGGCTGAAATCATTTGTGCTGCTGTCTGCACAAGGCTGGGAGCGATGCAGAGGAGGCAGCTTTAATTAAAACCAGCAGCCATAGATCATGAAGCAGCCTTATCAATTTGCAGGGCTCTGGAGAGGGCTGGGCAGTGGGGATGGCTCCCAGCAGGACCTGGAATAAAGGCTGGGCAGGGAGCAGAGATCCTGGGGCAAAGCAAAGCTATCAGCCCTGATTCTGGCCTTCTCTCCCCAGACAGGACCCCTAAACCCAGCCCACTGAGCCATGTGTGGCAGGGCTGAGCCAGTGCTGAGAGGCTGCTCTGTCCTGCTGGCCAGCCTGTGGGGTCAGCTTTGGGTAGGGGACATCCTGGGGACTCAGCCACCCCCACCCAGTGCCCATGGAAGTCAGAAACTCCTCTAGACTCCTGTTGCTAAACCACTGAATGGCCTCAGGTGTTTGATGTGGGGCAGCAGTGGAGATGAAAAATATTTTGTATATGTATAAAAAGAAATTTACATCCCATCCCTAGAAGTGCTCAAAGGCCAGGTTGGACAGGGCTTGGAGCAACCAGATAATGGAAGGTGGTCCTGTCCATGGTAGGGAATGGAACAAGATGATCTTTAAGGTCCCTTCCAACCCAAACCAGTCTGTGATCCTATAATTACATGCATAAAAAATGCATTTAAAAGATCTTGCTTACAAAATCTTTATGCAGCAGTGCATACAAAAAAAATCTCTGTGCTGATTGTGCTGGAGAGAACATCCAATTGTATAAGCCAATATCTATAAATCCCTGTTCTAAAAGGTGAAGCAGCACATTTAAACCCTGGCTTTGTGCTCAGGGTTAAGGCAGGCTGAAGCTCTGCATTCTGCCCCTGGCCGTGGATTTGCATCCAGGGTCTGATCCGGTGCTCAGCAGGGCTCAAACTGGGAATAGGCCTTTGCTTTTCATTAGAAGTTTGGATTTGCTGAAAGCAGCTAGATGTATTATTCATGAGCATCTTCTGTGGAAGTCACAGACCAGTTTTCCTGGACTGCATTCAATGGAACAGATTTCCATGGAGCAGGGCAATGGGGTTGAAAGTCTTGTGTGAATCTTCTGTCAGCTACGCACAGGGAAACTCATGAACGTCCCAATCCACAAGATACTACAGAATACTGAGTTTGCTGCCTCCAGGAATTTGAAAATTACAAGTCAGGCCTCAGTCATAGCTTCTTTTTTTTTCTTTTCTTTTTTTTTTTCTTTTTTTTTTTTTTTTTTGTCTTTAATACAATGAAACCTCAGGGTCTTTCTTTGCTTACTGCTGTGTAAACATTGAGTTCTTGTTCTCAAACACTCAGGCCCTCATAGTTGTGGAAATAAATCTATTTCCAAATGAAAAGCCAGATTTTCTGGCAATAGCAAGTCTAGAGAAGCTGACTGCATGTTTCATAACTCTCCTGGGGTGAACTGAACACCCGTGCAGGTTATTGCCACCACCTGAGGTGGATCTTCTCCATCTGGACTTGGGTGTAGTGCAGGTTATCACTCCTGAGCTTAGGAACTGGTAGCTGGTTTTAAAAATCTCCCAAACTGAGCCTTGCCAACCAAGCAAGGAACATCTGAGGGAAGAGCTTGAATCTGTGGGCTTGATGAAGTGTTCAAGGCCAGGCTGGACAGGGCTTGGAGCAACCTGGGATAGTGGAAGTTTGGATAGAACCCATGTCGGGGTGGAACTGAAGGAACTTTAAGGTTCCTTCCAACCCAAACCATTCTGGATCCTCTGATTCTATGCATATCTCCAAGTAATGGCTACGTAAAAGGAACTTTCTTGGCTCCTGCTCTTCCAGGGGGAGCTGGAGCCTGCACAGCCTGTGCTGGCAGCAGGGGCAGAGAAGCTGGCAAAGCACAGAGGTGCCCTCTGCTCTTGCTTTAGGATGACACAAAGAGATTATTTTAATCTTAGGTCTGAACTGCTGCCAAGCTTTATTTTATATATATATATTTATATATAAAGGAAGGCAAGCACAGGAAACTTATGGGTACATTTTAGCCATGCGAATTATGCTGCATCTGTTCCCATTCACTCTTCCCTCCTCCAGCTCCCACATCTGACTCCTTGGACTGATCCTGCTGCTCTGCCAGGAGAGTGGTGGCAAGTACAGCAAGCACCCAGAGATGGTGTTCAGCTCAGATATTGAGGTGTTGGATCAGCTGCAGTGGGTAAAGCCAGCACACACAGAGGACTCAAACTCCAGATGTAGTAAAGTTTCATAATGGAAACCAACAGCGACCCAGCTTGTGTCCTTCCCCCTTGGAAGACAACACAGCAGAAGTAGTCTCTCAAAAGTCATCAATTTCTGTGAAATGCTGCCCTATATATCCTTAATTGTGGAAACTTTGGGGTTGCAAAGTGGCTTCTGAAGAAGGTGTGCAGCACTTGTCTAGATGTGATGTTGGCTCAAGTTCATCAGCTGCATTTAACCATCCAACACTTCGCCTGTTCCAGCATGAATCTCACCTACTGTTGAGCATTTTATGTCAAAGCTGGTCTCTCAACACCGAGTCCCTGTTTGTGAGGAAATGGGGCATCTCCAAACCAAACTGGGCTGTGCTTCCTCCTGTGCTCACCTGGGCTGGTAGGGCAGTGTCTGCCCTGGAAACATTCAGCACAGCTCTGCTGACACCCTTTTCACCTCAGCACTTAATCCCTCCTGCTGGCAACCGTTGCTGTTTACCCATCCAAACTGAGTGTCCCTTCCTGGAGCGTGTCCCTGCCAGAGGGAAAGCTCCCCAGCACTCAGCTGTGGTGTTCCTCAGGGCTGGAACAGCTTCAGGAAGAGGATCAGGCTGAGGATCAGCTCCTTCAGAGCTGCCCTGAGTGTTGCCACCCAGGGCTTGTAAAGACTCCCAGCGGCAGCAGGTTCCTCCTCTGACAAATTCCTGAAGCTTTTGGGGAGGGCTGAGCCTTGCTGGGCCAAGGAGAGTGGAATTAGAGCCTGTGGGAAGCTTTCATCTCGAAAGCCAAGCTCTGACTCAAGCAGCTGTACTGGCTTTGTGCAGTGGCCTCCCATTGCTGCCGAGTGTGGGTGTTCCAAGGGGCTGGGAACGCTCCCTGGCATGGGAGGTGTTCCCATTCCGCCAGGGGAGACAGAGAAAGGGCATGGATGGGAGGTAAAATAATAGAAGCTCTGTTAGCCTGTCCTAAAGTGTGAAAAAGCTCAGAATAAAATTGCATGGGCTTTTTGGGAACTCAGGAGATTGTGGAGGGCACACCAGAGTGTACCATCTGGGATGAGAGAGCTCTCCCAGCTCTCATCTGCTGCTGGGGAGGTTGGGCTGCTGGATATCAGAGAATTTGGCTGCTGCCATGTCACAGCAGGCTGAGTCATTGACTGCTGGGTCCTAAAAGTGCTCTGCTTTTCCTCCTGCCCTCTGCTCCTCTGCTGCCTCACAGGTGCCCTCAGGTATCCATGTGAGCAGGGATGCGCAGACCCTTGGGATCCCTCCAGCACAGCGTTACAGGAGATTTCTGACTCAAGCTGGGTTTTGGCTTTTGTTCTCTGGGTTTTTATCTTAGCAAAGGAGTCAAACTTCTCATTTCTTCAGGAAAACAAACTCTTCAAGAAGATGGCAATCCTTTGGAAGCTTCAGAGGTGCTGAGGCTCCGTGCTCATTTCTGGTGGCCCATCTGGCCAAGGTTTGACTCTGGAGCCTGAGACTCCCTGCTCGAGCATCAACAGGATTGCCTCTTGTGCAACTTGACAAAAAGAATATTTTTGGTACTACTCAAGAGGAGGGTGGGATATTTTTACTCTCAGCACTCGTACAACACCAAGTCTTGTGGGGGCACCTAGAAGGGATCTGTGTTTCCTAAAACATGAGAGCTCTGAGCTCTGATGGTCAACAAATGAGAGTGCTTTTATTCAGGCTTTTGAAATATCTACAAACCTTTAGGTTTTGTGTGCAAAGTTTTCTGTGTACATGTATTTGTATTGTCTCCTTGCAATCTCCTTTTGGCTTTGACCTTTGAAGGACAGCAAAATGAATCTGTTTATAAGAGTGCTGAGCCAATGTGGAGACACCTGGGTTTTCTTGCTTCTTCTTATTTTTCTAGGGACCTTCAGCAAGTTGCTTAGTTTCTTTTGACCTTCCCTTCTTCCCTGGCTTAGACACTTGGAGGAACTTAAGAAAAATGCACTGTAAGAGACTCAGTAGTACTGTAACTTGTGAATGAAAAATGAGAACTACTTAGAGATAAAAGATTATTAACATAGTGGGAATGTCTCCTGGAAACTTAATGCAGGATATCAAATGTACAGTGTATTTAAAATGTTCATAAAATCAGATTTTTATTCTTGCAGAACTTTTAAATGGCTCCTAAGATTGATGAGTACTGGCTGGCTGTGTCTGTGGAGACTTGCCTGGAATTCATTTAAATTTCCTTGGAGATCATGTGACTTTCTTGAGGCTGAAAGTCCCAAATCAAATATTTCTTGTGACAATCTGCACGTTTGCTCGATGCACTTGTCCCAGATGCAAGCATGCTGTTCTCTTGCTGAAGAAGAATAGGGCAAAGCAGTGATATCACCCTCCAGTTAAGTGCTGTGGGTCAGAGGCTGGGAAGGGCAGAGGACAGCCTGTCCTGCTCTGGGACAGGGCTCACATAGCCTGGTGACACAATTATAAATGTCCCAACAGGTCTGCCGGGTTTGCTCACTGTAAACAAGTGCCCAGAGCCATGTCACATGAGCTGGGGTGTCCTGTAAGCAGATCCCTCACCCTGGGACATGGAACGTGTCCCAGGACCCTGCCGGGGCAGGGACATGAGGGGACAAGGACCCCAGTCTGGTGAGGCCTGTCTGAAGCCACATTTTAGGGAGAAGCAGCAGAGGGTTTCCAGGCACAGCTACAAGAAGAGTTGTTTCCCTGTTTGCTGTGCGTGGGGCAGGAGGACACCTCAGGTGTGAGCAATCATCGCTGGGGCTTTGCTGGGGCAGCAATTGGAGACACCCAGGAGCAAGCTCAGCCTGGTGGGCACAGAGCAGTGCAGGAGGAGCTCAGCCCATGATACAATGGGCCTTCCTGCCCCAGCTGGGTGTGAAACCACCCTGGGGTCTCACCTGCACAGCCCCAGGGGGATGCAAAATAGGGGGTGGCCACTCATCACTTCAGCTGCCAAAACTCAGGGGGAAGAGACAATTACAGGTGCTAAAGATGCCAATTAGACCTCCAAATAAATTGTCTTCTGTGGCTGGGAGAAGCACCACTACTTAGCAATACATGGGAAGCTGTGTGGGTGTCAACAGAGACTTCATTGAGGCTGATGTTTTATTCCTGGTGGAATTTGTTCATTTATTATTTCCCCAGTAGACATTTGGAGTAAGGTCCCAGCTTGCCCAGAAGCTCCCAGTGAGGTTTTCAATGTCAGTATTGATTAGGAACACGGATTTTATGATGAGGTGCTCTAATGTGATATCCTCTGAAGAATTATTTCCTACCTGTGGTCAAACAAAACATTAAAGCAACACAATACTAAAATCTTCATGTGAACTCAGTGCTTCATTACATTTTCTTCCAATGGATGCTAAATGACAAAGATATATTTTCATGGACCAGAACTCAACACTATTGCCTTATTTTATTCAAACTTATTGATACCTCTCTTGTGCTCTGTTACTTTCTGTGCAAAAATGATCTCCTCTGGTGCAAAATTCTCTCTTGCAAGGGCCATTAACAGCAAATCATCCTGTGGGTATTTAGTTAAAGAACATTTGAAATTTTCAGCTGAAAAAAGAAAATTGATTGGAAAACCCTCTGAAAAACTGGAAGACTCTGCTGGCATCAGTCAGCTCTGAGGCTGATAAATCAAAGCTTTGCCAGCCTTGTGTCTCACCAGGAGTGCCAGTAAGGGACAAGGTGGTTCTTTCTCAGAGCCTTGGTGTATGTATGTGGCAGGAATGGAGCTCTGGACTGTTAAGCATCAGAAATCCCCTCTGGAGAGCAGGATCCATCTGTTTTCCCAATCTCTGCCTGGGTTCTGCACTTGGTTACGTGACTTCCCCTTGAGAACATTTCCTCTGAATATTGTTCATAAATATTTCCAAGAAACCAACAAACTATTGTTTGGCTTCTGTCTTTATTTTGTTCTTTTTTAAATTTTTTTTCTGGACTGCTTTTCAGCAGGGAACATTACTGCTGTGGGTCTTTTCAGCAGGTTGGGGAGGGAGGGGTTATTGTTCCTGGGTTTGGGCAGTTTGTTTGGATGGCTGTTGACTTTGTTGTTGTCTTTTCCCTCCATTTCTGACAGTCTGGGGAAGTAGGTGGTTCCCTGTTTTGTTTTCTTGACCCTTTGTGAATTATTTATACAGGCAGGCTTTTCTGGGAGTGAGGTTTTCTTTGGGTTTTGCTGTCTGCTTGTAGGGTTTGTTATATCTTGGGGCACTTTTTGTTGTTGTTCAGCTTTTGTTACCCTGAAGTTCAGCTTGCTCCTTGTAACTTCCAAGTGGCTCCTGTGGCTGGGAGCTTCTCTAGCTGATTCTTGACAGCCTGACTTACAACCTAAAAGTCCTTTTCCCTTTAATCCCACTGCTCAGGGAGAGTGCAGGGCCAGGAGCTGGGCTTTGGTGATGCTTGTGGGTCCCTTCCCACTCTGGATATTCTGGGACTGAACCTGTCGATGAGGAAAGCAGTGGATGCCACTTGCCCTGTCTTTAGTCAGGCTTTGATGCAGTGTCCCTCAATTTTCTGGTCCAGTTTGGGGTGGGAAAACTGCCAGGAGCCCAGGGTCAGTGGTTTGTGCTCTGTCTGGAGGATCTCACAAGGGGATTTACTCAGGGATTCCCCCTGTCCTGCTCCTGCTTTGGGAACAAGGGTGACTGGAAGCATCTGCCTTTGAAGAAAGTGGTTTGGGAAGGATGAGCAGTGATCCCACTGTCAGGTCATCCAGGACTTCCAGTGAAGCTATTCCTTGATTTTTCAGGCTTAGAAAAACTGTTTGCATTGCTCTACAGTACCCAAATAGCCCCTCTGAGGTTTATTTCCTCAAGTGCTGATCCTATAAGGCATTAACAAAACTCCAACACATACACAGAAACAAAACCCCAAAAAACACAGGCACAAAAGCCCCAAACACACAAAAACCACTCCAAATAATCCCAAACACATTCATTCATTTACTTTACCACTCTACAGGTTTCAGTGGGTATTTTATCCACCTGCCTTAGCCACTTCCCAAATAATCCCACCCCCAGAATGTGCTTTATCCCCAAGGCTTCCCTTCAAATAGATTTCTTCCTTGTGTCTCTGCCTGCCCTCCTGAATTTATTTTGGCATCTCTAGTGTAACAGTTCAGCTTTAAAAGATTCAACAAAATTTACAACTCTTTTCAAAAATGGCAAAAACTTGGATTTTCTGTATTTTTAGTTGAACAAATCAAAATTTGGAAGCTAAAATATTAGGTTGGGGTGTTTTTCCTCATTCCTTTTCATTACTCCTGCATGCACTAAGAGTTATGAGATGGAGGGAGCTTCCTCCTGCCCTGCTTTCTTCCCCTCACCTGATCCACGCTGAAGGTTGGTAGGTGAACATCTGGGGGGTGAACATCTGGAGCAGCCACAGAGGAGGAGGGGCAGCACCACCCCTCTTGCCATGCCTCCCTACTGGAACTTCCACCTACAGGAAAGCTGGTCCCAGCCTTCTCACCAACCCCCTGACCTGGGAGCACCAGGATGTTTTGTAAACCCAAGGTGCCCTGGAGCTGTTTCATCAGCTCTGTGAAAGGCCACAGCTCCCCACTGAACTCTCCTGCTTTTCCTGGGCTCCTTCTCTTACCCACACTGGAATCTCCCAGCTGGGAAGGAACTCTCTGATTCTTCATCCCTTTGGCAATTATCAATTCCCTTTTGCTGCAGCCCTAAAAAAGTAAAAATGAGCAGGCAGTTCCTTCAACACCTTCATGAAAAGACGTAGAAATATTGTAAGCTGATTTCACTCCTGTCTCGTTAAAGGGAAAGAAATAGCCAGTGGTATAAATATGCAATTAAAAATAGCAGCAATTAGAGTGTCTCAAGAATGAAACAGGAGCTTGCTGTGAGGTAGAGCTGCTTTCCCTTTTGCCTGTGCTTCTAATTCCAAACTCTTTGACGTTGGGATCTAATCTTAACAGCTGATGCTCAACTCCTGGTTTTGCCCACGCATGTTAAATGTCACTATGTAAACTCAGCTCTGCCTCAGACCTCTGCTGCCTGTCTGTGGGGCCAGGATAGCCACACCTGGAAACCCCTGCATGCTTTTGCATGGATCAGCTCCATTTTTTCATGGACAAAAGAAAAAGATGCCTTCTGGGGTGAGCCTGGGGCTCCTGCTCTCTCATGTGCTGCTTGGAAAAGCAATATTTGATGCAAGCTGAGACCTCAGCATCAGTAAAGATCAAACAGTCCCTGAGATGGCCCTATTTCATAGAGTCCTGCAATGGCTTGGCTTGGAAGAGACCTTAAAGATGATTAAATTCCAACCCCCTGCCATGGGCAGGGACACTTTCCACTAGACCAGATTGCTCAGAGCTGTTCCAGCAGAGCTAATTGGTCTAGGACAGACTGGGAGCCTCTGGAGCCCCAGCTGCAATGCTGCAGCATCCTGGAGGCTGTTTGGAACTCTGAGACACTTCAGTGAATGCAAATTCACTTTTCAAATGAATTCCCCTACCCAGATACCCACCTGCACCCAGGCTGCTCAAGGCTGGCTGACCCAGTGTTTGCCCACCACTCTGTCCATGTTGTGCTTTCCTAGCTGATATTTCAGAGCTTGCCAACACAGAGGTGACCACAAAGGATATATTTCCATTAATCCCTCTCATGCCATGCCTCTGGAGCCAGCTGCTCCTCCTGCACCAGTCCATGTCCCCAGGTGGAGACATTGGGATGGACAGAATTGATGGCAAATGGAGATTTCGAGCCTCTACATTGCTCAGCATCCAATCCCTTGTGCCCACAGCTGCCTTCAGTCAGAAAAACAGAATACTTAAAAACAAGCACATTTTCCCCTCCTCTCCATTCTTTTTGACATATCCTGGTTGTATTTCTAGTCTATTTTTGACATATTGTTAGTAAAACCTGGAAGGTTAGAGGCTGGACAGGGAGGCAGCAGCAGCAAGGCTCAGTTTCAAGGAGTGATTTCCATTTGGGGATCAAAGCTCTGTGCAAAGCATGGGGGTGCCCTGAATTCTTCAGGCACTGTCTCCCCCCTGCAGCAAGGAGTTACACAGGCACAAAGCAGCATCTTGTGCTCCTGACACATCCTGTCCCCTCCACAGCAGCCTTGAGCACAACAGAGAGCTGCTGTGACCAGACCTGTGTCTAGACACTATTGGCTTCTTGTCATTAGCTGTTGTACACGCAGACCCTTGCTAAGAATAACAGCATTCACTGGGTTCCTCAGGTTCTGGGCTGGACATGGGCATCACTCTGCACACAAGTGGGTGGATGGAGAGGACCCTCAGAGCCTGGATCCCTCTCCCTGCAGGGATGCACTCACCTGGGAGCAGTGCATTTGGAGCGGAGTTTTACAGGGATTAGGCACTGGAGGGCTCACAGAGAGCTATTTCAGCATTCCCATCCCCTGTGCTGCTGAGGGCAAATGGATGCTGACTCAACCCTCTGAGCAGCCCTTGTGTCCCTGCCTGTTATCATCATCCCTTAGTTCTTGCTGTAACATCTGTGTTTGTCCCTGATGAGATGGCAATTTCCTTGGGGCAGGGAGCACGACTCAAACAGAGCAGTTTAATTACCCCAAACACTCTTTCCATTGCTCTCAGTGACATTTTGGCTCCCATAGCTCCTGTTTGGATGAAGCCAAGGCTCAGGGAGATGGCTCTACCAACAGGGACCCTGTGTCTGGGCTGGAGGCAGGGCTTGCAGCAGTGCCAAGCTCTGAGGCTCTCCTCACTGCAGGGAGAGAGAACTTCACTGCAGGGATGTCCTCGCTGCAGGCATGTCCTGCAGGAAGGAGGAGTGGGTGGTGGATGGGGAGGACACAGCAGGGTGAGCCAAACAGGTCACCACGGTGCTCCTGGCTGCCAGCAGAGCTGAGGTGGGCTCAGCACAACCTGGCCATCAGGTCTGGGTGGGTATTGGCAATGCCATGCTGCAGTTCCTTCTGGGCACATGGGGAACAAACACAGCCTTGGTGCTCCTGCTCTCCCTGGCTGTCCTTATTTCTGCTTGCAGGGTGGCTGCTCTTGGCAAACCAGCACAGGCTGCAGGCCCCAGGTCACACAGGGTGGCCACAAGCACAGGAGTGACCCTGCAAAGAGAAGAGAAGCCTGTCCTGGCTCTGCAGGCCCTGGAATGAGCTTGTTCCCAGCTGCATCCTGGGAGGGGGTGACCAGAGACAGCACAAAGCCCCAAGCAAACCCCAAGGCCCCACACTGACTGATCCTGCTGGCATCCCAGTCCAACCAGGACTTCTGGCACCTCAGTGCTTCCTTCAGTGCTACCTGAGCCCTGGCCCTTCTCTGGCCCTCCTGGTGGCTTTGCTCACAGCCTTGGTGCTATCACAAGATGCAGATTCTTGTCTAAGTGCTTGGATGAAGTGTTTGCTTCTTTTGTTGCTTTGTTCTCTAGAGAGTTGTGCTTAGCTGGCCATGCAGTGGGATGTTTTTCCTGCTGTAGGTCAAAAGGAAATTGGGAAGAACTGGATTTTTATTTAAAGCAGAGACCTGCCTCCTGCATGGCATCAGACCAGCAAGTATGGAAAAGCAGCATCTGTCTGAGATGTGAAAGAAACCCAGAAGCAGGGACCCAACCCTTGATGCCAACACCCATCTGCTTTTTACAAGATGCCTCTTTCATCTCCACTCCTGGGGAGTGCAGAACTGCCCCAGACACAGCTTTTACTAATCCTGTCCCAGTCCCCAGCTCCACTTGCTCCAAGAGCACTTAGAGTGTTTTCCCTGGCTCAGTGCAATCCTCATGCTCTGTTTGCTTCTCCTCCAGGCCTTTAGCTGAAAGCACAGCAACATCTCCTGGAGCAGGGTGGCTACTGCAAGCTCAGTGTCAAAGTGCCACCATGACTGAGTTCCCTCAATTCGAGACCCTCTGGATTTGTTCCCACGGTGCCAGGGATGCCTCAGGAGCAGGGTGTGTCCTGCACATTTCCTCACCTTTGGGAGGAGAAGGAAGGACCTGCTCTTGGAAACTGCCTGTTCTGTCACAGACATGTTTTATGGAAAATCCTTTCCTTAGGATTTTGTCTCCTGAGAAGCTGAGAGGCCTCAGGAACAAAATGTAAACAATGATTATCTGCTGCTGTGGAATGCAACAGGTGCATCTGTGATTGGTCTCATGTGGTTGTTTCTAATAAATGGCCAATCACAGTCAGCTGGCTCGGACTCTCTGAGTCATGAGCTTTTGTTGTCATTCCATATTCCAATTCTTCTTCCTTTCCTTGCAAGCCTTCTGATGGAATCCTTCCTTCTGTTCTTTTAGTATAGTTTTAATATAATACATATCATGAAATAATAAATGAGCCTTCTGAAACATGGAGTCAGATCCTCATGTCTTCCCTCATCCTGGGACCCCTGTGAACACCACCACCACACTGTTCATTGTTCAGATGTCCCTCAGGAGAGCTGATCAGACCTGGCCAGGCAAACACCAGGTTGTGTGAAGCATTTAGAGGGAAACCAGGAAAAAGGAACTGGATTGGTGCCACCATGCTAAAAGAGACAGGAGGGATTCACCCCATCAACAAGAGGTGCCAAATGCTGGATTTTACTACCAAATGGTTTCCTGTAAAGAAAGGCAACTGGGGATGTGCACTGTGGGTATCCCTGGCCCAAGGATATGGAAATTGGAAGAAGCAGACACCAAAGAGGGTCCTCTGCATAGAAATCAGGCAAAGTGCTGTCCTTGCTGACCTCCTCTGTGGAAATGAGGCAAATGCAGGGGGGCAGTGGTTGGCACCTCAGAGGAAACACAGCAGCAGTGGGGCCAGGTAGGATCTGTGCCTCAAGTGCATCTTCCCTGTTTGCAGTGACCCCACACGCTGCTGCCACCTCAGGGTACACAGCCTCTGGGGACAGAGCCCGGCTGGATGCCACCCCAAGCCCACCTGCAGCAACCCTTCTTCTTGCACAAAAAGGTGGGAAATCCTGGAAGCAAACAGTTGTTCCCATGGCTTAGAGGGAGCTGGAAGCAGAGCGAGGGGGGACGTGAATGCAGATTCCTTGTCTGGTACCATGAAAAGGCTCTGCTTGTACTACAACAAGCCCTGCAGCCTCAGCAGACAAATTATTTGTTTAATTAGAACTGCCGTCCTTGATGCATCTCGACTTGCTAATTAGGATTTTAAGTGCTTGTGAAGTAGTTTGGATGTATTCCTTCAGCTTCCAGACACGTCTCCATCGCCATTGCTATTCCTTCCTCCTGCCCTGTGCCATCACCTAAGTAACATC
>NW_005054357.1:3833148-3833605 GCF_000277835.1 Geospiza fortis | reverse complement strand
CTGCTTCCAGACGGGCTGAATTCTCTAAAGCAGGAGGGAAACACAAACTTCTTTGCTTATTCATGCACAGGGAGCTCTTATTTGCATGAGAAGAGATGAGGCTGTGGAGCAGCACGCCCTAAAATCTGGGGAGAAGGGAATCTTTGCACTAGGCAGGGAATAATGAGGCACAAACATGGATAAACTGATTTTTTTGTTGCTGTTCTGCAGCATTTCTGGGTTTTTACACCCCGTTTTCATCACTCAAACCACTCCACTCAGCTGCTCCCCAGCAATGGGGGGCTGGGAGCACCCCTAGCAGTCCCAGTGGTATTGCAGTGGGCAATTGCTTTGGCAGGGAATGCAGAGGGGATGTCCTACATGACTGGATTCCAAAACCAGAACAGGCACAGGTTTCTGAATGGGCACCACGGCTGCTGTGCCAGTCAGACTAAATTGGGTTCAGCTAAATTGGGTT
>NW_005054357.1:3827190-3832678 GCF_000277835.1 Geospiza fortis | reverse complement strand
TCAGCAGGCATGGACAAAGGTGCAGCCATAGGGGCACTTGCTGGATCTGGACAGTAGCTGAGGAGTTTGTTAAATTGCCCCCACAAGCAGATGAACTTTGAATTACTCTTAGAGGGAACCTCAAATGATGATCTTTTTTTTTTCTTTGTTTCTTTCTTTTTTTTTTTTTGCACAGAGTATCTGGCAGCTGTACAAAGCACCAAAAAAATCCCTTATTTCACAGATTTCCTCATAATTTTTGGAATTTTTCTTTCTGTAAGTATGAAGATAGGAACTATTAAAAACCATTTTCAGCAGTTCTCAAAGCACACAGTCATGGCAGCTGCTATTTATGAATGATGTTTGGGAGGTTCTGTCAATGGAAGAACAATCAGATTTTTGTATGTGCACAATTCTGGATATTTAGCACACAGAGGCACTTCCCAAATGTTTTGTGAGAACAAAAAGCCCTTTCCCTGGCTGTTTACAGATGGCTTGCAAAGAATAAGTGAGAGGTTCAAGCGTGGCTGAACTGAGCAGCTGCTGAGAGTTCAGATAAATGATTTCCAGCCCTGCCCTTCCACAGCTCTGCTTTGGAGGCTGCAGGGAGGAGACATGCAGGGTAATGCTGTCCATCACATCAGGGGTTAGAAGGAGATCTTGCCTCATTTCCACTCTCCCCACCTGCTCTTTGGAAGTTTATTCTTTAAGCAGTATCATGCTGGAAGCTTTTTAGTGTTCAGGTTCCAGCCATGATCTCATGGGCTTTGGTGAGCTTTTTGGAGCTGAGAGAAGCTTGTGTGAGCAAGGAGGTGAAGACAAGCCCTTGCTCCTGGATGCCATGTGCCCTGGGATGTGTCCATCCCTGTGATGAAAAATGCACACATCATCGCTTTTGCTTTCCCCAGCATTGATTCTGAGCTTGCATGGCTTCAGCAAGGCAAACTCTGGGTGTCCAAATTTCCCAGGCTATCTTGTGTACCCTCTGTAGTGCTGAAGTGCTGAGATGAAGAACACAGCATTTCTTTCAAAGCCAAGTTGGCCTCCAATTCATGTGTTACCAACATCTGCGTCCAAAAAAAGCTGAGTCAAATAATAAAATAAAGTCACCTGTGAAGTATCCTCTGCATCCCCCATCACCAGAGCTAATAAGATAATCCCCCATTAGGCCATTCAAGGCCATAAAAATAGGTTTTAAGCCCCAGAAACGTTTTGCTTCAATATGAACAGTGGGTTTTGCTAAGTTTCTTTTACTTCTCCTTGTTTGCTCATGAATTGGGACTCTTTCACATCCTATACAGAAGCCTTTTAGGACATTTCTTTCTTTCTTTGTAGGTGGGGTTACTGAGCCTGCAGGAATACTTGGCTCAGCCTTTACAGGAGGCAAACTGAGGCCTCAAAGGCTATTTAAACCAAAACATAATCAAAGTAAAAATGCACTTCTCTTAGCAAGACGTTTCTGCACAGGTGGTCTAGAGCAGGAGGAAGCCCTCAGTGGTGCAACAGAGCTTTTACAGGGCTTGTTAGACTGGACCTACCACTCTGTTGTGCTTGAAACTTGTGGAGAGGATGTCTTCCCACCTCTGAAACACAGGCTTCAGCCAGGGCATCCTGAGGGGAGGGTGAACCAGCAGGGTTTGTCTAACACATCGTTGTGCATCAGTCTAGAACATGGAATAAATATCTTCACTGTCAGATGTAAGACATCCCTTAGTTTTTCATGGTGGCTTGCTCTGGAGTGTCAGAGTTCCTACTGGAATATCCACTAGGAAAAAGAAAGGATCAGTGGTGCTTGTGCTCCACAGCCCTGACACAACAAGGGAATGGAATAACAAAAACCTTTCATTCACATCCTTTCTGCAAGGGCCAGTAAGATGGCTCGCTCTGCATCAGCTCCCACCTTCACCCATGAATTTCTCAGGCTACAAAAGTTGAATAAATCTGGTCCAAGCTGATGTCTCTTGGGTGGGAATGGGTGTCACATCAACCTCTGTCCTGCACAGAACAGGGATATCTTAGGGACACGTTCAAGGCAGATGTTGCTCTGGGTTTTGTGGTCAGCTTTGGGGATGTGCCTCTTTTTTTGGTCCCCAGACACAATATGTACCCAAGAATGGGGGTATCATGAAAGCCCTCAGAAACCTGAGTCAAGGTGAGCAACACTCCAGACTATGATTCATGGAATCCTAGAACATTTTAGGCTGAAAGACCTCTGAGATCAACTGTTCCCCAGCACTGCCAAGGCCACCACTGACCCATGTCCCCAAGTCCCACATCTACACAGCTTTTAGACCCATCCAGGGATGGAGACTCCACCACCACCCTGCACAGCCTGTGCCAGGGCTGGACAGCCCTTTCCATGAAGAAATTTTCCTGGTATCCAATCTGAACTTCACCTGCCACAGCCTGAGGCTGTTCCCTCTGCTCCTGTCCCTGTTCCTGGGAGTACAGCCTGTCCCCCCTGGCTGTCCCCTCCTGTCAGGAGCTGTGCAGAGCCACAAGGTCCCCCCTGAGCCTCCTTTTCTCCAGGCTGAGCCCCTTTCCCAGCTCCCTCAGCTGCTCCTCATTGGATTTGTGCTCCAGTGGTGATGAAAAAGCCCTGGGGACTGGTTAGGAACTTCAACTCCCCCGTGGGTAGAACCAGCTGGGCAGGTGGGTGCACAAAATCTTTATTGTTGGTTGAATTTGGTTTGTGGACTTTTCTGTAATTCAGAACCAGTAAAAGGAGGAGTTGTGACCTGGAAACTTGCTGCCAGGTTGGTGTGGACAGGTTCCTGTTCCATTTTGTTGGAGCAAACACCATTTTGTGTTTCCACCTTTGGGGAGCTGTGCCCCCACACACAGCAGCTCATGTGCCCCCACACACACAGCCAGGGCTGGGGGCAGACATCTGCAAGAGGATGCATATTCCATGAGGGATTGCTGAGCTGACAGAGAATGCCCAGGACAGACTTCACTCAAACCTGCTCACATGCTGGACACTCCAGTCACCCGCTCTTTAGACTGATGGCCCAAGTGCATGATAGAGAATTAACAGAGACCTAGGGGGACTGAGAAGTCAAGTGTTTGACAGCAGTGCTCTGCTCTCCCTGTTGTTCTGACAGCTTCCCTGTCAGGCCTTATCACACAGCCACTCCTGAGTCTGAGGGATGACAAAAGGAATTAGCTTAGCTGAGCTCGATGGCATTGGAAACAAACATCTCTCATCTGCTGAGCATTCCCTCTTGGAGCTGTTCCCATCCCGATGGCTGCGAGGGGCTGTGGGAACCACACACCTCCTGCTGCTCCCTTCTGCTGAAGGATGGGCACCCAGCCATGGCATCCCAGAGCTGAGACAGGCACCGGCCACTGGGAGGTCTCATCCTGGGACTGTCACCAGGGCTGGGCTCTGCTCAGCACCTTGGAGCTCACAATGGTGCAGCTGGAGATAAGCAGCTCCAGTACAGTAATGCACCGCAGTGCATTGATCAGCAAGGCACAGGCTGTTGGAGTCAGAGGGAAAGTGCTCTGTGGGCCTGAAACACTCTTGGATTGCATCCATGCTCCCTCTGAAGTCAGCAGGAGCTGGCTTGCTGTGATGCCTAAAGAGGCTGCCCTGGAACAGAGCTAAAGGAATAAAGGAGGAATTTGTTAAAAGGCCTTCAAAGGACACATCTTGGGCAGTACAAGAGCCTGGCCATAGTTCTGCCCAAGATGGATGACCAGTCACAAGTTTTCCCACTTTTGTAAGTTTTGGTCCATTTACATATTGGGGTGAACTGTCCAGTTACAGCTTCAGGTGAGGCAGTCCCATCCTCTCAGATTGCTCTCCTCAGTTTGCTGTTGTTTGCAGCTCTTGAGCCTGAAGCTGCAACACTGTCCTTGGTTCTCAGGCTGGAAAAGGATTGTTTTGTCTAACTAAACTGTGAGGAGACCTTGCTAACACTTTATATGCTGTTCAGAGTCACACACTAAGGCAGTACAGAATCTAAAAAACATGAAAGTTAAAACTTAAAGCATCAGTTATACTTCAGTTACCTTCTCCCTCTATTTATCTTGGATGAACTCTAAAAAAATGGTTTTAGATATCCATGCTGAGAGCATTGACACTGGCATGTGAAAACCCCATCTTGGAAAACAGTCCTGCTCAAGGCAGTGGATTTATTTTAAAATCAGATCCACTGCATGTGTCAGAGGTGTCTACCAGACCTGTGGGGTAAAACCTTACAAGGCACCACAGAAACAGATTAATGGAGGACATTATTGAGGAGCAGATTTCTTCTGCTCTAACAGGGATTTGGGATTAGGACTTTAGTTGAGTACCTGAGAGGTGCATGTCAGTGGAAAGAGTCACCCTGCAATATTTGTGTTTACTGCCTGCAAAATATCAGCACAACAGAGCAGGAAATGACCCAGGGAAGGACCAGCACCACGCACAACTGCCAAGGGTTCACCCCACCCCAAGCTGGGGTACTGACTACATCAGCCATGCTGGACCTTCAGTCAGCTTGTTGCAAAGCAATCTCTGCTCATGAACATAACTTTAAATGCAAAATGAAGACCTGAATCCACCTACGGAGTCCAAAGATGAGCCCCCAGTTATAAGCCAGTCTAAAATGAAATCAATTGTCAGTTGAGATGCCACCTTTGTGCCACCAAAGGACACAGGAGATGCATTTCAACCCACTTGAACAATCAGGCTTGTTCCAGCACCAGCAGTAATAGTCACTTTCCCAGACAGAATTGACATTATAAATGAGTTGTTGGTTAATTTGCTGCTATGTTAAGATCATTGATTCTACAGCTACGTCCTTAAGCAACAGTGCCTGAATATAAACTACCCAGCAGCAAAATTATAACTGCATTTGGATGCAGAACACAACCTTCTTATCACCAGACTTTCAATCCAGAGTTTCAGGGTTACTCATGCAAAAATAGCTTGTCTGCCTGAGTGAGCATGTGAGGGCTGCTCCTCAGCCTCTAACCAGCAGCAGCTGGGAAGCAGCTCAGCAATATCTGCCTTTCCAGAGATCCAAACCCACCTCCTTGTGGAGCTCAGAGCCATGTGAAGGAGCCCAGGTGTTGGCCCATCTCCATCAGCAGCTCCCTCACCCTGCTCCAGACAGAGCACATCCAGATCTGCTGCTTTGCAGAGGGTCATCCACCAGATTTACAGCTGGCCTAGCTTTTTGAGGACATTAAAACAGCACGAGTTTTAGCACTCACAGGGGCAGGACCACACAGGTGAGCCATGAAGATGCTGATCCTCACCTCAGTGGTGGAATTCCAGCTCTTGTGGAAAAGCTCTGCACTGGAAGTCTAGTGGGATGTGTCCTTGTCCATGGCAGGGCAGGTAGAACTGGGTGACCTTTAAGGTCCCTTCCAGCCTAAACCCTCCTGGCATCCTGTGATTCTCTCTTTTCAAAGCTCCCCTCCAAAATTTGGCACTATATTTGATTATAACTTCGGCCTTTCCCATCCCAGCCTTACAGGAATGTGCTGTGCTCCTGGTGTTGTAGGGAACGCTTCC
>NW_005054357.1:3823690-3827159 GCF_000277835.1 Geospiza fortis | reverse complement strand
AGGAAAGGGGGTAAAAAGCACAGGAATGAACAGCCATGAAAAAAACCAGGGATCACAAGTAGTAAAACTAATGGTGAGGAACAAGCCAGGAGCCGGAGTCGTGCAGCTGCTGGAGCAGAAAGCAGAGCCCTAACAGAGCAATGGGATATTTTCCCTTAAAGTTTGCATTGCTCTCCACAGGAGTACAAAAAGACCTTTGCTCACCTTGCTCTGACAAGTTATAAATAGAGGTTAAAAGAAGATTATTAAACTTGACCGCTCGTGTCCACCAGAGGAATAAAAAAACCCTTAAACCCAAATTATTTGATGGAAGTAGGACAGTCCAACCTTTATTCTTTGCCAGGAGTTTGGTTGAATAAATGCTTTTCTCTGAGTGAATAAATGAACTTCTCAGTAAAATCTGTCAGAAAAAACTCCCAGTGGACAAGGCATTGAGAGGCCAATACTGACACATCCCCATACACTCAGAAATACTTTTTTTCCTTATCAAATCCACTTTTAAGATAAATAGCCCCCTCTCTCACCTACCCCTGTGTGTTTTTACACATACCACACACACAGATATGTATATATGAATACATAACTATTTATTCCCAAAACTTAAAGCAGCTTTCAAATCATGTGATGAGATATAAATACTCATCTCCCAGGCTCATACCCATGCTTGAAATATCAGGTGTGCTCCCACCTGGTTTGGAGCTGGCTCTGGACCCATCAGATGGCAAGCAAGGGCTATAGATCCTGATCCTATACAACCCCAAGTCACTCCAGCTAAACCATGTTTCCTTGGCAGCTGAGAAGTGGGATAATAGGATTTCCACTCCAAAGATACATGCCCAGAGCACCAGGCCTTTAATTATGCAAAGGACTGGAGCCAGCTTCCTCCTGCCTTTTCAGATAAGTGGTTTCACCGAGAGATTACAGCGAGCAGAATTGGGCACCTGGCTCTGCTGGCACCAAGGGGCTTTTGTTCTTTGCCCGTGCAGTCTCCTGCCATGGAAATTTGTGCTTATCCCAGGATCCACCCCAGTGGATCCAGTCACCACGTCAGCAGATTACTGCCTACAAAAGAGCAGCAGCAGCCCTGGGCAGACATTTAGCATCTCCCAAAACCTTGGAGCTGAGCGGTGCTGATGCTCATTTGTGCTCTTTGTCCCTCATGGGAAAAGCTGGCTCAAGCCTCATTCTGCTCCAGTCCCTCTGGCCTGGGAGCCAGAAAGGCAGTGAGCAAGCCCTGCTCCTGCTGAGCTGGGTGCTGCTGGGGGCTGTTTTGCTGCAGAACAAACTGGTTCTGTGTGTGCCCGTGGTACCTGGGCCATGGCAAATCACAGGAACCAGCAGAAATTCAGCAAATCCCTCTAATGCCAGCTTGGCAGCCTTGAAACATCTTTCACTGTCTGATAACTAGACACAAAACCAGCCTTGTTTTCCTCTTCTGCAGTCCCGTGGTGGCTGAGTGTAGCAGGACAGCTGGTCACCAAGGCAAGGGCACCTTACCCACGGAGAGGCAGGACAGGGCTGCCTCCTGACTGGGGCCACTCCTGCTCTCAGACAGTTTATTAAGCAGAAATTAGCTGAAATCAGATCAGATTCATTGTATACCTGTGGATACAATGAATTGCTGCACCAGCATGAAATGTGCAGAATATGTCTTGGGAGCTTTGGGAGAAGCAAACCCTGGTAGAAGAAGGTTGGGTGGAGGCTTTGGAAATTGCCTTGATGCTGGGTTAATGCTTCTAAGTGAAGTGAACACTAAAGCTAATACAGACTTCAAGAGGAAGGAGTCCCCCAAGGGTAAATCTTGGAGATAATTGAGATACTTTCTCTATATTTTAATGTTTACCCAGAGGAAAGACTTCACAGCTGCATATTTACGGTGACTGTACAGCGTGACAGTGACATCTGAAGAAACATATAGGCTTTCTTCTCTAAAGAAAAAGCTGGATTGAGACAAAACTGACCTAAATAAACATTGGAAGATCATAGGAAAGTATTCCTTGGAGGCAGAGAAAAGGAATATATACGTGCAGATAAGTGTTGGGTATCGTTCTTTGGAGAATTTCAGTGCATCAAAGGAGGCTGGTATCAGCCCTGGAACAACATCAGAAGAAATGTTGTCTGACGAGAAGCAGAAGGGCTAAAAGAAATTTATCTGGGCAGAGGAAGGTACAATGGACTCTCCTGTTTTAAATACCGAGGTGGTTTCTGGCTTTTCCATGTATTTCTCACTGGGGTTGAGAAGAACACCTTCTCCCAGCTGAGAGGCTTGTGAGTAATGGAGAGGTGGACAAGTGGAGTTTGTGGTGGGTCCAGGAAACAACAATAACTTATTGGGCAAGTTTATATAATAAATATTATAATTTCTGGGCTCAGATGTCTATTATAAGCACAGAACAAGGTAACTACACTTGTATCTGCTCTATCCCCATACTGGAACTGTTCAGCTCCCCATTGTGTCATAATCCCAGAGTATAATCTAGGAAGGAAAAAAGCAGCAAAGCAAATGAGAGATGGACTTCAGGAATACTTCAAGTGTGTGTACACCATGGAGCACTGACCTCAGAGTGCATTTGAAAAGGGTATCATAACACATCAGTCTGAAAGCAGAATGTACAGTTTATTGCAAAAAAGAAGGAAAAATCCAGGGCAGAACTTGCTCACTCCTCCCCACCTCCATTTTTCACTGCAGGTAAATCAGATTACAAGAACATGCAGCTTCTGAAATGATGTAAACTCAACTAGCAAACTGCTGGGCCTCCTGAGCACCTCCCCATGTGAAAACAGCATAAAAACTAAACACAGCTTCAGGGAAGAGCTGGGTTAAGTGGCTCATCTTCAGTGTGCTGTGTGGATGAACTGACACTGCCAGGTACAAAGAATAAATGAGCTTTTGAGAACAGACCTGTGTGCTCTGATCCAGCTGGGTGGCTTCTGCCCTCTGCTTTGTCTGGGTTATAATGGCAGTCAGATGGTGGGTGGCTTGCCCTTGTGTGCTGTCCCCATCAGCCCAAGAGGGCTTGGAGTAGTCACTGAGGTGTATTTTCAGTGTTAGGCTCCTCCAGTTCTCAAGCCCGAGCTGAACATCCCCTCTGCAACCCAGACTCTGGGTGAGTTACTCATTGCAGGGCTGAATCACCCTACCCTGCTGAGACCCAGCACTGGCAAACTCAAGTCACCAACCCAAAGTCTCCTCCTCTTTCTTCAATTCCATGGCTTATGCTGACATATCTAATATTTAGGAATACATCTGACTGCACAGAAAGCTGTGCCAGCCTAGAACAGCTTTAGCCTGAGGTGCTCTTTCAGGAAGCTGCTGCTTTTTGAGCACAGAGAAAGGGAAACCCAAGTTTTCCTTCAGCACTAATGAGAGGCTCTCCTGGGTACTCTGTAAATTTGGCCAGACCCATTTGACCACAAGTTCAAAGATTTATGAGGTTATTCTCAGGCCAAGGAGATGCTGCACTAGAGA
>NW_005054357.1:3822605-3823680 GCF_000277835.1 Geospiza fortis | reverse complement strand
TGTGTTTTAAACATCTGTTTCCTCCCTTTCCTCTCTTGGCTTTGCAGGAGCCTCACAGGGTCTGGGTCCATCCTGATACCTCTCACAGCAAAGCCTTTGAAAAGCTTTGCATGAAAGACATGGAAAGAAATGGGAGATTTAGGTTCCTTTCCCAGCCTGAAGGACCAGCCAAGCGTGTTGTGATGCATTTCAGGGCTGTATTGGGCTGGCACATCACCTGGACATGAAAGGGCTCTTCACACTAAAGAAAACCCAGTAAATGTCTGCTGTTGGAGTCACTTCCTGGGGAGGAAGTTGAAAAACTACCAGCACAGAGAGCTGGGAAGGTACCCAGTGCTTCCCTGGGGAAATTATCCCAACTCCCCATCTCATGGATCTCATACCCATGGTCCCAGGACCACCATAAGCAGCCATGGCCTTTCCAGGGGACACTGCTGCCAGCACACGGTTTTTAAGGTGTCTGAGGAGTAACCCTGTACAGCCTAAAACTCTTTGTCCACCAAGAAGGGAACTCAAAGAGCTTTTTGTACAAATGTTCCCACACTGGATTTATTTGCTGTTTTTTTCCTGCCACCTTGCTGTGCCTCTTCTATACCATATATCATGCCATTTATAGACTACATTTATGCATCTACCTCTGTGCAGCCCCATGTGGGCAGAAAGCAATGCAGTGTGACCCAAGCTCAAGCCCTAAAGTGCCCTGGCTGGAGCAGGGATGGCAGCAGGGAGGATGCCAAGGAGAAAGAAAATTGTTCCACAAGTGATAATAATGGTGAGATGCAGGCACAGATGGGGGGAAACCTCTGCAGGCACTGCAAGGGAAGGAGGAATGGCTGTGGGCTGTGCATCAGATCCCACTGGCAGAGCTGTAGGCACTGCCTGGACCAGCTCCAGCACTGGCACAGGTGCAGTCACACAGAAGAAACACATCTCCTGTCCCCTGGGGCTCAGCCTCTTTCCTGGGAAGTGAGGATTTACAAAAATAGGAAGCTGGAAATGCTACTACACAGCAGCTAAATATAGCCTGACCAATGGAGGAGCTGCAGCCCTCACTCCAAAACCAAAGGTAGGGAAA
>NW_005054357.1:3805472-3822424 GCF_000277835.1 Geospiza fortis | reverse complement strand
CAGGATGAGTTGGGATGGAGAGAGATGCTGGCCATGGTAGAAGCTCCCTGGGGAGCCTGGGCAGTGCCCCACCACCCTCTGGGGAAGAACCTTTTCCTGATAGCCAGCCTGACTCTCCCCTGGCACAGCTCCTGTCCCTGGGCACAGGGAGCAGAGATCAGAGCTCCAGAACACACAACTGAGCTGCTCTTCCATAGGGCTCCTAATTTTGCCATCCTTGGAGGCGTTCAACCTGTTCCCCCCCATGAAAAATGCCTTGGTTATAGCTGCATGTTTGCCAAATGCTGATTTTGGGGGCTGATTCCCCAAAGGCAAAGAAGCAGTGGAAGGTGGACAGGGTGTTACCACCACAGAGATGCCAGCAGTGGGGCTGGGGCTCAGCACATGAGATTAGTTGTCTCTGTTTTGCTTTTTAACAGCCAATAACCAACTTGGAAAAGTTGGTCTGGATCCAGCATGGAGGTAACCAACTCACTGACATCACAAGGGAAATTGCAAACTTACTTTGGGAAGGGGAAAAACAACAAGAGACTCAGAAACTGAACTTCGGCACCAACACGAATAATAAACCACAACAATTAATTACAGACCTGCTTGGGAAGGGGGCCAGCAGTGAGGACAAATGAACTAAAAGTGACATTGTTTGGTGAATGGAAAGGCTGAGGCAGCCTGATGAGGGCCCAAGCATGGGAAGTTATCTAAAAATAAACAAAGCCCCAAAGCTCTGAGCATTTCAGCACCATCTGGAGACTCTGCACAAAGAGGAGCAGCTTGCTGCTGTGGGATACATTGAAGAGCAGGGTTTGTGTGTCTAGATGTGCATCACAGCAGTGCATATCACAACAGGGGGGAGCCCAGGGCTCAGAACACAAATCCAATCTGCCATGTATGCGCTTACAGTGGAAGGTGCCTCTGCCCATGGCAGGGGTTGGGCTGGGTGACCTTTAAAGGTCCCTTCCCACCCAAACCATTCTGTGATCCTGTGATTCTAAAACTGCACACCAATCCCAGAGCAGCCACTCTTCTGGGAAGGGCACAGTAAACCCAACAGAAACGCAGTAAGATTTGAATATATTGGTAAAAAAACAAACCAAGGGGGAAAAAAATTGATGTTTTTGCCAGTTTGCTGGGCTGAGGGGCCAAGTGCTGAGAGAGGCAAAGCTCAGTCAGAGCCCAACTCTCCATCCCAGGAACACCAAGTGTCAGGAGCTGTGCTGAGCCCTGGCCAGGAGTCTGGGACTTGAAGGTGCCATAACATTGCTTAAAGCACAGGGTTTATCTCTGAGATGAAATTAAAACAAGTCAGGAGGTGCAGCGTCACAGCACATGCCACAGCTGAGACAGCCACACCACACAGAATATCATAATACAATTTCAGAGAGCTTCAGCCCATACACAGTAACACCTTACCTTGTGAGAAGGCTTCAAGCATCTGCTCACACAGAGTACCACCTCACCACTTCAGCAGGCTGCAAATATCTGCTCTTCTTGTTCTGTAGCCCAGCCTTTTATTCCCTCCTGTTGATGCACTGCACCTGTGTGCCCTCTGCTCCCTTTGGTGGTTGCTCAGTGCCCCTGGGCACTCCATGGCTCGTTACCCTCAATATCATTCACCTGTCCTGCACAGCTGTACCCATTGGGGATGAGGCTCCACAGCCCCACTCCCAATTACCAAACTGTGCACCTACAGTGCAGGGCTTTATTGTTGTGATGAGTTTATTTCCAGGTGGGCTTGAGGACCCTCTGGACCACTCTGCATCCCTGACAAGGTCTCTTCTCCTCCTTAGATGCTAGTTTAGCCCCCAAAAGTGAAGTTTTCTTCAAGGTGTGAAGACTTTATGGTTTAGTTATTGCTTCCACAGCAGGTTGAACTAGTGAAGGGCAGTAGAATTACTGGGCATGAGTAATTAAATTAAATTTAAAAATTAAGCTCTCCTTATCTGAAACTGAACACTGGAAATTAGTCGATATTTACAGTCTTAATCTCTGTTCCTCAGATCTCTGTCTGCAAAAGGAAGCAGCATCACCCCTAATTTCCTCATCTAATTACACAGGATTACAGAGCTGGCAGCTCACTAATATTTCTGCTTTGTTTGAGATTCCAGTGAAGCACCCCAAAGGCAGGACTTCTGTGTTCAGTGTCACGTCCAGACACCCTTTGATTAATAACTTATAAAGTAACATGCTAATGAGAAGGAGAAGAAAGACTTTTGAGTGACTCCACATTTACCAAATGGAAAAATGAGTACTGAAACCTACAACAAAGGAGTTTTCAGCACTTATCCACAAGAAGATCAAGTCCAGGATGACAAGACCAGGTTCAGGATGCAGAAGCAGTCTGAATTTTGGGATCTCCTAGTGCCAGGCTTTGCAGCCCTGAAACTCCCCATAACAGACCCAGATTCCCTCCTGTTGTTCTGTGGTACCAAACCCAAGGAGGACCTTGCTTGAGGAGACATCCCTGCTCTTTACAGCCTGGCAGGGGAGGTTTAGACTGCATATTAGGAAAAATTCCTTCATCCAAATGGCTGTCCAGCCTGGCACAGCTGCCCAGGGCAGGGGTGGAGTCCCCATCCCTGGAGGGATCTAAAAGCTGTGTAGATGTGGCACTGGGGGATGTGGGTTGGTGGTGGCCCTGCCAGTGCTGGGGGTGGTTGATTTCAGTGACCTTAGAGGGATTTTGCAATGCAAATGATTCCATGGCTCTGTTATGGGAAGTCTGTCTTTCTGGCAGGTCTCCAAGGATGAAAACCATCACTTCAAAGCTGCCTGGCTGCTCAGGCCATACCAAACCCTGCCTGGGTGCTGCAGGTGGAAAGGGGCAGCAACAGAGGAGGACTCCACCCACTGCTCCACTCTGCTTTTCTGCTGGATTTGTTCAGTTTCAGGTCTTCTCAGATTTTTTCTTAAAATCACAGCATCCCAGAATGGTTTGGGTTGGAAGGGACCTTAAAGCTTATCTCATTCCAGCCCTGCCATGGGCAGGGACACCTTCCTCTAGCCCAGGTGGCTCCAAGCCCCATCCAACCTGGCCTTGGACACTGCCAGGGATCCAGGGGCAGCCACAGCTTCTCTGGGCACCCTGTGCCAGGGCCTGCCCACCCTCACAGGGAACAATTCCTTCCCAATATCCCACCTAACCCTGCCGTCTGTCAGCTTAAAGCTATTCCACCTGTCCTGTCATGACATTCCCTTGCCCAAAGTCCCTCTCCAGGAAGGTTTAAGTGATACCATTTCCTTCAGGTAGGAAGAATTGCCATGGCAGGTGTTTCTGCTGACAGGCTTTCCCCCTCTCCTTTTGTTTAGGAGAAGCAGGCGAGGTGTGTAAGGAGAGCTCTGCAAAGCTCCAGCACTCCCAGGGGAGGAAGACTCCGGCTTGGCAGTCTCCAAGCGCCCTCTGGTGCAGACACAACCAGCAGCTCCAGCCGGCTCTGCCGGGGGATTTACCCAGAACATCCATGCCGGATGTTAATGGGGCTGTCTGGGGTTATGGAAAGGGGGGTGACAGGCAGCGCTCTCCAGGAGAGAGAGCCTTTGGATCTCTGCTCCCTGCGCCCAGGGACAGCACCCAGGGAATGGCTGGAGCTGTGCCAGGGGGGTTGGGATGGGTATCAGGGAAAGGTTCTTCCCCAGAGGGTGCTGGGCACTGCCCAGGCTCCCCAGGGAATGGGCACAGCCCCAAGGCTGCCAGAGCTCCAGGAGGGTTTGGACAACGTTCCCAGGGATGCACAGGGTAGGATTGTTGGGGTGTCTGTTCAGAGACAGGGGCTGAACTGGATGATCCTGAGGGTCCCTTCCAGCTCAGGATATTCTGTGAATCTCTGTTGGCTGGACATTGGCACAGGGCTCACAAGACTTTGCTTCAGATTTTACCCAAATTTTTAGTGGTCAATGGGATCGGTCTGGTGGAATTGAGAGGATCAGCTGGTGCCTGGATTGCAGCAGAGAGAGGCATAGATGGCTCTTCATAGACCATCCAGGCATCCCAGCAGAGGACAGGAAGCTTGGAAAGAAAGAGGCATTTCCAGATAGCACAGAAAGATAAATTTGATGGTAACCAAGAGTATGAAATGTGGGTCAAGAGGGCAGTGAACAATAGTAAGAAATTTGCTGAGATAACTAGAGCAGTGAGAAAGAGGGGAAATAAAAAAAGCAAGAAAAAGATCAGCAGAGCCATTCTAGTTTGTCACTGAGAGCTCAATGGCCAGGCGAGATACATGAGGAGAAGCATGTAGCCAGGTGGGGGTGCAAAGAATGACTAATGAGGCATCAGACAATGGATTCTGTCTGTCAGGTGCTGCAAACACAACACCCAGCATGGAGCTGAGCAGGAGTCAGAGCATCATTAACTCAGTGAGGTCTGCTGCAGGCAGGGATCCGGGGTCTCAGGGGCAGCATCTGAGGAATGAGGGAATGAAACAGAAAAGCCATCAGCTCCCTGGATACTCTGAAATATGAGCTGCAGCTGCAGCTATTTTTAGAAGCATGAAATATCCTGAGTGGGAAGGGAGTCACAAGGATTAGTCATGCAGTCCAACTCCTGGCTCAGGACACCCCAACAATCCCAGCCTGTGCATCCCTGGGAGCGTTGTCCAAATCCTCCTGGAGCTCTGGCAGCCTTGGGGCTGTGCCCATTCCCTGGGCAGCCTGGGCAGTGCCCAGCACCCTCTGGGGAAGAACCTTTCCCTGAGCTCCAACCTTCCCTTGGATCCTGGTCCTGGAGGACTAGAGAAGGTTAACAAGTAGTCCATTTACACAGGACATGGCTTGCAGGCTAGTTGATAACATTTAGATTCTACTGAAAACTACTTGGGACAAGCTACTGAACATCTAATTCCTATAACTCTGCAACACTAGTAGGTCAGTTAGAAAATTCATATGGATTCTTTATTAGGAAAAAAAATGTTTTAAACAAAAAAGCTTTTGCTGACAGAAAAGAGGAAGATTAAGATGGCTTAGCTTTAGCAGTAGCAGTGTTATTATCTAACTGCTGGGTCCCAGCAGATCCTGTGGATAAATGCGCCAAGATCAAGGATGGGTTACAAGAGCCCATGTCTTCCTTCCAGTGATTTATGAGAAATTCAAGTGTTTTGTAGAGATGCTGAGGGGCACTTCATAGAGTGGGATTGTGCTTAGGATGTGGAAGCAACACTCCTTTACCTGGCCTCTCCTTGCTGCCATGCCAGCATGCCCAGGAAGCAGAGACAATGCTGAGCCTGAGATTCCTGTGCTGCCCCAGAGCACACACAGCCACGCAGCCCTGGGAGACTCCCAGGGGAGCAGCTGCTGCCCAAGCAGCCCCCCATGCTGAGTGGGCTCACAAAGGGCTGTGGGAGCTCTCCTGGCCACTGCTGGCAAGCCCAGCTCCTCCTCATGGACCTGACAAGGCTCTCATGCCTCTCCACCAGCATTTCTTCGCATAAAATGTTCAGTGTGTGCTGCAAACAGTGAGGCTGCACTGGGAGAGGTGGGAGATGGTGCCAGCAGTGCCTCAAGGAGACACAGTGTGCATAAGCAAGGGTTCCCTTATGTAAGAGTCTGCTGTCAAAGCCAGGCCAAAACAGCCCTTTGCTTTTCTGTCATCCTTGACTCGGTGGGGATGCGTCAACGCAAACATCCCTCCACAGAGAGGAGAGGCTTGCAACAATAATCTACTGCAAAATGATACTCTCCAGATTTTAAACACCTGCTGTTGGTCAGGGGCATTCAGTGAAACGTATCAAGCTGTGCTTGGCAAATAAAACCTAAAAAAAACTCTAAAAGATAGCAGTATGGAGCCTGCAAAATCTTCTGGGCTGAAATAAGTGCTGGATTGGCAGCAGTGCCATGGCTCACACTTCCATGGATGTATCACAAACACTTAAAGCACAGTTATGCTTGAACACTTTGGGCACAGGACCAGGATGCAATGGATTCAGGAATGTTAATGAGCTACTGCTCTGAACTGATAGACTTCTATGGGAAGTCTCTTCCCATCTTTATTCAGTGCCTGGAAGACCAGAGGCTTCAGTCTGTGTGTTGTTGACTTGACAGAGAGAAATACTTCAGTGGAATGTAAAGGAGCAGCACAGCTGGCTCCAAGCTTATTTAACATCCCTGTGTTTACACTGTAATACCTATGGGACAAACAGTGCTGTGATATTATTAGTTCTTCTCTGGTTTTTTTTCCCTCAGAAATAAAGAATCACCACAATCTAAGGAGGCTGGAAAAAGGCCTATGTAATCATTTCTCAGTGGGACACAAGAAGAAACAGAAATCAAAGCCTTCAGACACAGTTTCCCCAATTTGACCTGTAAAGCCTGGGTCAGCAGTTTTCAGTGTATAGAAAAGGAGGCTCAAGTTATGAGGCTCCTCTTTCTGTGCACTGAAATAATAAAATGAAGGGTAAAGCCAAGCATCAGTCATGCAGCAAACTGCAAACTGGCAGTATTTCCCAGAAACTGAAGCAAATGCAAAGGAATTTGCTTTTAGGGTTAAGCATGTGTCACTTAAATAGCAAATCTGCCACATGCCACATCTGTTACAGCCTCCTTCACACAAACCAGCTTGGTTTTTTGGATTCTTTCCTATTCTTCTACTCATGCAAGAAGACAACCTCTTGTGCTTCACCTTCTGATGTGTGATCCTTGGCCACATAGCTGTCACACAGACAATCCTGTGCTCAAGAAGCTGCTCTGAGATGTTATTTGATTGCCAGGGAACTCTTAAGTTTAACCTGGAGAAGATCTTCATTCAAAAGACATGGAAATTCCTGCAGAAGTAACTAAAAGCCAGCTATATTCCTCTTAACTCTGAGCTGAAGCACCTCCTGGGCAATCACTTTCAATATGCAGAAGCTGTGTCCAAAGACAAAATAAATCCTAGGACTGCCAATGGCTTTAGAAATCTAGTTGGTGCCTGAAGCAGGTAACTGGTGTGCTCTTACAGCATAGATGGTGACATACTTTGGTGTTTTAGCTGCCTCTGGTGCTGCTATAATCAGTTTTCCTCTGCAGGGAAAAAATTAAAATAAGGTATTTCTGTGGAAGAGCCTTTTCTCCAAAAGCAGAGGGAAGAAAGCAAAGTTCAGAAATGTAACCTGGGGGGCAGCATGAGTGCTTCTGACAGGGCTAAGACAAAGACACTCTGTAAACTACAAAACTTGAAGCCCTTCAGACTTACCTGTAACCAATATTTACAGTATGGGTAAGGATTTAAGGTGTTTATTCTGTTATGTGCCTGACCAGATAAAGAGGATACACAGCCTTTGTAACACTTCCCAACAGTATTTTATTAGTCAGGACTGATCTGTGTCAAAGCATGACTTACTTCATACCTCAAATGGCATTTCATCACAGTGCAGCTGCACAAGCCTCTGCTCCCCCTGAACACATCCTAGATATGCCAAGGCAGACTTTAGCTCACCACTTATTCACATACATCAGTTCCTGAATTTGTTTGAGTTTGAGGAGTTCAAGAAACGTTCTGTTTTCTCTGCCCCAGTCATTTGAAAAGTTTCTTTCTTTTCTTCCTCCACTGTTTATTATCCACATCTTCAGTATCACCAGGAGGATCTGGCATTACAAAGCCATCAGTCATTTTATAGTAGACTATTGTGGAGTCTGTCTCAACTATGGCCAAGGTAACTGACAGCAGGGTGTCAGGATCCTCTGGAGGCAGAGAGGCTTTCTTCAGTATTTCCCTTAACCTAGGAGAGGAAAAAAACCACTTAGAAAGGAATCCACAACCATCTATGATGGCACAAAGGTAGAATAGCACCATTTTTATTCAGCCTGTTTACACTCTGCAAACTTGTCTTCACTAAAGTGAGAAAAATATCTGTTCTAATAAAAATCCAAAGTTGTGTAATCAAGCAACAAAAGAAAATAACAGAATCAGTAACACACATCTCTGCTGGAAATGGCTCATCACACGCTTTTAAGCTTTGTTTAGGTGTATTCACATGTACATCTCTCACCCATCCCTCATCCACCACAATCCCAGCACAGCAATCTCTACTGGCCGTTTTCAGCAGACTTATATAAGAAATCTAATTAAGTAACCCTGGTGTTCAATTGGAGAACTGAGTAATTAAGATGTGTTCCCTTTGCAGAGGTAAGCCTTCCAGTCCCTGTGCCACAGGTCTCTGCCAGACTGTGCAAGGCCCAGGAGCTCAAGCCAGGTTTCTCTACCTCTCTGTCTAGACTAGAAGCCACAAGACTAATGCTCTTCTTCAGAACAGTCAGCCCAAATAATGTCTTCCTTAAAAGCTCAAGACAAAGTTATGCAATTTTTCCTGTTTAGCTTATTTGAAGAGTAACATGCCAGTTACTTTACGGTTCAGAGCTCAGGACAACACTGATCCCTGGAGTCCCTGCATTCCTGGTCTGACTGGGGAGCAAGCTCTGAAGGAGTGTGGTGACCAGAGACAGACCCTGCCCCCACATGTCAGGTGCAAGAGGGCTCCTCTGAAATTGCTGGGACAGGTTACATTCCAGGGGGAGTTCAGCTGTGCACCAGGATAAACCAGTCCTGGCTTCGTGCACCCTGGAGAGCTCACCCAGCAGAGCACAGGCAGCTCTGAGGCCAGGGCTCTGTCTAAAGGCAGCAGCTTTCAGACTTCAATCACCATCTTCCCTCAGAACCCCTTTGATCCTCTAATAAAAGCCAAATGGAACATGGCAGAGAATGAGCAGCAGCCTGGAAAGGCTCCCTGTTAAGCCCATGACCTTCTTAAGGACCCATCTGTGTTCTGAGCTGTGCATAATCCAGCCTGGTAAATTCAGGAGGGCCTCTCCTCCTGCCTGCACCACTGGGCCAGACACACAGCAAGGCAACACAACACATTTACTCCATGCCACAGAGATACCAGGGCTGGGAAAAGCACTATCCTAGCCCTCCCACAACAGCACATTTCCTAACAACACAACAAAAAAAGTGAGAGAGACTGTGCTGGCCACTGGCAGAGGAGAGACGCTGCAAGAGACTCCTTCAGGTAATGGGGCATTACTCCTGTGCTCACTGCCACCTCAGCAGGCTCTGTCTGCAGGTTTATTTGGCAGGTAACTTATTTATTCTGTGCTCTGAACCTCTGGCTCCTGTCACTTCCAGTCCCTATGCAGGGGTACCCCCAGCACCAAAATGTCCTGCCAAAGCCCTGGCAGGGGACAAGAGCCTGGGAAAAGATTATAGATCTCCTTCCTGACACATGCAGAGAGCAAGAATCTAATAGTCACATGCAGAATCATGAAATTATTTGGGTTGGAGGGAACCTTAAAGCTCATCCAGTTCCATCCATAGGCAAGGACATTTCCATTATCCCAGTTTGCACCAAGCCCTATCCAGCCTGGCCTTGGACACTTCCAGGGATGGGGCAGCCACAGCTCCTCTGGACAGCTGTGCCAGGGCCTCACCAGCCTCAGCAGCCAAGTGTCTGGAGAAAGCTCTAAGCTGGCAGACTGCTGGCAGAGACCCCACAAGGAAAGAACTATCCATGAAGCAGTGGACATTGATTTCTCTTTCTCCTGTGAATGCAATACAGAATTAACGATAAAATGCCAAATTAAAGGGCACAGCTTTATGCCCAAATTAAAGGGCATAGCCCAAGAGAGATATTTTGGAAGCCAAAGAAAACAACTTGTGTTGAGTGTGGACAATGCTGTATCTGAGCAGACTCAGGCAGAGGCCTGGATTCACCTGTCAGCCAGGGCAGAAGCTCCTTCCTATTTTCTTGAATACCTGTCACTGGTTTTCTTGATAGTCTCTTAGGAGGAGGGATGGAACAGTGAGGCCTTAGATCTACTTTTCTGATACTCATGATTTCTTCTTATACTGCCAAGCACGAACACCTGAGACTTTATTTCTCCCTATTTAGCAACTAGGACTTCAAAGATGCCCCATGATCCCAAAAGCAGCCAGGTCCTGACAACAGATTAATGCCATTTCTTCTTCCTTTTCAGGAGACAAGAGTTCCAGGATTTACATAAGGAGCACAAAGACACACATCCATTGCATCAGGATGATCTGCTAGCTGTGCTGTCCACAGATGAGGAATGACAAGTGCAAATGCACCCTTTTCCCCTTCCCCCCTCCCTGCACACAGGCAGCCCCAAGACAAGGGCTCTCATTCATGCATACCACAGCAGCCACAGGGCACTGCAGCACATCTGCAGAGTGCTGAGAGGCTATCTTTTAGAGGGATAAGCTCTGGAATTCAGGAAGTCTGTGTCAGACATCATCCCTTGCCCTCCTCCCCTGAAGGCATCCCCAGCAGCCCCTGTGTCCAGCCTGCTCACAATGTTCCTCTGCACCAGCAGACACTGCAAAGGAGCCATGGGACCTCTGATTTCACTGTGCTTGCTGCCTGCCACGAGCAGGAAGATGAAATACTGCAGGACAGGTACAGCTTTTGTAATCCTTTTAATGCATCAAATACTGTCTATGGAAAAATAAAGAAAGCATGAAGCCTTTGGCCTTTTGAAATTCAAAGAATGCACGTTGGACATCCTAAATGAGGCAAGAACCCTTTATTTCAAGGCTGCCCACCTCACAAACTGCTGCAGTCAATGATGGAAATAAAGTCCCAGGCAGGAAGCCCATGTGGTAACACCCCCAGCAGAGCCAGCTGATTTGAATTCCCCAGCTAATGGCTACCAATAAGCTCCTCAGTGACCAGTACAATCTGCTACACCATACAGCTGAGGACAACCATAAAAGATGAACTTGCTTCAATAAAAGTGGATTTAACATTTCTGAAGGTGTCAAGCATCAGTGAGTAGAGGAATTCAGTGTATCCAACAGTCTGGCAGATGCCAACAGCCTTGACCACCTACATTCCCAGCACCCTTTCCCCAGGTCACAGCTGTGCCAGGACACACTCTGGAGTTACTGATAACTGATGGAACACTGACACCAAGGGGCCTATGACCACTCTGGACTTGGCTCCCCAGCTGTGCTCCAACAGTGTGAGCCCCACAGAAGCTGTGGGGTCAAGCCTTTGGTATGGCCTGGCTCCCTCTGGGTCCTCATTTTCCACAGGAATTCCAACTCACCCACTCCACTGTCTGCACAGCCAGTTTTCAGCAGAATGGAGAGACTTGACATGAGAAAAGGTGCAGCTCAGAAACAGCTCCTGCTGTTCTGCAGGGTCTCAGTAAAAGCTCAGCTGCATGCTCACTCAAATCCAGATCTGCTCCCACCAGGCCAGATCAAGCAGGACAAAGCCCTCATTTTCCACCCAGGAAGCAAACTCACATTGAACTCATGCTCCAGGAGATGCAAAGGACTTCACCTCACTCTGTTCTCCAAAGAGCTGGCATTTCTAAAACACTTTGCATTAGAAAATGGGCTCAGAAAAGGCCTCCTAGATACAGACTAGAGTCAGTAGGGATTGCCTTTTTCTACCAAAGAATTAGTTATAGGTTTAACTTAACATTGTGCAAGGAGCACTGCAGCTAAGGAAACAGCACTAGCAATGTCATCCTGCATCTGTCATTACTGCTGCATTCAAACTTAATGATGGCAGTGAGCTGACCCTATCTTCTATTACTGTGACAATTAACAGCTTTAAAATAAAACAAATTCCAAAAGAAAACAAGAAAATCCATACAAATTATCCAGAGAGCAGAGAGGAATGTTGTCAAACTTAATGATGGCAGTGAGCTGATCCTATCTTCTATTACTGTGGCAATTAATAGCTTTAAAATAAAACAAATTCCAAAACAAAAGAAAATCCATACAAATCTATCCAGAAAGCAGAGGAGAATGTTGCATCCTTCCCCTACCTTAATTTTGCACCATGTAGGCCCTCAACACCCATCACAAATCTGTGCTGTGTTTCCCAATACCTGCTCCTAACAAACTAACACTGCCCTTTTCTCTGGGAGGAAGAACCAGGCATAGGCTGCTGACCCTGAGCTTTCAACTGACTCTGCAAAAACCAACCCAGGGCAGAATCATAAAGAACTCAAGCAGCAAGTTCTGTGATGAACAAAAGAGCATTTCAGAGACACATCCCATGCAATGCCTCTGAGAAGCAGCATCCCTCTGCAAGCTCAGGGCACTTTTATGGAGGTTGCATAGAGCTCCATTGAGCTGAAATGGAACTACTGCCTTCCATCCCATAAAAGCCAAAGGCTTTCAATCTGCCCTTTATACTTGGATGAATAATTCCTTGCAGGCTGGGCCAGCCTGACCAACTCCCTCCCCTGCTGGCCAGGCAGGGCTGCAGAGTGCACACAAGCTGGTCTCTGTGCCACTGCAGAGATCATTACCCCAGGCACTGGAGCGTGCCATTGTCCCAGCCTGGGCCAGCACCACGGCACAGGAACCTCCCAGAGAGCACAATTCCTTGGATTTAGCCAGCACTGCAAACTTCAGCACAGCTCAGCACCAGGAATGCTGCTCCAGACCCTGCTGCAGGGCAGGCAGCATGAACCCAGTGCCTTGAAATATGTGGGAAGGAGCACAGGGGGCTGGGAGGGGGTGTAAATGCACAGCACTGTTCCTGGGGATTTGTTCCCAAAACACACAAACAGGGACTGCTAGAAGAATGCATGTAGTGTTTTATTTACATTTATTTTTTTCTTTCCATTACTCAGTTTTTTGTAATGGAAAGAAAAAAATAAATGTAAATAGAACACTACATGCCACACTGGTCAGGAGAAGGAATTGAAGCCCTGATGAATATTAAAGATCTTTTTCCATGGAAGTTCAAGAAGAAAACAAGAGAAACCACACAAAAAGGAGGTATCAAAGCTCAGCAAAGTTCTACAGGACACACTTACTACTTGGTGTTCAACCACAGTAGTGCATAACCCACTCTGCTGTGGGAGTTGCAATCTTATTTAAAATATTAAATCTAAAAAATTAAATAAAAATACTAATAAAGAGCTTACATTTAGGAGCCACTAATTATATTTTCAATGTGTGATTTACTGCATGAGTAAATTATGCTTTTAGCAAGGGAGTTACTGACAAAACTATGAAGAGGATGCAAGATGCACGTCACACTTCCAGTGCTTTAAAATAACAGGATTTTTCAGTTTATAGCAAGATTTATTTCACAGTCTACAGACTTTGAAGACAGTAAATTCCAGTCCTCAGATTTCCTTCTCAGGATGCTTATCAGCTTTAAAACAAAACATTCATGTATTGCTTTCTTCTAAAGTAAGTTGGCATTTTAACAGAACAAGCTTTTCCCAAACTTCACAGGTCTCCATGACCTCAGGCAACTTCATCCTTCATTAGAGCACTTGTACCCAAAATACAAACAGAGCAGTGACGTGTCATCTAATCTGACAGTTTATCTGCAACATTCTGCTTAGACAGAGTTATTTGTCTAGGACAGACAGTGCCCAATTCCATTAGATCTGGGACCTAACTCCCTGGTCCCTGAAGGCTCAAGGCTTTCCAGGCTATCTGAAAATCCAGCTGCCAAAACTGTGAGCTCTCCTAACTTGCTGAGCTGGGTTTATGCAAGTTATTTCTGCACTCCCAGGATT
Source organism: Geospiza fortis (assembly GCF_000277835.1). Taxonomy (NCBI): domain Eukaryota; kingdom Metazoa; phylum Chordata; class Aves; order Passeriformes; family Thraupidae; genus Geospiza; species Geospiza fortis. Next base: position 3,808,942 of record NW_005054357.1, on the reverse strand, counting down.
CACTGCTTCCTCCACAGTGGGGAGCCACACTTGGGCAATGGACAACGAGGTACTTGGCATGCTCTGAGGTGTTGTAGTGAGCAGCAGACACACCCCAGCCTATGCACCTGCAAACTCCTCCCACAAGCTGGAGGCCTGCTGAATTCAGAGGCTCTCCAAGCCTCAGCCAGCTGAGTGTGGGTCACAGCAGGCCAAGACAGACAGAAATTGCATCATATTCCCCAGGGCTTTGCTCACAGAAGATTCAGCAGTCTTCATCTGAAGAACACACAGAGCACAAAGCCACTTCTCAAGACTCTGCTCTACAGCCCATAATTCTGTAATTTAGTGGGTTCCACAGCCCATAATTCTGTAATTTAGTGGGTTAGGGTGCTGCTATCCTGCCACAGCTGGATGAGCAGCTTCCACCCAGCCCTGCAGAAGTGGACAGTGAGCTTAGGAAGCAGAACAGCTTTTGTCTTCAGCACTTATCTGTCATGCTCAAACGGGACATGATGAAATTTTGTAATAGGCTAAAAAACATTGAATAGGCTTTAATTTTTGTAGGGCACTCATATTTGTCATTTGCCCAGGTGTCCTGCTGGTAATTTCCACAGCAACTTTCCTGTGGCCTTTTAAGGACACACTTCTCAGTGGCAGCCAAGTTGGGAACTTCATGAGACACCTGGGAAGGCAGAGCTTGACTGACAAGGATTTCAAACAGAGAACCACCACTGTATTTCTCTGGAGGACCAAGCCCACAAGAGTGACTGACTAATATTGGCAAAATGTGAGATCTTTTTTGGCACATATGTAGTATTAAAATCCATTCTTTTAACAGAATGAAGATGGAAGTCTGCTTTCAAGGTGTCACTTCCAAACCCTACTGGTTAAACAAGGAAGTCCTGCCCATAAATGCTGCTGTTACTGGCTTCCTTTGCAGTTAGCACAATTGCAGGCCCAGAATAGAGACAGAACATTTTCACCTTCTCAAAGGAGAAAGGGGCTTATTCTCAAGGGCTGATTTTCAACACTAAGCAAGCTGCATTCACTTGTACTCATACCTCCTCCCCTGCTTTTAGCAGGTAACACAAAACCACAAAGTGCTGCTTTGAACAAAATGCAGATGCACACCCAACACCACAAACACAAGTGCTGTACGAAAACACAACCTCCCAGCCTCCGTGGCTATTGAACACATACAGGACACACCTGGCACTGCAGCCTGGGATTCAGCTCATTTCAGTGACAACACACCCCGTGTCACTGCTCTGCAGCAAAGCCTGGTTACAAACTGTACTTTTAATCAATGTGATGCATTCACTCTTTGCCTCTTCACCACACATCCTTCCAGTACTGGATTCCAGACACCCTGGTGCCAGAGGCAGAGCAAACAGCATCACCACAGAACAAACAAGTGCAGAGGCTCCCCATGAAAGGCTCCAATGACACAGAATAAGATAGGACATGCATGCAGTGGAATATCTGCCATTAAAAATCAATCAGAACATACTCCTAGCCTTCACCCAATGCCAGGAATCCAAGTTTTCAGCCCAGGTGGAAACACACTATACTAACCAAGCACAACAGCTCAGCATGTAGGTGGAATTCCTCAAAGATCCCACATGCTCACTGGCAGCCTTCTATTTCCCCTAAATCTTTAAGCTGAGAGCTGCAGCACGTCCCTTTCATTCACACACACACACACACACACACACATCTCCTGCTTGCAGACAGGCTGAGTAACACCCATCATTTCACCCTGCAAGGCTTCTCAGCAGCTTTCCTCTCCTGTAGGGATCACATCTCCAAGCCCTCAGGAGTGATTGACCAATATTAGCAAATACATTATTTTTTTCAGCACAAAACCAGTACTAAACCCCATCAACATCTAGTAAATAATTTTCTTCCCCCTCACCCAACAAACAGTAAAATGATGATAAAAGTCTGTTAGCAAGACATTGATCTGTCACTTCTAAAACACAAAATGAAAAGCAAAAACATCACTCCTAGAGTGCACACACACATCTAATAAGTGCAATTAATTACCCACCTACCACTGTGTCAGGCTGCTGCCCACAGAGCAAGAGGAAGCAGCAAAAAACAGTAAGATTTGTAAAGCCAGCCCTGAGCCAGCTCCTAGCAGGAGTGGGAACAGAAGAAATTGAAAAATGTACAACCTTGTGATGCCTTTGAAATAGTTCAGGTCTTCAGAGTCATCATGGCAGCTACCAGTCAGAGAAGGCAGCCTTTATCAGAGAGCAAATCATACCCTGTGTCTGAGGCTGCCCTAAGGGCCAGTTAAAAGAGACTGTAAAACTACTGAAGTGGAAGTTTTCTAGGCTGTAAATATCTGTAATGTAACAAATTCATGGCTGTGCTGTCTTCTGCTTGAAGAATTGCTCCTGCATGTGTGAGGAAATCAAGCCAAAAATCACAGGCACATGAGACTTTAGATGTAAAGTGAGAGGAGTTTCCTGTTCAAAGTAGACAAATTATAGTTTGAAAACAAAAGCAAAGCAAACCATACAAGGCTTATCCACAAATCTGACAATAAAAAAGCTGATTCTTAGGCAGCTCCAAGAGGATTTCTTTCCTCTTAGGTCCTTTCAAGCCCAGCAACTCAGAAAGCACCGTACATTTCCAAGAGTACAAAATCAGCACAGGAATGTTCAAAACATAAGCTGTGAAGGCCTTGTATTCTAACCTTGTCTCTCAAACACATACTTTGGTGTCCACTGTTATCTCCTAGCACATATGCAACTCCAGACAACAGGAAGTGTTTATCAGGGGCATCAGTTTCTGCTTGACCTCCAAGAAGCACTTCCAGACAGGGAGAGGCAAAGCTGAGGTTTCCTTAACGTCCCAAGCTGCCTGTGTGTCTGCAGAACCCAAAATAACTCTGCTTACAGGCTAAGAGGCTGCTTTCCTCTGATATTCCTCCATTTTCTCCTCCTGCTCTCTTGACCAAGCCGTCCCCAGCCCGTCAGATGTCCCTGTGCCCCATTTTCTGTCAGGGGTAAGCCCAGCAGTGAGCACAGCCTCACCTCTCGTGGCTGATGAGGATGTGAGCAGGCACTGGCACCATCACCTGCAGCCCCTCCTGCTCCTTGGCTCGGGCATGCAAACACACCAGCTGCAGCTCTGCCACGCCCACTGGCTGCACCTCATGCCAGCTCCTCCCTAGAAAGGTTTGTTGGGGATGAGAGAACACAAAACACGAGTTTTAATCAGTCAAATAACAAATGCAGTGTCGAAGTTAACATCTGAGGTTCTTTTCCCTCCCCCTATTCTTCACAGGAAAATTCCATTCCTCAGCCAAACTCCCCTCCTGAGAAGCAATCCTGCTAAAGAAATCCAAGGAGCAGGAGCAGCCTGCTGGCTCCAGAGCTGCACTGAGGGGTGGTGAAGTGATCTGTCTGACAAAGCTGCTCTGCAAAAGGCACAAAGCAGCTAAAACCACACAGCTTTAGCCACCTGACTCAGCACCC
>NW_005054357.1:3800307-3805419 GCF_000277835.1 Geospiza fortis | reverse complement strand
GAAAGGATGAAGTTTTTGCTGCAGAACTACAGAAGTCTTCTTCTGAAGACTATTAAGGCATTTTCTTCAGAGGTATAACAGCAACAGACACAGCAATTCCTGGACTGTAAAGTCCCTCCCTTCCCTGACCTTGAGAAGCACCAGGCTCCAAGCAAAACTGAAATATTTTTCTTAGGCTGGCTGGCTGCCTACTCACAGTCCCTTTTTAATAAAGCCAACTTGGAAGAAGCCAGGCAGAAGTTTATATATCACATAACTCTGCTCCACTCTGAGCAGACACCAGCAGACTACACTGGATTTCACAGGACCATTTGGGCCAGAAAAGCCCTCCAAGATCAGGGAGTACCACCAGTGACCTGACACTGCCAGGTCCTCCACAAGCCATGGCCCTAAGCACAACACCTACAATTTACTGTATAAATTACTATGTTGTTTCATTGTATTACTACAAGGGTTATAAATTACTGCTACCACACTTGCAAATGATCTTTTTGCTAGAGGAACCACTGCCCTTTGCAGAAAACATTCCAGCACACATCATTCAGCCATGTGCTGAATGGTGACTTTTGTGAAACACTGTGATTGAGTAATTTCACTTTAATCTGCAAGTGAGGACTATTACAATCTCAACCACTGAACTTGTCACTTCACCTTCCCACATTCCTTTTCCTCCCCCTACTCCTCTTTTGCTTTTATTTCCCTGCTGACTGCCTTTCCCCTGAACACCTGCACCGGGAAGTGCTGGATGAAACGGTCTCTCATCTTTCACAGGCTCCAGGGAGGCAGAGCACAGAAACTTCCAGCACAAAAACTCTCAAAATGGGCACCAAGGACTATGGAAGGAAAGGTCCTGTCCCAGTGCAAACAAAGAATTTAACAGCTCCTAAGGGCAAAGGCATTGGCTGGGATGCAGCCACTCCCCCCATTTACCTTCCAGGAGGTCCAGGTACACCAAAAAGGCAGCGTAGACTTGAGTGCTGTCAGACACATCAAGTGACATCATTTCTGTGAACTGAGACCCAGAGAGGAACATTAATGAAGAAAGCACAGGTTAAACTAAGAATGCACCAACCAGCAGAGCCACTGGAGGTTCAGACCAGTTTAAAGGCAATCAAAAAGCAGGACTTGTTTCCTGACAGTATCTCAAAGGCTCCTTTTTCCACATTCCCCATATTTTAGCACTTAAAAAAAGCAAGCAAAATAAACAAACACAAGAGGAGTCTCAACTATTTCTGGAACAGCCCTAGCTTTGTGGAATTTTACCTATGTTGGAGTAAATAATTGTACCTATTTTTGCTGCAACACAACGTAACATGATGGCCAAATTAAACACCTCCATGTTTTCGGGGTGCTAAAAATTAAGACGGAGTCGAAGTTTAAGGTATTTACGTTTCCCAGCTGGGATCCCATGATTTAAAACCTCCTCCCCTGCTGGCAGTGGCATTCCCCAACTCCGCCACGGGCCGGAGCCGCCCTCGATAAACCCAATATCATCGGTTAGATGGGAATTTCCCTGCAGAACCCTCGTGCACATCGAGGGGAAAATTCTGCAGGGTCCGGCCGGGAGAGCAGGGGCGCCGTGAGCCCGCGGGACCCCCGCCCCGGCCTACCGTGGGGCGCCCGCCCCGCCCGCCGGCTCCATGCCCCCCTGCCTGTGTGCAACGCGGCTTCACTCCGGGCGGTGCACGCAGCACAGCGCTCCCGGAAACCGCCGCACCGCCACGACCGTTCCGCCGCCGCTCCGTTCCTACCTATATATAAAAGTAAAACATCTATATAAACATACATATAAATATATAAACATATAGAAATATATACATATAAACATGTACTCCTTTCACGATCCCTTCTCCTAAAGGCTCCAAAGCTCTATCATTCTGCAGTGTCCAGAGCTTTGCTGGACTGCATAAGGGACGTGCCTTCAAGGTATTGCCATTAAAAGCACCTTGGATTGCTTCATTAGAAATATCTCTGGCTTTGCCTAATGCCAAATGTCCCAGGTCTGGCTTATCAGCTCCATCTGCCTCGGTGACTCTTCTGATGAATTTCAAACAGTGGCTATTCTATAATAAAGCATCAGTGAAAATTGGTCTCTATGTATGCAACACAATAAATTGTGCGTGGTTTGTAGGCACAGGAAGTCATATTTGAGCCAATCTAATTCAAGGAATTTTGTGGTAAAATGAGCAGCCATTCTGGCTGTTTATAAAGTATTGTGTTAGCCAGCACTTCAGTTCCCTGGGCATGGAATAGATAGCCAGATGGGATAAAAAAATCCAGTCTCCAAGACTTTCATGGAAGAGTTGGCAACGAGGGTTCACTCAGCTGCTGGGAAAATAATTGGATGGATTTGAGTTCTTAGAAGCGAAGAAGCAAGTGAAAGGAGATGGATCCACATCAACCTCTAGATGAGTCAATTACATCAGCAGGATGGAACCTCTTTTCTCCTCAATGTGGGAAACAATTTAGAAGAAATCTGCCTCAGAGAGAATTTGTCACCTGCCAAACCGAGGGATTGTGCCTCTGCCAGAGACAGCTGTCATAGCTGGAAATTCTTATTGGGTGTAGATACTTAGAGGAGGCTGAAACAAATGGCTTAAATTGATTTCTGTGGGACTTACATCTGCAAAGAGCCGTTTCTTCCTCAAAGCTAAAATATTTCACCACAGAGTGGCTCATTGTCTTCTCACAGCGGGATGGAGTCTGGGCTTAAAAAACCCCACAGGACATAGTTTTGGCCACCAATGAAGAAGTCAGAATGAGTACAGATTTCTTTGTACATGGACATGAAGTCATACACATTTACAGGTGTTGGAATGACACAAATTGTCAGGTAACTCTTTACCTGAGCTCTCCAAACTTTGCCCCAGCTGTGTGTGACTGGGAGAGAGAGATGAAGCTGAGCTGACTCCTTTCTCTTCTGCATGGAAGAACAACATCTCATGTTTCAGGCTTCTGCTGTTCTCACTCTTTTGTGCTCCACGGCAGCCAGCCAGCACAGGGATTTGTGTGAGCGAGGGAACATCACTTTGGAGAGCAAATTACTGGCTTTGGGATGCTGCTGGAGTCTTTTCATTTGCCCCCAGCAAATCGTTATGGCTCTGATGCTGCTCTCAAAATAGAGGAGTCTGGAAAGAGCTGAAGGTAGTTTAGATTTCACTGAGGACATCAAGAGCTGCACAGGGAAAAGGCACACAGAACTCTGGCAAAGGCAGGCAGAGGAGGGGCTTATTTCTGCTGAAACATCCTAAAATCGGGACTGTGTCTCAGCTTGAGCGTCCAGTGGATGGAAAATGCCAGCTTCCAGCCCTCCCCCTCCACATCAAGAACAGTTTGGCAGCGTTAGTCCCCACCCTCCAAACGCTCCCGGGGGCAGCGGGGGAATTCCGTGCGTGTGGATTGGGCTGGCTCCTGTGGAACTCTAATCACCTCCCACCCGCTGCAAGGCTGCTCCTTCTATTTGGATAATGAACCCAAGCATAAAAGCAACATGTGGCAAACTAACCATCACAGAAAAGCCTCATTAATGTATCATTCTAGATGGACAATTATAAAGGCATCTGAAGGGCAAACAGGAGCAACACGTTTGTGCTAATTGTTCAGGAAGATGAGTACAAACTGAGAGGGTTTCTCAAATTTTAGTGCAGATGATTCCATGAACCCTGGAGATTCTTTATTGAAGTTTCCTAGAATGATCCTTTTTGGGAAGTCATCTGCTCAGGAAACTGAGACAATATAATTTAGTGTGCGTGATAAATTAGGTTCTATAAGCAAAGAGGAGCAAACATTAACTCTCTCTCTCTATATATAATGTGTGTGTATATTTATATATATACTCCCTGGATGCAAGCAATTCACAATGAGATTATGGATAATTAAACAATTGTTTGCCTGCTAAAGGTTTCCTCCTTTTTAAGTGTTGCAAGCACACAGCCAACAGTGGCACCTGCTCAAAGTCCACCTTGGAGAAACTTCCCACAGTAAAACCCAAATATGCTGTGATGGGGCCCTTAGAGTTAATTAGAGATTTCATCTTGAAAAGAGTCTAGCATGTCCAAATCCTATTAACTTCTAAGAGAACTATGATTATTATGCCCCTTTTAAGATCATGACCCAATAATTTTAATTGCTGGAATATGCTTTATATATTTTTTATGCTAAATTGCCATCAGTCTATTCACAGGAACATTTCCATGGTAGGTAAGTCAATGAAGTACAGGAAAATCTTCCCTGTATTTCCTGTCTTCAAAGAAGAGGTGCTGAGAAAGCTGGGGTTGTTCAGCCAGGAGAGGAGAAGGCTCCAGGCAGACCTTCGAGCCCCTTCCAGTATGTGAGTGGCTTATAAAAAGAGGGGGAGTGACTTTTTAAATGGACAGATAGTGATAGCACATAAGGGGAACATCCTTAAACTTACCAAGAGTACATTTAGATTGGATATTAGGAAGAATTTCTTCCCTGCAAAGGTGGGGAGGCCCTGGCTGCCCCATCCCTGAAGTGTCCAAGGCCAGCTTGGATGGGGCTTGGAGCAACGTGGGCAAGAGGAAGGTGTCCCTGCCATGGCAGGGGGCTGGAATGAGATCGTCCTTAGGGCCCCTTCCAACCCAAGCCTTTCTATGACTCTGTGATATTAGTCTTCAGCTGAGTATGAGCTGGAAGAGTGCATCCCTCCTGCAGCGTGGGATGGGTGTGAGGTGTGCGGCTGATTCGTACGGACATCCCGTGGATGTTTGCCAAAAACTTCCTGATATGAAAGCTCAGTTACTTCAATTCCCTACCTGTGTGGGAAGGATGAGGGCGAGATCTTCACGTAAGCATCGAACAAAGGGACATCTCAGCGTTAGCAGCAACGCTCCGAAAGCCTCTTTAAAGCCCAAAACTAGGGTGGAGAAATGCGGGCTTGGCAGCTTTTACCGGGGGTGCTGCGCTGACCGGGCTGGGCACCGGCTCTCACCTGGGGTCGCGACGGCAGCGCGGGGTCCGGGCGGTGCCGGGGGCGCGGTAAGCGGGGCCGGCAGGCGGGCGGTGGCGCCGCTCGGCTCCTCCTTCCCCTTCTCCCTCCTCCGTCCCGTGCCTGCCCCTCCTCCTCCCGCGTTCCCTGCTCCGGAGCCCGCT
>NW_005054357.1:3794254-3799852 GCF_000277835.1 Geospiza fortis | reverse complement strand
GTCGTGGGGCCGGCTCCCGGCTGGTAAATCCCGGGCTTTGTGGGAGCTGCTCGGGATGTTCCAGGGCTGGAGAGCGGCGGGCTGGGTAGGTGCTGGTGGGCATTGAAAGGAGCATTGTTGCCAGGCTGGAGGCTGGAAGATGGATTAAAAGATGTATTCAGAAATCGCAGCATGGGGGCAGCTGCGGCGGTCAAACAGGGGTCGGGATGGAGGAATTGGAGCAGTTTGGGAACTGGTCAATCTGCCTTTGCAAGGAGACAAAGGAAAAAAATAATGTTTCAACCTGACATAAGTGTTGGGAGGAACAGGATCGCTTGGAAGAACCCCAAACAGAGTTTCTTTTTGCTCTGTAGAGCCTGATCCAAAGTTCGCTGAAGTCTGTGGTGAGACTCCTGTTAACTTAAAACGTCAACAGAGTTTCGTTTTACTTTGAAGGGGCGTGGGGAGGACCTGCCCCCCAGTCACATCACTGAAGTGTCATTAAACAGATGTTTCTGTGTGTGTTTCAGTAACATGGCTGTAATTTGTCTCCAAGTACGGGGCTCTGCAATACGTCAGTGCATAGATCTTCATCTTTTCTTTCTTTTCTTTCTTTTTTTCCACTTCTTTTCGTGTTGCAGGTGTACAAAGCAAGTTGTGCTATCAGGCCAAATTGGGGGTGCCACACAAGTGTGGTGTGGAACAAGCTGGTGTGTGGCAGTGGGTAAATTCACATTCCTCTCTGTGTAGATCTGTGACTCCTCATTCATTTGTAACAGTAGGAATTTTGCCAGTTGAGATTTCCTCATAGCAGATGTGTATAAAATCAGATATTATCAGGCCCCACATGGCCTGTGATTCAGCTGAGATTGGTGTTTATAAAAACTTGTGGGAGTTGTAAGTGCAGTCCTGATCACCAAAGCAGAGCACATCTCAAAATGCCTCTTGCTGTACAAGTGCAAAGTAAGTTTTGGGGGGGTTTTAAGTCCTGCAGATAATTGGTTGACTCTACAACTTTTTCAGTATATTACTTTTATTATCCTCACTAGACTTAAAGTATCTGTAATATTGTGTGAAAGTATTGTGGGGACTTACTTTTAACCTAGCTTAAAATACGCTAAGGTTCTTATAAGAAATCACTCCCTTTTTAAGAGGATTGCACACAGATACAAGGCATGGCTAAGCTAGAAAATCTGCTGATGAAAATGTCAAGATTTATAAAATGAGAATGACTGAAATTGTCACAGCCGCTGGAAGAGAAGTTCTGAGGATGCTCTGAGTTGCCACAGAGAGGGAGAGGTACCTGTGGGGTGGCAGGGGTTCCTTGGAGAGGTTTAGCTCTGCTCCTCAATAAGACTTGAGCTTTTCCAGAGCTGGAAATGTTCAGGACACAAAGTACCCACTCAGAGCAAACTCACATAGGGTACCTGTAAAGTCTCTTGAGAACAAGTGAAACCATTCAGTCCATTTCTGGAAGCATCTTGTGTTTCAGACAGAGTCCTTTCAACAGATGAATGCCAAGATTTACCTGTGTTACTGGGATAGCCTGGGGAGGAGGGCAGGGGAGTGGTGTTTGTCATGGACTTGCATTCTTCCATTGCCACTTATATCCTACTTCAGCATTTTCTTGAGTAAGTCAGCATTTTAAAATGCCCAACCATAGATTTTGAGAATAAAAACTAAAACCATAAATCATCTCTCAAGCTCTCTCTGCGTAGCTGGAGGGCTGAAATTGAACAGTGGATTCCTCTGACAGATTTCTAGGGGGGAAGCTTTATGAGTGACAGTAAAGATGGGTTAAGAGATAATGAGTTTGAAGCAGACACTGAATTTCCTTTGTGTAGTCTGTATGAATTAATCCCAAGCTTTGTTACCCTGATACTGGGCAAAAGTCTTACCTTTGGTCTTAATTATGACTTAATTCTGAAAGTGATTGTGAGCAGCTTCGGAAGGACTTGCCGGCTCCTAATGAGCCTTGCAGGCCGTTTGGTCTGGGGCCAGCTGGCATAGTGAGCCATGGCCGTGCAGTTAAACCCTTCCTTCCCTCCGTGGCTGTGCAGTTAAACCCTTCCTTCCCTCCTCGAGATTCCCTCCTGGGAATCAGGGAATGCATCCGAGCTGCTCCCTGGCTTGTGTTAACCCCGGCTGTCCTTGCTGGGGACAGGGTCATCCCAGGATTGTGCTGTGACTTCAGCTGGGAATTTCTGTGGGACAGCTCGGGTTTCTGTGCTGGCCCTGCTGACAGGCATGGCCATCGGTGGCCTGGGAGCCTTTGGAGCTGGTCAGCCCGGTGGGAATTGCAGTCTGCTGCCTCAGGGGGAATGGCAGTCTCCTGCTTTGGCCACAGAACCTGATCTGGTCCCATGTCACCATGGAGGTGCAATGCTGAAGGGAGCAGCTGTCCTTTCTTGTGGAGGGGCAAGGGTCACAGCTGTCCCCACCGAGCGCTGAGGGAAACGGGCTGGGGCCCACCGCAGGAGAGGCCTAAAGAGAAAACCTGGCTGTGGGACCCAAGAGCCCAAAGAGAAAACCTGGCTGTGGGACCCAAGAGCCCAAAGAGAAAACCTGGCTGTGGGACCCAAGAGCCCAAAGAGAAAACCTGGCTGTGGGACCCAAGAGCCCAAAGAGAAAACCTGGCTGTGGGACCCAAGAGCCTGAAGAGAAAATCTGGCTGTGGGACCCAAAAGCCTAAAGAGAAAACCTGGCTGTGGGACCCAAGTGCCCGAAGAGAAAACCTGGCTGTGGGACCCAAGTACAGCTTTTTTAGACCTACAGAGGTTCTTCTGATGTGCTGCTCGTGTGGCTGAGCTTCTCCCAGAGCTCCCTGTGCTCCCAGCCCAGCTGGGAAATTTGCGGGGAAAGTGTTCAGCATTGTTTGTGCTGGGCTTGGAGAACTGCAAAGGGAGGGGAAAAGATCTTTATCTTGGACAAAAATGACCCAGAAGTTACACAGTCAGAGTGCCCCAACCCTCTTTTTATTTAGTGGGTGAGGTTGTGGGGTTTTGTTTTGAACTTTATCAATGCTGAGTGTTTATTTGAGATTGGTCAGTTACAGGTACGGAGTGTTTGCTTATCGGGAAGGTTTGTCTTGGCTGCAATAGACAGCCTTTTAAAAGTGTGTGTACTCAGCAGTTTATCACATTGCCTTTCACTTTCCTTAGTCTCAGATTAAGTGATGGTATAGCAAAGAAAGTTGCCTGTAATTTCATCTTCTGCTTCATCCTAGTGGGTCATCTGCTCTCTCCTCTCTTAGTAACCTGGGGATGGAATGCCTGCTTAAATGAGTTGGTGCTTGGGAGCAGTAATTAGGTCTTTTGTGCTTGGAAATCTGCTTTGGGGATCAGAGTATGCTTAGATTTCAGAAATGATAATGTGAACAATAGTGAGCCAGGTGGAAAGATGGGATAAATCCCAGCTGAGAGATGAGTGGATGTACTGTAACACAGCTCCAGTGAGGAAATAGTTTCAACTTAAAAGAACTGGTTGAAGCTAAAAGTAGAAGCTGATGAGATCAGTGTAATAATTGTATTTCATAATTATGTATTATTATACTGGCGCTAGATGATGATATCTGAGCATTTTCTTATTCTTTCGTGGTTTACTTTTCAAATGTGAAAAAATTCCACACAGAGGGCAAACTCCAGTGAGATGCAGGGATCATTTAAAACTTTAATGGCTGTTACTACTCTCAGGGAAGTGTTGGCTTTCAAACACCCTGTGTTTTCTGTCCTTGTCTCCATTTGAGCAACGAGGTCACTTTAATCTTCATGGTCATTATTAGTCACTTAGGAATGCTGACATTCCACTCTGCTGGCTCTGCCTCTCCTGCTTCTGTCCACTGGTGTTTTGCATCCATTTCAGGTATGCTCACCTGTGCTGTGACTTCCATCTGGCAATATTTTAGAAATTAACTGACTTTTCACTTGAAAAAGTCAATTTCACTTGTACTTGGCTCATCATTTAAATTTTAGTGGGATTTAGTTTCCTGTTTGTATTTGTAGATACCTTAAATTTATTTATTATGTAGTTTTAATAACAGTAATAGACTAAGAAGGGGCAAGAGTGAGATGGGCTGTGCACAGCTTTGGAATTGCAATTAAGTTGACATTCCTGTTGTGCAAAATGTTGCAGAGAGCCTTGCTGCCAGAGAACTTGCATTTAGATGACTGCATCAAAAGAAAGAATAGGAGTGAATACTTCCAATTTCCACCTGGGGAAATTGGTGTAGAAGGGTAAAGTAACCTACATGAGATTGTTGAATTTCTCAAGACTGGAGATAGAAGAATCAACAAATGTCAGTTATAAATGCTTCCTTGCTAAGGTCATTTTTACACCAAGGTGCAGAAAAATGACATAAAAATGGAAAATCAGGGAAGATGAAAGAACTGTTCCCATCCCAATATTCATAATCACTTTTTTTTTTTTTGGTCCTTTGATTTTCTCTCCCTCGTCTCAGTCTTGGCAAACTGAAGCAAATGGCATCATGAAATTACTCAGTAGAAACATTTGAAGGGAAGTCAAAAATTGCTGCTGTGCCTTGCTGAGGTCTGCATGGCAAGACACAAACCACTCTTCAGCTGAAAACTCTGCAGTTCTGCAGAGAAGCCATAAAAGAGGCGTGAGCTGTGTGATGGCAATGTGCAGGGTAGCAGGAGTTTGTTTTTCCCTGCTGTGGTCACAAATTGACAGATTCTGATGCTTTTTTGATGACATTTAAAAACCATTTTGTCCCACACTTTCTATTGGGGTCTAGTAGACAGCAGTGTGAATACTGGGATAAAAGAAAAAAGGCAAAAATAATTTGTTATCATCATAAAATGAATAAATAGCCCTCCAGAGGTACCGGGATAATACCATAAAACTGATGTCTTGAAATGAGTAGGAGTTCTGTGACACTAGTGAGCATAGTACATTGTGTGTGTTTGTTTAATCATTTTTTATACCTGAATTCTGCATGGTCTGTATCTCTGAAAATGGAACCATTTATTTTGGCTGCTGTCTTTTGGCATCCACCTTTTGAGACAGGGGTCTACCCTGTTATCTGTGTGTCTGTCCCTTGTGTCATGGGCTGCCTGGTGCCTCGTAGTGCAGGCTGTGGGTTTAGAGGCTGGAATCCAATATATAAAATAATCTGTTGCCCAAAAGAAACTGCAGGACAGAGTTCAGCAGCAGAGGCTGTTGTTTATGATAAGCCTTTGGATATTTTCAAAGGTCAGGAAGATCTAGTTTTCAAGCTTTTTTTGTCTCTTTTCATCTGTACAAAGTAGGGATGAAAAGACCTCAAGGAGTCATCTAGTTCATTCCTGCCTGGTGCAGGATCCCACTTCATACCTTCCTTGTCTTTCCAGCAGGGTTGGAATTCCTCATCCAGTCCAGGCTGCCCAGGCTGTGCACTGACCTGTCTTTTGAACCTCCTTCAGCTGTGGGGAAGGTGGGAGGCAGCTGTGGGTCCAAGGACCAGCTGCAACCGATATTGGCTGTTGAGTGCTCCTACTAATTTGCCTTTCTTCCCCCCCCAAAAAAAAGTCAATTTCACGTGTACTTGGCCCACCAGCTATTTCAGCTCCTCATTTCTGGTGAATCTGGGAGTAGGGATCAGTTTAGTCTGATCCAGGGGGA
>NW_005054357.1:3788776-3794231 GCF_000277835.1 Geospiza fortis | reverse complement strand
TGTCACAGGGACAGAGCCCTCTCCCCTTCCCCAGTGCTTCTCCAGCTGAGCTAATGCATGGATCTCCTGGGATGGTGAGTGTTGGAATGCACCTCCAAAGTCTGGCTGCTCCCAAAGCCAGCTCTAGTGAAGGCAGAGCACTGTTTCAGTTCAGGTTTTTGATGTCTCCAGGGATGGGGACTCTGCAATCCCTGGCCAGCCTGTCACTGTCAAGGACTGTCTTGGAAAATCACGTGGGTTGAGGGTGGCAGACCTTTGGGATAAAGGCTGATGTTCCAACCACTTTTTCTCCTTTTTCTTTCGCATTTTCTGTTAAATGGAGCACATTATCTTCTCAAAAAGTTGCCTGGTCACTGCCATCAGATTGCTGAGAAGAGACCCCAGGTGTCTGAGTGCAGCTGGAGAGGGGGCACTCCCTGGGAGATTTGGCAGGGCCCTTCCTGAGGAGACCAAACCAGGGATTTGTGCTGAGCCAGGGATGGAAGGGCTTTTTTGATCTCTTACATAAATTATCACATACCTGCAATTATTTGAATCCCCTGGGACTAAAAGTCTTCCTGCACTGGGTCAGGATTCTCTAGGAACAGATCTGTGATGCACATGGTGTGCAGAGCATGGCCCAGCACTGCTGCCATCTCTCGTCCCAGGAGGCTCATCTGTGCTACAGGGTGGAGAGAGGACTGAGGGGATATGGGGTGCTGTCTGTCAGAACCTGGAATTTCCTTCCTGTGGCATGATGTCTCAGACTTGGTATTATTGCAGTCTATTTCTGTGCATCTCATTTCCTTTATTCTGGTCAAGCATTGTGCACATTGATGGTGCTTATGGCCAGGGGTGGATTACAGCTAAATGGGACCCACATGCACCAAAATTTCAGGGTAAAGAAAGATAGGAATCAAAAAAATTTTGGTGTTCTCTGATGAAGTGGATTTTTTGCCCTCTTCTGTAGAATGCCCAGCTCCTTCAAACAGGCGTGTGGCACTGCTAATAAATTCATCAATTAATAAAAGTACAATTCTTTTTTCTCCTTTTTTGTGTACAATTTGCCTCATACAGTGCCTGAAGCAGATTTTAAGCATGAAATTATTAGTTTTGTTGTGTGTGCAGGCTCATGCATTTGTCTGTATATCCGTATCTGTTGTCCTTGGACCAGAGCACTTTTGTTACTGTACAATGATGTCAGTTTTCTTTCTGCAAAAGTTGACAGGGAGACTAATAACATGTTGATTTTAAACCTTTTCCATGTGACTATGGATCTGGTATATACTTTCAAATGGAGTTCAGTCATTAAAGTTTTATGTGAACCACTTAGGTTGTGATAAAGTTTTGCAACAGAACACATTGTTCCTCCTCTTGACGTGATGTGGCACTGCTAAAAAACAGCTGAATTTTGTACTAGTGGCTGAATTCACTGCAGAGGACTGAAATTATGCTAATAGCCTATAAAGCAGAATTTCTTGTATTTCTTTGGGAGAAGTGGTTGCTTATTTGAGGTAGTGTTAGACATTTTGGGAAGTGAAATCTTACTCAGAAGTGAAGGCTGCTTTCATTATGACCAACTGTTTAAGTAGTCAGTGTTTCTTTTTCCCTTTCTAATGTGGAACTAACTGTAGAATCAGGTAAAACTGAGCATGAAAGCTGATAATGTTTTTTTGGGGTGGGATTATGCCTTCACCAAAGTCTGTCCTTGCTCTTTTTCCAGGGTTCTGTTAAAACATTGATGTTGATGAGATCTTTGTATCATCCATGATGCCTGAGTGGCTGTAATGCATGGGGTAAATAGATTTTCCAGCTATTTCATGCTGTCTGGATGGACTGATAGGAATGACACACCTGTTATAAAGATAAGCAGATCTTGAACTGGAGCAGGATTTTGAGGCTGTCCCCCTGGAGCTCATGAGGATCTAAATTCATGCTGAACCAGAAGATAGTGGTATTCCATGTGGCACTACAGTTCCATGGTAGGGCTCATTTAAGCTTTTTCATATTAGTTTTGTAAGTCTTCAACTCCAAAAGGGAATTTTTTGTTGGATTTTTTTTTGTTTGTTTTGCTTTTTTAAAGATTTTTTCTTGTGAGGAAGAAAAACATTATTTATAATTACGCTTTTTTTTGTCCTTTCCTCACACAGAGTACAGGCTTCCCTTGATTCTAAAAGGATTGCTTGCTTAGTTTTGCACTTTGATCTCTCTGCACAGGGAAGGTTATGTGTGGCTGCAGCCTGGTTTGAATTTTGCCCAGTGAGGTTGTATTACCTGTAAAGGGTTAGTTTATATCCTGAAGCTGATAGCAGGTGCTTATCTCTTCAGTTAGCAGGTCAGAACCTTCAGTTAGCAGCTCAGCATCTGCCCTTAAAATGGGTGCTGTGCTGTACCTTTGGGGCTAGAATGAGAATTTCAGGTTGTCCTTTGAGTTATTTCCTCAGTACTTTCAGTCATTTTTGTAAGGTACTTGGGAAAATTCAAGGTCAGGTTGGATGGGGCTCTGAGCAGCCTGGTCTGGTTGAAGATTCTCTCTTCATTGCAGGGAGGTTGGACTGGGTGACATATGAAGGATCCTTTTCATCCAAACCATTTCAGGATTGGAGGAAAAGGCTGTTTTCCAGCATTCCTACTTTGATTGCTTATTGTGACAAGGAAGGTAGATGTTAAAACTCTGACAAATGCAAACCCTTGGCTGGGTTTTTTTTGGTTGGTTGGTTGGTTGGTTGATTTTTTCCTCTGGTGTTTAGCTCAAACATGTAAATTATTCCCTACCAGACTTCAGCCAAGTGAGCTTAAGTCCTGTAGCTGGACTGCTGTATCATTAACTAACCAAAAGCCTGCTTCAGGCAAGTCATAAAAAGATGTCAGCTAGGACATGTGATTTTGGACAGGAGAAGCTGCCAGGATCTGTTCTGTCCCCACAGTTTGTGTCTAGGAGGCAAAGAGGAACGTGGCCAGTGAAGCTTTGCAGCAAGACTCCTCTGTCCATCAATCATCAGCACTCCCCAGTTCGTGTGAGGAAGTAGGAATGTTACATCCTCTTTGCATCAAAAAGAGAACCAGAAAAACAAAGTGTGTGAGTGAGATGGAAACGTGTTTCCAGAGCAGGTGCTGAGGTCTGTGCTTGGCTGCACTGCTCCAGGGAACTGTTTTGCCTTTTCCTTGGGGTGTCCCAGAGTGTGTCTTTAATGCTGGGAGCCCCCCTTGTGTTTCATTGAGGGTGTGTTTTTACTCTTGCAAATTCCTCTTCTTAAATGAAGACAACAAATACATTCCCTTAGTCTAACCAGAACTTGTAATTAACACCATAACTCATCAAGACAATGGCAAAAATATTTACAGTTCAGTGAAAAGCACAGCAGTTCCATGCAAAAGTCACTACACTAGACTAGCAAAAAATCCTAATTTAAAAAAAGACATTAAAATATATGTTAGCATAGGAACTGCGTAATTAGGGTAAAGATTTATGTTTTCATTTTGGAAAAACAGTAAAAGGCAAGCTCTTTCTCTTTTCTGTAAACTGAAGGATTAAAAGAAGTTCTAGTGTCTTCAGGAGCTTCTGGCCTGCATTATATTTCTCCTTAATTCTTGGCTACAGCTGGCTAGAATTACCAGTGGGAGAAATAGCTGGAATAGCTTTCAGGTTTGGAAATCTAAATATTCAAGGCTCTGTTTTACTGGTGGGTTGTACAGGCTTAAAAAGTCAGGAGGAGGAGTGGTGTCAGTAGGGAGCAAGGTGGGATCATCTCCTGTGCTATGGACAGGATCCCTTGCTGCCTGAGGGATTAACGGGCAGTTAGGTCTTGGGAGTGGGGAGACTTTGAGAGCTCCAGTCACTTCTGCAGATCCTACAGATGGAGAACAGGGCTGATGATAGTGCAGTGCCTGACATGACCTTGTGATGCCCCTGGATTGAGCTGGGGCTCCTTAGAGGGTTGTGGCGAGGAGTAAGATTTGGAGATGTTAATTTTCTGGTGGATTCTGCGTGCTGGCAGAGTTGGGAAGCAGACTGGTGTTGACTTGGCTGGATGGCATTTTTCTCTCTCAGTGTCTGCAGAGGGTTTCTGGAAGTCCTTTAGCTGGAGTTCTGCACTTTCAGTGCCTGGAATTCCATAGCTTCTCTAGTTTGGCTTGGCTCCAGCTCCTTCAGCACTTTCAGATGGGAGTGGGATGTTGGTAGAGATGAATCCTTTGTTCCCTTTTGCTACACAGGACAGCTTAGGTGAGGTTTGGGGCTGGGAGTTCCAAGCTGTAGACTGAGACATGAGCAGGTTATTCAGGCCCTGGAGGTTTAAAAAGGCTGGTAGGGACCAGGCCCTGCCTGTGCTCTGTGCCATTTGTATCTGGTTTAGCACAACCAGTTCTAGCAATAACAGAGCAGCAGCCCAGTACTGTGCTCATTTTCCCCAGTCTGACTCCCTTAGCATGACTTGACTCACTCCCATGAATCAGGCTCTGGATGCTGCTGGTGTTTGCTCCAGATGATATGTGCTCCTTCAGTAGGAAGCTCTGGATGGAGTTTCCATTTATTTGTCTCTGAGATGGGCTCCATGGTTTTGGAGGAGCCCACTCAGACTCTTCTAAATTGGTTGGTAGAGAATAATAATTGCTTTTGGGTCTTCTGCCTCCTCAAATATTTTCTTCCTCCGGCTCTGGCTGTCAGAGACTGTGGTTGGGCTCATTTTTCAAAACACCAGTCTGAAATAAGTTCAGTGTGTGTGACTGGAATATGAAAATGTCACTGGTGCTAAATACTGTCTCTTAATTTATGATTTCTTTTAAGTTCAATTTTTTTACTTGAAGCAGGATTTAAATGGAAATTACCATATATAATTTTAAATGGAAATTAAGTTACTGAGTGTGTTTGTGGTACATGTTTTATCACTCCTAACATACACTCACTCCCTCTTCTCTCTTTATTTCTCACACAAACAAGTTATTGCTTCCACAAAAACTCTTGTCAATGAGATGTTTTTTTCAGACTAGTGAGCTCATGGCCGTCTGCTGGCAGAACTCTGCTCTGACTTAATACAAACGAAGGCTGCTGCCAGGATTTTTTGGCTAATACCTGAGCCTTGAAGGAAGCTCTGTTTCACAGAGCAAGAATTGAGCTGCTGTCAGTGGTGCTTCCAGCAGCCTTGCCTACAAACTTCCCCTCTGGATTTTTGGATGAGCCAGTCTTTGTATATGTGGTGCAGATTTAAGGGGGGAGGAATGTGTTCAGGGCTAGGCTGGGCCTAAGCAGGAGTCTCTTTTCTACACTCATCAACTTATTGAGCAGTGATTCTACCTGTGGAGAGCTTCAGTCACCTCCAGGTTTGCTCTGTTGTACTTTTGCAAGGTGCAGAACTTGTTGCTCATGGAGCATGTGGCTCAGAATGACAGGTGACAGCCAGAATAAAGTCAGTGTACCACAGAGATCTGATGAGGAGAAATGTGCTTCAGGTCTTTTACCTCTCCAATAGAGTGAAAT
>NW_005054357.1:3741653-3788723 GCF_000277835.1 Geospiza fortis | reverse complement strand
TCACCAGGCTCCTGCAGCTCCTGCAGATGTGTGGCTTGTTGGGTACTACAAGCACATCTTTGGGATAACCCAGAGATTAAGGAAGACATCTGGTTCCAATAGTTTGGACACACAGATGGACCAAACCTCCAGCCTTTCCTCAGCTAAATGTATTTATTCCAGGTCTGCTGACCCAACAGAGGTATATTTCTTCCAGTTCTATGCTGGCATAGAAATTAAGAATATACTTGGAAGAAACCAAAATAAAGAGCCCAAAACTCTAGATTTCAGCTCATTAGGTCTCATACTGAGTTACATGATCTGAAGAGGTTAATGAAACTCTTTAAAACAAGAGTTCCACCCAACTGCAGACACTGATAAACTGGCAGAAGTTTAAGAGCAGAATGATTTCTCAAAGGAGACCGTACCAGCCTCTCAGTTTTTCCATTAACTATCTTTATTTCATGTATTTAAGAAATCCCTCTAGTGGCCTGGTATTTCTATGCTATATCAGCTGTTCCCTTGCAAGCTGATGTTGCAGATGTTGCTGCTATGGTATGGATTTGAGATGGAGCTATTGAGGGATTATTTGAAAGGCTTTAGAAGAAAGATCTGAGATGGTTTCAGATGAAAAAAAAATTTTTAAAAAGGTGCTGGGGTTTTGGTTTCTTGGGATTTTTTTTTGTTTGTTTGGGTTGGGGTTTGGTGGGGTTTTTTCAGTGAGTTTTTGATTTGGGTTGTTTTTTGTGGTTTTTTTGTTTTGTTGGGGTTTTTGTTGGAGTCAAGCAGGTGATCCTAAATCTTTGAATTCCATATGGGGCCATTAGCTGATGCTTTGCCTTCACTGTGCAGTAGATCATATTAAATGATCTATTGAACATAACTCCCAAGAAACTTCATAGCTTCAATTTATCTGCTGATACATCACATCTCTCTGTAAACCCCAAAGCTTTCAAAGACAGTCATGTTATTTTGTATGTGGGTGCATATTCTGTAGTATCTAAGAAGTTGTGGCATGTTATCTGCTATTCCCTGTGCAGTGCTGGGATTGGGGTTAGGATGGTGTTTACCCCTGGCAAAGGGAGAGCCTGGGACTGGATTCCTGCATGCTCAGCAGAGGGACTGTGGGTTCCTTGAAGCTGGACATTCTGTGCTCTTTCATTCCTCCCACAGCAATGCCTTGTGCTGAGGTATTCCAAAAATTCAGTTTTCCAGCCTCTGCAATTGCCTGAGAGCCCCAGGGAGCTGAGATGTCCAGGCCTGGGAATGCTGCTGGACAAGTGCTGCGATGCGTGCGAGGGCTCCTGGGCCAGAGCATGTCCCTGACACGTCCCTGTCCCCTGAGGGAACAGTCAGGTCCAACACCTGCAGGTGTGCTGGGGCTGGAATGAACTTTATCTCATGCACTTCATCCCCTGGGATGGGGATAGCTAAGATGGGAATCTTTCCCATTGGAAAACAGCATGGTTAGGAGCCATGCTCTGCAGAATAAAGGCACATGTGCATTTTTCAGGGCTTCCAGCTTCCTAGGAACTGGCTGCTGAAAGACCTAAGTGCCCATTTCCTCTCTTTATTTACATCCAGTGGTGGGGGAAAAAACTGCCTATTCTCAAACTGTGCATTTGTGGTCAGGATTAAACCTTTAAGAGATAAACTGTGCATTTGCATTCTTCTCCACACCTCAGTTGCTGATGCAGCTTTCAGTGCTTGGCTGTCCCACAGATTTTCTTGGCTTCAGTGGGTGCTCCCTGGGATTTGTCCCTCTCCAGTGACTGCTCCCTGAAATCCACACAAAGAGAACAGGCCAGCAGAAGGGAGAATTGTGATCTTGTGTCATGCAGAAGAAGCAGTCCCATCCACCAAGTGTCCCTCTGATTTCATGATCCATTTTCCTTAGCTGGGGATGGGAAATGTACAACATTACTTACAGAGGGCTGCAGAGCCTTTAGCTTACAAGATTAGGGTTAAGACCTCACTGTTTTTCTTTGTCTTCTCTTAGCATTAAGTCAGCCATCAGCACAGCACCAGTTTTCCATCACTTTGAGTCCAGTCAGTCTTTTCCAAGAAACAGTGTGTTCTGAGCCTGGCATCTGTGCTGTGTCCTGTGTGCTGACCCCACAGCAGCCATGTGTGCAGCACGTGTGTGTCCATAGGAGAGGCCCTGTGGATTTCTGTATCCCTGAGTGAAATGTGAGATCACAAATTGAAGAGATTCAGATCCAGAAATTGTAGCTAGTCCAAAGTATTTGGAATTTAAAGAAATACTTTGTTGTTTTTTTTTTTCTTCTCTCCTGTACTAGTATTTCACTGCTTTAAAACTCTAAACCCCAAAAAATCAGGGACCTCATATCAAAAAAAACAGAGTGGTTTTTTTTCAGTGCTGGAGGCAAAATGCTTGGATGGGAGGAGAGATTTTGTCTGTGAGTTTGTGAGAATTTCTTAAAAGCAACACAGAGGAAAAGTTGTTCTTGATATTGGCCACAAATTTATCGCTAGTCTGAGAAGTACTCTGTGAATGCACTGAGTAAACTGCTCCACAACAGCTGAATATCTGTCGTTTATTTCAATGTATATTTTGGAAGGAAGCTTATTTTATCATTCCCAGCCCTGACACCCACTCTTTTTTTTGGTGACTTGGGAAAATCCATTAATCTTTTTGGTTTTGTTTCTCTCTCTGTAAAATGAAGCTGCAGTGCTGCCTCAGTGCAAGGTTGAGACCCTTGCTGTGGATTTTGGGCATGGCCTGTGACCTCTGTGATTCACATCACCGCATTCCCAGGGGTACATTGCAGATGAGCACACCCAGCCATTCAAAGCAGGAACACTGTAAAATCTATCAGGAAAAACTTCAGAAGATTTTAATTGGTGAATTCATTATTTCATCCTAGCAGAGTGGTGTTTTGTTGTGTTTTCCCTCTCCCCTTATTCAGAATCCTGTCAGCATATGAGGTTGTCACCTTTTCAGCTGTTTCTTCATCGGAAATGGGATGGACAAAATCACATCCAGGAAAACTCTCTACTTCATCTGTAAAGGTTGAATATATTTTTCCCTGCTTGGCTGCAGTAGTTGTTTTTCTATTCTCTTAATTATGTATAAAACATTTTCAGCCATTTGCCAGCAAATATGATGTAATCCATTTATTTTCAAGCAGTGTACCATTCCATGCAATTCAGAGAACCTCTTTTTTCCAGGGTAACTGGCTACTTGAGGAAAATTAGGCCAAAATTATGAAGTCTCAAGTTCCATGCTGGCTTCAGCAAAGTCTAACTCTAAAATAACTCGCTGATGACTGTAAGTGTTAGTTTAGTGTTGGTGAAAGCGAAGTTTGGCTTAAATTCCTTTATGCCAAGGGAAGCCTGTGCCAGAGAGAGAGTAATGAAACCTGCTGTGTTTGTGTGCTGTGAATTTGCAGTGGAGCAGGGGAAAATGTCTGGTCTGATATTGTTAAACATTCTGTATTGTGTGTGTGTCTTGTAGGTTCACAGGGATGGTGCTTTGGTTGGGTTATTAAATTGCTGATTCTGAGAGGGAGGAGCTGGTCAGATCTCTAGTATTGACACTTCAGTTCTGCTTTTTTGTTGCTGATTCCTTGATCCCAGGATATGGGAGTTTAAATTAGTTTTGTCTGGGTTTTCATGGGTCTTCTCTGTAGCTCTGATGGTCCTTGAAAAGGCAAAAATCTGATATTTCTGAGTCTGTGACTAACTTGGGTGCTTTATCCTCTGGCTGTGCCACTTTGTGGAGTGTGACAAGTGGAACAAACTGCCCCCTGGGCATCAGCCTGGCTGGTGCCTCACACAGCCTGTGCCTGCTTGGGTGGTGAGGGGACCCTGCTTCGTGCAGGTGGTGAAGAGGAGGGGCTGCAAATTCCTTGGAAGATGGACACAGAAGGATGGTCAGGCCCCAAATGTCAAACTCAGTTTAACAGTGCAGTGAAGATGTGATGTGGTGAAGAGCCTGAGCTACCTGCAGGCATTGAAGGGCTTGGAAAGGTGGTCTGAATTAATTAAGTCCAGGAAGGGGGCATGAGTCAGTCCCTAAAGCCTGGCTGCTGAAGGCAATATTGTGTAAGGTCACAGAAAGTGACCACAAAGCTCATCCAGTCCCACCCCCTGCCACAGACAGGGACACCTTCCACTGTCCCAGGTTTCTCTAAGGCCTCTCCATCCTGGCCTTGGACACTTCCAGGGATCCAGGGGCAGCCACAGCTTCTCTGGGCACCCTGTGCCAGGGCCTGCCTACCTTCACAGGAAACAATTCCTTCCCAGTATCCCATCTGACCCTGCCCTCTGGCAGTGGGAAGCCATTCCCTGTGTCCTGTCCCTCCAGGCCCTTGTCCTGAGTCGTTCTCCAGCTCTTTTGTAGGTGTGCTCCACTAGAATGTCAGCCTGGCTCCCAAAGTGTCTCCTCCTGTGGTTTTCCTGTGGGTTGGGAAAAACCTCTTCCCTGCTGTAGAGGTGACAGCTCAGCAGCCATTTGCCATTTTATCATTCAGAGACAGTGACAAACCAGTTGGAACTATGCTGAGCATTTGATTTATTTATTTTTACTTTTCTTGCATTGCCTTTTCTGTATGGTTCTTTTTAATATTAATGCAAACTGCAAAGCTGGTGCGTGTGCCTTGACTTAAAGACAGATTGTCCTGACCTGCACTCATCAGTTCCTTTCATTTCCTGACCATATGGCAGGCAGCAGCATCCTGGGATATGTGTTTTGTGGACAATATTAGCTTGCTTCAGGTGGCTCCCACCAGCTGCAGCACCTTGGATGTCTTTGGATGAACTTGGAGAGAGTGTGGGTGGAGTTCATGCCTCTATTTCCAGGAGCATCTGCTATATGGCTAACTTTTGCTGCTGTGTTTTGAAGTTTCTTATCTGTTTCTGGTACTGTGGGCCAGATTGAAAAGTGTTTTTAAAGCGGAAATTCTTCTCCTTTGCTGGAGGGAGGTGTTAGCCCTGTGAATTCTTGAAAGGCCAGGTTGGACAGGGCTTGGAGCACCCTGGGCTAGTGGAAGGTGTCCCTGCCCATGGCAGGGGGTGGGACTGAATGGGCTTTAAGGCCCCTTCCTGCCCAAACCATTTAGGATTCTCTGGCTTCCCATCAGCCACACACCTGAGTGACTTAAGAAGGAGCCTCAGCAGGTGACAGTGTTCAGTGGAATCTATAATGCAATCTCTCACTGGCTGTGGTGTGACTTGCCATCCTGTGAGATGGCACCTGGAGCCCGTGTTGGAGGTGAGGATCCATGTCTGAGCTGTGGAGCTCTGCTCCCCCCAGCATTCACCTGGAGCTCTTGGACCAGGATTTCTCCTGGCTTCTAGCAGCATGTTCTTGTTTCTGTGCTCTTGGCCCAGAGGCTGGGGTCTGTGGTGAGGGGGGGGGCTGGCCATGGACAGGATCAGTCCCACTCCTTGCCTCACCTCATGCTGTGCTCTAGGCAAAGCCTCGAATCATAGAATCTTTAAGATTGGAAAAGACTTAATGGTCACAGTGGTCTGGCTGTAAAAGTGAGGATAACCTTGCCCTTGCCTGCAGACTTGACTGATCCCTGCAGAAACACAATTACAGAATAGAATTACAGAATGCCTTGAGTTGGAAGAGACCCATAAGGGTCACGGAATCCCACTCCTTGCTCCTCACAATGTCACCTAAAACTAAAGTGTGTGACAAAAACCTTCGCTGAGAACCTCCTTGAACTCAGACAGGGTTGGTGACATGACTTCTCTGGGGAGCCTGTTCCAGTGACACCCCTCTCAGTGAACTCTTTGCTGATAGTCCAACCTGACCTTCCCCTGGTGCTGCTTCACTCTGTTTTCCCATGTCCTATCACTGGTCACTAGAGAAAGGATTCTCCATCCTCGGAACCATTCAAAAGCAGACGTGATTTTGATTCAGACATGACTCTGGGCAGCCTGCTCTTGGTGGCCCTGCTAGAGGAAGGGGGGCACGATGACCTCCAGAGGTTCTTTCTGTGATTCTTGTCCTGTGGTGCTGAACTACCAGCCCAGGGGGTCGTGTTGGAAAGCCCCTGTGCAGCAGTGGGGCTGGCTGCCCCTTGGGACAGCCCCAGGGCTTGGAAGAGGAGGTGCTCCAGCAGCAGGAGGAAGGCCAGCCTGCCTGCAGGCTTGCTGTGATCTAGGGCAGTGCCTGGGTCCCTTGGGAGATACAAGATGTAAAACATGGCAGCTCTTCTCCTCAAAAGGAATTTATTACAGATCCATGGTTGACTTTTCTTGCTGTACCTCCTGACTGTATTTTGAAAGCAGATTCTGTGCTAACATTTTTCATCCCAAAGGTAACTGACTTGCTTGTACAGAAGCTGTAGAAGAAATAGTCAAGAAATTTACTTCTGTTTCTGTTCCTCTGTGTCTGTACTACATGTTATAAACACCCGGGATTTTATCATCCTTGTGTTGCCCAGTTTTCCTGCAAGCAGCCAGTAATTCACAGCCGGCTGAGGAGAGCAGCAGTGTTTATGATGTGCCTGTGCCAGCCTTGGCCCTGTTATCTTGCTCTGTAAGAATAAACTGAAGTTATTCTTAGTGTCTAAAGCTCCATGAGTTTCTGGGCGCACAGACAGCTCATTGTGCTGCCTGCTGAGACAGTGCTGGGGATCACACAGTGAGGTTTTAGCAGGCGGTCTGGGTCCTGGGGAGGATTTTGGCTCTGACCCTTCCAGCAGCACTGAAAGGGGAATGGTATTCCATCAGCTGAGCGTAAACCCAACATGTTTTTCCTGTGCAGCATAGCAAACTTTGACTTGGGTGTGATAGATTTTTTTTATTACCTTTCACAAGCAAACTAGAAATAGTTCACAGACATCTGCTGATCACAGTTTGAGAACTACTGCTCTCAAGCTACCCTGAGGTTGAATTCCTTTGGAAAAAGTCTCGCTGACTTTGTCTGCTTCTGTAATCACAGAATCACAGAAGGTTTTGAGTTGACCTTTAAGCCCATCCAATCCCACCCCCTGCCATGGGCAGGGACACCTTCCACTAGCCCAGGCTGCTCCAAGCCCTGTCCAGCCTGGCCTTGGACACTTTCAGGGATGGAGTAGCCACAACTCTGCTAAGTAGCGGCTGCTAAGTAAGATAGCTGGTACAACACACCCTGAGGGTAATCAGCTCTAGGGGCAGGGATGGAATTACCCTCCCTTACTGGGCTTGGGCTGGTCTGTGTTCTGTATTATCCATTCCTGGTGGGAGCATTGCAGATCCTTGGGGTGGAAAGAGTTTCCCTGAAAAGCAGTGGAAAAAAACCCTTAAATTGTTGTAAATGCTTTTGCCTGTGCAAGGCAAGTCTGGAGCTCTTTCTCGGGGTCCAAACCTTCAAACTTGGCATGGCTCCCTGTGTGAGAGCAGGGTAGAAGGAGCTGTTGGAGTGACAGCAGCCGTGTGCGTGTTGACGGCGGCGCTGGGATTTCTCCGTGTGTCTGTAGCAATCCGTTCATCGGGCGCATGCTCCTGCCGCAGCCCTCTCCGTGCCCAGACACTGAGCCCTTTCATGGAGAAGTGCAGAGTCATATTTCTGAGTGCAGAATTAGCCAGGGGATTGTTAGCAGTGTGGGCTTGGCCAGGCTCATTTCTGAGAGCAGCCCTGGCGCTGGAGCAGGGGAGGTGTGGGCAGACACCCTGTATGTGTGCTGCCAGCAGACAGGGGAGCCCAGGGCTGGCCCCCCATTCTCTTGGGGGACAGCTTACACACAGGGCCAAGAGTCCTTCAGCCAAATGTCCTCCAATTTGACTTGCTGTCTCTCACAATTAGACTTGTCTATAGGGTGGTGCATCAGGAATACAATGCTTTGCACTAGGGTTGTTGTCCTGTGTGCCCCAGGAGTGCTCAGGACCTGTCCCAGCCTGCTGGGAGTTGCTGGGATGCTCCTGGGATGCATTGCTGGTATTGAACTGGGTGACTCAGTGGTGAGGCTGCTGCACTAGGGCAGTCCCAAGTGTGGGACCCTGTCTGACTCCAGAGTTCCTTCCTGCCTCTAACTCCACTTTTCCAGGCCTTTGTGGGCAAGGGCAGATTGTTATTCTGGTGGAATGGACATGTACTGGTATGAGCCTCAGCTTTCTCTGACTGTACAGCTCACAAGGGGCAGGGGAGGAGCAAGTACTGACCTCTTCACTCTCAGTGACCAGTGACAGGAGAGGGAAAGTGGCTGGAACTGGGCCAGGGCAGGTCAGGCTGGAGATCAGGGACAGGTTCTTCCCCAGAGGGTGCTGGGCACTGCCCAGGCTCCCCAGGGAATGGGCACAGCCCCAAGGCTGCCAGAGCTCCAGGAGGGTTTGGACAACGCTCCCAGGGATGCACAGGGTGGGATTGTTGGGGTGTCTGGTCAGGGACAGGGTTGGACTGGATGATCCTGAGGGTCCCTTCAAACTCAGCATATT
This sequence comes from Geospiza fortis, assembly GCF_000277835.1. Lineage (NCBI taxonomy): Eukaryota > Metazoa > Chordata > Aves > Passeriformes > Thraupidae > Geospiza > Geospiza fortis. The sequence goes on along the minus strand of NW_005054357.1, from coordinate 3,780,350 downwards.
CTGTGTTGATCAAAGGAGCCTTCTCAGAGGTGGGCACAGAGAAGCACGAGGTGCCACAGTCAGCTCTGCAGGTCTGGTGTGGACTCCTGCAACATGACTGCAGAAGTGGCATTTTTCAAGCTGTCATTTAGTGAGTGTATCCCCTGGATGCACACATCCAGCCCTGCTGGGCTGGAAGGTGTCTCCCAGCATTTGTGCCACATTTTTTCAGGAATCCTCAGGCATACACCGAATGCTTTACTGTCGAGGTTTCTTCAGGATGTCTGTGTGCACCTGAGTATGCAGGCAGGTAGTAGCCTGCTGCAGACAGCTCTGCAGGGCTTGCTGCTCTTGTCCTGTTGACAGTCCTTTCCAGCCTGCAGCAACAGCAAAGGAATTCCTGGTCCACTGGGGAGGCACAGAGTGTGGATGGAGATCAGTCCTGAGTTCAGAGCTGACCTCAAATAGATCTGCTGGGGTGGCAGTCCTGTGGCAGGGTCTGCACAGGGGGAAGTTGTTGAAAGCCTTCTAAAAAAAATTTCTGAGTGAAGGGCTTCCCTCAGCCCTGCTGGTGAGCTGGAGGCTGTGAGCTGTGTTCTGAAGAGTGCTGCAGGAGAAAAAAATCTGTTTCAGTAACCTTTGCATCAAGCTGTGGATAAAGTTTGAAAGTTCCTGGGAGTCTGATGTGAAAATATGAGTAGTGTTGGTCTTCATTAACTGTTTAACTTTGAGCATCTCCTACCCATCTAAACATAGCCATTTTTCTCTCTCCAGAGGCAAAAAAATCCCTTTGCATAGCCAAGCATCCTTTGCCACTTTGTTTGTAGGATGAGCAGTTTATGGGCTATTCTTACATTTCTCTACTCCAAATGCTTTTGGACCTCTTCTCCAAATGCTAAGTTTGGGTTTCATCTCACAGAACACTGTTGCTGGCACTCATTGAGCTCTTCTTCCTGTTCTCTTATTCTGTTATTTTAGGTTTGTGATGGCCTCAAAGAAAAGCTGTCTGGACAACTTTTGTGAAGAATGGCTTTATTGTTGCCTATCAGCAAAATTTTCACATGAAAGGGTCAGTTACTGTGTAAAGCTCTCCAGTGCCACACAAAACATCCTGCCTGTTTCCAGATCACAGAGCAGATTCTCAGTTGGTAAAAGAAGTTGAGAATTAGCTTAGTGTGTTTCTTATTGCTGCTTGAACTCCTAATTAATAATATGAATTAAAATATTCCATTTTTGTTCCCTCATTTCTTATATTGTTTCTTTCAGCCAGCTCTGGACAAGAGATGAAAGATCACTTGTTTGTAGTTATTTAATTACACAGTATTCCAGCCAAGAGTGTGTTTAAATTACTTTTAGTCTTGTAGGATGTTTAGAATGAGAATTATTTTTAATGAAGTCATATTTCATATTTTAAGTCAAGAGTTCTTAAGAATGTCTTGCCTGGAAGGGTACATCCCTTACACAGCTGGGAGGAATGGAACATACCAGCCTCACCCACATGACTTGGTTGTGTTCAGCCAGTCCTGTTTGTCTCTGGATGGGGCTTGGAGCAACCTGGACTAATGGAAGGTGTCCCTGCCCATGGGATGGGGTGAGTTCAAGGTCCCTTCCAGCCCAAACAGTTCAATGGTTCTGTAATTCTATGGTTCTGTGTAGAACTGGTGAAAGCTCTTGTTGGGTAGTGTAGGACAGGATTGGGAAAGGATTTGGGTCTGTGTTTCCCTCCCTGCTGGGTGTCTGGTGGTCCATGGTGTGAGTGTTCTCACCAGGGGTGAGGCAGGCTCATGGCGCTGCTCTCTCTGCAGGCTTGGTGCAGAGACCAGAGCTTTTCAGGTGTTTCTGTTTTGGGGACCCTTGGCAATGTGTTACAGGCTCATATTCAATGTGACCATGGAAAAATCAGTGGTGCTGAGCACCTAAATATGAAACCCATACATTTTTTTTGTTAGCAGAGACAAGAATATTTCTAAATCCCAGTGTTCCTTCCCAGTGGCTTACACACTTGCATTAATCTCAAACAGCTGCATCAGCTGGTGTCTGAGTTGGTTGCTGGGATTAAAGTGTCCTTTCAGAAATTACACAACTGTTGCGATTAATTCTTTCTTTGAACAACTGATTCCAGAGGCCAGTCACCACCCTGATCCTGCATGTATGGGATTTCCTGGGCTTTCCTTAGGGACCTTGTTCCCTTGAAGCCAGGTCTGCTTGGAAATACTCACAAGATGCAGCTGGCTTTTTGTTTCTTTAAAGCTTAGCAGCTTTAAAGCATGGGGACAGCTAAAGACAGAGAGAGGACTTGGGATTGAAGCAGCAAGAACCTCCTTTGCATTGCAAGAGAATTCCCATTGCATGGATGGCCGGGAAGCTGTTGACTTTTGGCATGAGGGAGCCAGAAGTAAGATTTAGATTAGATACAAGGAAGAAGTTCTTTGCAATGAGGGTGGGCAGGCCCTGGCACAGGGTGGCAGCTGTGGCTATTCCTGGATCCCTGGCAGTGTCCAAGGCCAGGCTGGACAGGGCTTGGAGCAAATCTGGGACAGTGGAAGGTGCCCCTGCCCATGGCAGGAGGTGGAGTGGGATGGGCTGTAAGGTCCCTTCCAACCCAAATCATTCTGGGATTCCATGATTCTGTTGTGGGGAGTGAGGGACAGGAAAGTGAGTGATTTCTTGAGGTAGCATGGAAAGAGCACAGATCCTGGTGTGCACAGAAGTATGTACACACATACATCTGGGAGTCATTCACTTGGACTTGGAAGACCACTGAAGGTTTTAAAATCAGTGCTGCTGCCAGCACAGTCCATTATCCGCAGCTGCTGAAGGGCACTGGGAAAGAGCTAGAGGGGAGCCCTGTGTGCTGCATTCCTGTGCTCTGAGGTCCTGTTCTTGTCCAGCTGCCCAGCCCGGGGAGCTGCACTGCTCCTGTTGCTGGTTCCACGCTCCCACGCAGTTCCCTGCCACCCATCTGGGCCCAGGTGGCCTGGGGACCAAGTTAAAATAAAAAAACAAAAGAAGGTATTTCCAAAAGTCTGTCCTTAATTAAGGAAAGCCTGGAACAAATGCCAAGTCCCTACAAAGCCAAAAAGTCTTATACATACGTTAGAATTTTGGCAGCTTATTTAAATGTTTAAGCAGTTCTTTGAACTTGGGCTGAATGTTCAGGCTCTGTTTATGAAGTGTGTGAGCATAGTTGTGCTAAAATAAGTGATTTAGATGGCTTGGATCTGTCCAGAGTCTCAGGACTACATTGTTGGTGTGTTATCCCTGATCCCATGGGTACCTGGGAGATCTGAGATAATGAGTTTCAAATTCACAGATGTGAGGTAGGGCTGGCAAACCTGAAAATCATCTATTATCTGAGTCTGGTCTCTTCTGGATGAGCAGGAGCCGTATCTGCCTGTGGTGTGACTGGCAGGGGGAGTGTTTGGAAGGATACAGGGAGCCCTGCTTGGTTTGTTGCTTTTTTGAGATGGTCCTGGGCAGGAGAACACAGAATAGTTGACAGTAACTCCATTTAAAATCATACAATAGAGTAATCAAATGGTTTGGGTTGGAAGGGACCTTACAGTCCATCCAGTTCCCCCCCCTGCCATGGGCAGGGACACCTTCCACTGGACCAGGCTGCTCCAAGCCCCATCCAGCCTGGCCTTGGATACTTCCAGGGACTTAATCTGTGGTAAAAACAAACATTTTCACAGCTGAAATTAAATCCCTCTTACTGTGCTTCAGAAGTGTTTTGCTTCTGTCTTGTTTTGAGTGTTTTTCCTTCCTGTTTAGGATCCATCCCTTCTCTTCCAGTCTCTTCTGATGCACTGTTCCTGGTCAAGGTAATTCATCCCTGGCTCCCAGTGGAAACTGCCACTTCAGGGGGGGGTTATATTTTGACTTGGTTTTCTAAGCCTGGCAGCTTTCAGACAAAAAGAGCAGGGAGAAATGACTCGTCTGTTACTTTATTTACCACTTGTTTTGGGAAAACTAAATCCAAATTTATGTTTGACTCATATTAGGGCTCTGTGGCTGGACTCAGCTTTTTCAGTTATTTTTGGCCAGGCTGATCTCACACCCAGCATGAGCAGGGCAGCCTGGGTGACAGGAGCTCAGCTCCACTCGGACCAGGAGCTCTTGGGCTGCTTCAAGGGACTGAAAGCCAAAGGCTTTTATGCAGGGTCTAAATTCAGAGGTTAAAACTCCCATCCTTGCTCTGTGCATTGTGTGCCATTAGTGTTGTGGTAAAAATCGTGGGGCTGCTGGAGTACATTATTAATAGTGGCTGGGGCAGGATGAAGTGGTGTGGATTTTTCCAATGCTCTGGGGTCTGAAATCCCTGGAGTCTCCCCAGGGCACTGGGGGAACCCCCCATGCAGTGCCTGTTGCTGCTGGCTGGGCTCAGAAGGGGCTCAGGTGTGGTAATCACATATCCTCTGAACAGAGAGAGGCAAAGCTCTCCCAGGATTTTCCTGGGAAGCTGTAAGAAAGCTCAGAGAAAGAATTAAAACAATTATTATCCCAATCTCTGCACCTGGCAGGCAATCTCTGTCAATGTTTACAAGAAGGAGTTGTCCTTTCTTGACCAGTAGGTGAGAGAAGATTCCTAAAGGCCAATCAGGTCTTAGTCCACCATTGTTTCTATAAGAATGGTGGATTTCTAATAATAAAGTGTTTTTCGTGCCTTCTGATGATGGAGTTCTGTATCACCTTTGTCCCTGATGCCCCTTCAGTGATACTCAGGAAGATGCTGAGTCCTGCTCTGAGGGCTGAGCTTGTCCTAGAGTATCAGAGCACCTCTGTTAGCACAAGTTGTGGAACAGAGCACACAGAAATGTGCTTCCTCCATCACTTTGGTGTGAGCTGTAACCTCTCTCTGTTTTATTGCTGCTCAGCTCCCAGGAAGAGGGCCAAGGGGAGGTACTGGTGTTTTGTCCCCAGTTTCTGTGTTACAGTTGTTAGGAATGATCTACTGACAGGCTTTCCTTTGACTTTGGGCTTTGCTTTGGAGGAGACCCTGTGGGTTTAGGGTACGTGCTCATCCTATGGCTCTTCCTTCAGTGGAACTCAGTATTGGACCACATCCTATAACAGGCCTTGAGGGTGAATTGAACCCCTGGCTGCAGGCAGAGAAGAGCCAAGGGAGATGGTTCTTCTCAACTGGATATCCCTGGGGCTTCCTGGAATTCGGTTGCATTCTCAACTTAGTTCTGCAAGCAGCAGGAGCCCTGGAAAGCCAAGTGCATCCTCCTCCTGTGACCCATTTTCAGTGCAAGCCCAGCATCAGCAGCCTCCTGACCCTGCCATCCTTTGTGTGCTCTCAGCAGAGTGATGGGAAGGGCCCACTGGAACCTGGGTGTGCAGATTTGGCTCTCACAGCCATAAAGGGTGAGCCCAATACCTTCCTCAAACCCTGACAGAAAGGGAAAGGGAAAAGGAGCAAAAGCTCCTTGCAGCTTTTGTTTTTGAAAGCTGGCTGCCTCCAGCCAGTCCTAACTCAGCTCTGCACTGTTTGAAAGTGAAGCACTGACCCCTGTTTGAAGCTGTCCTTCCCACCCTGTTTGCTGAAGGGAGAAGGTGGTAAATGTTGAATTCAGTAGGAAAATTACTGCAGAGCCCTGGCTGTGGAGTTTGCCTCAGCTGTGTCTCAGCATATCCCCATACGCTTGACAAGCCAGCAGCACACAGGATGCATTTTGTCCTCTAGTATTTTTCCTATGCAGATGGTGAGGGTGAAAATTTTCTCCTCTGACCCAGTGCCTGAGGTAAATGAATTAAATAGCTTGGGAGAACAGGCCAGAGTGTGAAGAAGTGAAAAAGGGGGATTGTTATTTTTAATTCCAGTTTTGGGGAGGAAAAGAGGAGAGCAACCATCAAAGCCTAAATTAACTCCCCCTTGCAAACATATTTCGAGGAGACATTATCAAGCTAAAAATATGAGCAGTTTGTAAAAGGAGCTGTTTTCTGCATGTGCTGCTGCTCACATTACTTAATTAAAACAGGAGATGCTTAACATTGTGCTTTGATTTTCCACTGTGCATGATCCATGAGTTTTTTTGGGAAGGGTACTTTGCAGAGCATGAACAATGAGGGCTTGTGTCCATGGTACAACTCCTGTTAAAGCCAAAGTCAATATTGAAGTGGTTGTAGTTCTGTCGACATAAGCCCCTCTACCAACATTCTCACTCAAACGGTTCAAAAATGTAACTTCTGTTTATTGGAAATGGGTTTAAATCTGAGTGGAAAAAGCTGCCATGTTACTGGAATAGAGGTGTCCATCTGGAGATATGTTCTGGTCTATTTATTAAACTTTCTTTTCTGAAAAGAGTGGGAGGAATTAGAATTGTTTTCCTCTGTTTTTTCCTGGTTGTGTTGCACAAGCTTTAGGTTGTAAATCTTGTAGGGGACCTTTTTTCTTTAATTAAACCCTAGATTTTTTTAATCAGCTCTTGAAAATGGTGTTGCTGATTCACTCAAAAAAACAGGATTTGAACCTGGTGCCAGCTCAACAGTATTGCTGATAGACTCTCACACAGATAATGGTGCTTGCTTTCACAAAATACGCCCAAAATCCAGGCACTGCCTTAGTCTAAGAGCCATGTGGACAAGCCATGCTCCTGGTGAGCTGAGTGGAGCTGGGTTACACTGATCCACTCTCTTTGTCCTATCAAGTGCAGATCATGGGCCAGTAAGGATAAGAGGATGGAATAAAAACACTTTTCCAACAGAGGCAAGTGGGCAGAGGTGATAGTAACTCACCACTGAACTGAAGTCTTAGCTGTGTACTTGGCTTTTTGAAATGCTATAGAGTGCTACAGAAGAAGTGTTTATAAAATGGAGTGTCCTGATGTGCCTCTCAGGGCTTGAGGAGCTCCTGCTCCCAGTGAGAAGTCCTGCTCACATTTTAATTAGTTTGTTTTTCTTGAGCAGGGGTTGTCATTTCAAAAAAAAAAAAGAAAAAGAGGGAAAAATAAAGTATGTGCCTGTTTTTCCACACAGCGCTATTGCAAACACCAGAGCTGCTATTTTTTTCTGGGGAGAGGAAAGGTGAAGTGGTTCAGATACTACAAAAGGAGTCAGTGCTGATGCTGTTTGATCTCTAATTAATTTATCCACTAAACTAATAATGATAAATTGCTTTTGTAATGGCTTGGGTTGTTTGGAGTTTTGGAGGGTTTGGTTTGGGTCTTTTTTGTTGGGTTTTTTGAGCTCAAAGCTGGAAGAACAAAGGTTTGCCAAAGTGCTAGTCATAGGGTGTGTTTCATCCAGGGTGGAACAGACTTTATTGCCTTTGAGGACTTCTGGGCTTAGAAATGCTGCTGGGTGGATATCCTGGAGAGAGCTGTCCCTCCTTTGTGCCAGAGCCTTGGCTGATCCCTGCCTTTGAGAGGTCTACTGGGATGTGGATTTACCTTCCATGTATCACCATGACAGCCTGGGCACTAAAGTCATGGAATGATGGAATGGTTTGGGTTGGAAAATGCCGTTTTCTGCCAACAGATTCCTTGTGGGTAGATCTAGAGATCCCTTCAGGCTCAATTTGCTCGTCTTGCTTCTGGATGGAGGATGTTGGCTGATGGTGTCATCCAGGGTGAATTTTGTCAAGGGCCTGCTGCCCTAGCAGGAGCAGGATGGAGTACCCCAGGTGTGATGGGAAGAGCATCCTTCATCCCCCTTGTTGTGCTTAGGGAGGTCTTCCTCCAAGTCTGCCAGTCACTGCCATTCAACTTCAGAGTTTCTTCTGCTAGTCAGAGATTTGGGCTTTGTGAAGCAACTCTGAGCAACTGAGCAAACAGCTTTCCATCATGGTAATCCTTTTCTCTGAGACTGGATGACTCTACAATTTCATGTTGTCACAGAAATTTGTGTTTCATTTGAGAGCTCTGCATTTCTATTGCACAGCCCTGCAAACAGCTCCCCATCTAAAACATTTTGGGCTTGTGTGCGCACAAAGTTGAATGGAGAAGGATCTCCTGGCTGAGATGGGAGCAGCCAACATGAAACTGAGATTAGTTTGACATGTATGCAGCTGGAGCTTGCCCTTTCCCTGCCCAGACTGCAGCAGATCCCTTCACATGTCCCCACTGATGTGAGGTTAGAAGGACTGGGATGGAGTTATAAAGAATGGGATGAGCCTTGCTGACAGGAAGAGGCACATGGACCTGACTCTGTGAGTGCTGTGTGCTTACTTTAAAGGGTCTCCATGGTCCTTAAGGCTGGTCTGGACCTGGAAAAGAGGATGTTGTGGGATGAGTTGCAGCATTCCCAGGGTGGCCACCCTCCTCTTGGCCTCGTTTGTGTGATGCTCAGTTGCATTGTGGCCCCAGTGCCACCTTGGTGCCACTGCAGCTCCAGTGACGACCATGAACATGAAGCCACTCCCCAGGTCTCTGGTATTTTAGGAATTCTGGAGCTGTTTGCTGACTGTGCAGCTGGAACCTGGGAGGAAAGCAGAGTGAGAGCTGTGGAATGCCTTGGTGGCTCTGGGAGCCCAAGGAAGTGAAAATGGGCTCCAGGGGATGAGCTTCATCCATAAAACACATGGAGCAAGCTGGACTTACACCAAGTCAGCACTGAGACTTTTCTAGTGCAGTTTGAACATCATTGCAAACCAGATCTACAGTGCAGCACGAGCCAGGGTCCTGGACTAAAGCAAACCCTGACTAAGCCCAGCCTTGCTCTGTCACAGGAGAGCTGTTCATGACACAGGAACCAGCCTCTAACACTTGCTGAACTTTCACTATTTATTGTTTCAGCAGACATGAATAAATATTCAACAAATAAACCTCCTAGCCTTAAGTGATTGTAATGTTCTGACTATAAATAAACTGAAAATCCAAGTTCTTGGTTCCTTTTTTACTGTAAAGCAGGCTAGACCCCATGGGAATGATATGTTCCTGTTGCACAAACTGAAAAGGGTTCATGTCCTGGTTTTCATCTGTAGGGTCATATGGTGTCTTGGAGTGGAGGTATTTTCCTGAAATAGCTTTGGAGTAGCTGTAGGGTTTGGGATGTGGCTCTTTTCTCTCCCGTGGCTACAGGGAGCTCTGGCTTTAAGGTGGAGGATGTTCTGGGAAGTGCCTTTGGGTCTCCGGAGCTGGAGGATGAACCAAGAAATGTATAGCAGTGGAGGGGAGCTTCCAGCAACCTCCCTCAGTGATGTTTCACGCTGGCTTTACTGTCTGCACCAAACCTTGTGGGACTGTTTGTACTCCCAGAGGAATATGCAGGGATTATAAATTCCCAGTGGAGCTTGCTGAGCTGTGCACTGCCACAGGACTGTGCTTTCCTGCCCATTCCAGCTAGGAAAAATGAGCAGCCCTGTCAGTGACAGGGGTTTGTGGTGGGATCTGACACAGCCCCATGGTGGGGGTGCAAACCCTGGTCCTGGGGAGGAGCAGCTTGGATGGGAATTGGCTCACTCATCCTGTGACTTGAAGGCTCAAGTCACAGGATGAGCATCCCAGGCAGAGAGCAGTGTGTGGGAGCATTTCCATGGGATTGCTGTCAGGGATGTGAATCTGTGCCTCCTGCTCCAGTCTGTTCAGCTCTACCCTGAGGGGAAAAATCCATTCTTCAGCGAGCACTGTGTCCCTCCCCTCCGCTAGGGCACATTTTAGTCATTTGTTTCAGTTATTACATGGTTCTTTTGTCAGCCCACAGGCTTTGTGCCCTTCCCCTTTCCACAGTGGTGGTACTCAGTCACCAGCTGGGGTTAAACCTCAGCCTTAAACCTGTTAAACCTCAGTCTTGTCTTTTTTGGTGGCTGGACTGGCCAGAGGGCTCCATGGTAAAGCAAGGTTTAGTGACAAACCTCGTGCTAACTGCTTCCCTTGCTCTTGCTTTGCCAGGGCAGCCACTGACCACAACATTGACAACACCACAGCAATCCTCAGGGAGTGGCTGAAGAATGTGCAGCACCTGTACCACGACGTGGAGTGGAGACCCATGGAGGAGCCCCCGTGAGTACCTGGGAGGGCTCTTGGCTGCACAGCCCAAATCCCCAAGGTTTTCTGTTTCCAAACCAGGAGCTGGTACTAAATGTCCAAGTGTTAAAATGTGGATTATTTGCTTGCTGGAGTCTGTCCCATTAAAATTGTTTTCTTAGGGAAAAAGGTGAAGTAAGGTCTCTAGAAAGGTCTCTGACTTTAGTGAAGCACCTCATGCAGAATTTTGTGGAAGAAATAATTTTCCATTCAGTTTTTTAGCATCTGTCACTGCTCTCTTTGCATGGTAAACAAATTACATCAAGAGCTACAGGGAATTAAAATTACCATTCTTTATTTGCAAGGAAGCAGAGAAATTATAGCCCCATTCATAATATCTATGAAAGCTCTGACACATCAAATATCCAGTAAGTGCTGAGCCATAGAACTAGATTTAATTCCACATATTGTGCCTTTACGTGATTTGCAGGACCATTGCTTTGAAATATGATGTGTTGGATTTTTATTACTTTAATTTTTATTTATTTTGAAGATCAGCTGTTCCTGGGCTTGTTCTGTTTTCAGTTTCTTCCATCAAGGAAAATTACATCAGTTTCCCCTTCCTTTAGGCCTGCTTTTATATTCGAGTTCCTCACTGCAGTGATGGGGAGCTTGTGGTACAAACCCCCAGGGAGTGCTGGTTTTATTGACATTTTTAATCCTTTCATTTGAATTGAGTTTCCTTCATCCTGCCAAACTTTGCTTAAGTTCTGCAAAAAACCTTTTGAAATTCTTAGCTCCTTCCCTGACTTAACTCTGGCATTGTTTCAAAGTCCTGGATTTTTATTCCTCGTTGGGATCTGCCCCTGAGTTCCCTTCCATCTTTGTTAAAAAGCCCTTGCTTGTGGAGCTGAAGGCAGAGCCATGCATGTGGCTTTGCTGCTGTGGTGGGGCCAGGTGTTGGGAGATTTAGGGGCTGCTCCTAGGATGTGTTAGCACTTCCCAATAATGCCCAAAGCTCCAGGGAGGCCAGGCTGCCTTCATCTTCACATCCCAGCCCTGCTGGTGCTGCTGGGCCGAGGGGGGCTGGAATTGCAGAGGGCAGATGAATTTGTACCCCAGGTCAGGGGGATCAGGGGGCTGCAGGTGGGTTTGGAGGGTCCCCTCTGCTGCCACAGCAGCTCCTGCCCTGGGTGGTGTCGTCAGAAAACTGGCACTGCTTGTTCTCTGGTGCCTTCTGTGCTCGTGCCAGCACAGAACTTGGAGTTATTCTCCTTCAAAACCTCTCCTGGGTTGCCTGAGGTGACTCTAATGCTGTTTTGCTTTCCTAATGAAGGCAGCAGTATAACTTTTTCTTTCTTTCTTCTTTCCTCCTTCTTTCCTCCTCCTTTCCTCCTTCTTCCCTTCTTTTTTCTTCCCTCCTTCTTTTTTCTTTCTTTCCTTCTTTCTTTACTTCTTTCCTTCCTCTTTCTTTCCTTCTTTCTTCCTTTCCTTCTTTCCTCCTTCTTTCTTCCTTTCCTTCTTTCTTCCTTCTTCCCTCCTTCTTTCCTTTTTTTTCACTTTTTTCTGTTTTTTGGTGTAATAAGGCCCAGACATGAATTACAGTCACTTTTTATTTCTTTCCTAGGTCCTACCCAGAAGAGATGGGGCCGAAGCACTGGCCCAGCTCTCGGTTCAGCCACGTGATGAAGCTGCGCCAGGCTGCCCTGCGCGCTGCCCGGGACAAGTGGTCAGACTACATCCTGGTGAGCACAAGCTCTCATTTATTACTGAAGCTGTCCAGGTGCTCACTTGGGTACTGAGGGCTGTCAGAAAGTTTTCTCTCCAGCTAAAGAGAGGTTGAGATGTTGTGGGTCATTTCTTGCTCTGGTGAGCCAGAGACTTTGCGGTGAGGGAGGTGAGTCCTGGCTAAGCTTGGAGCTTTCTCCACAGGCACCAGGACTGAACACAGTCCTGCTGGTGGGAGGGTCCCCCAGATTGATCCCCACCTGGTGAAACGTATGGGAAATAGTTGTGCAGGGCAGCTGTGGGAAGGTGCTGCCTTTGGTCACTGTGAGGGGGATGTTCCCAAAGCCTCCAAGCAAGGTGAAGTGTGAGGGCAGTTGAGGAGTTGTTCTTGATGCTTTTCACAGAGTGAGCTCACCCTGAGTTTCCAGTGATGTTATTTTCCCTGGCAGCTCCCTGTGCTGGCATGAGGTTGTATGGAGTCAGGGAAGCTCTCTGCCCATCTCATTGCTGTGCCCAGGAGCAGCTGCCCCCAGCTTTCCCTGTGACAGCCCTGTGCCCTAGGGAGTTAAACCCACCAGCTCACTGCTTTTAGGGTGGTTTTTTGCTGACCTCGTGGAAACAGTTTTTTTGTTAAGGCTGGAGAAGGCCTGAGATCTCTGAGTCCAGTTGCTGACCTGCCATGTTCACCATTAAGCCACATTCCCAGGTGCACACATTTTTCAACACTTCCAGGGCTGGTGAGTCCACCCCTGCCCTGGACAGCCTATTTCAATGCCTGGCCATTCTTTTAGAAGGAATTTTTCCTCATATCCAGTCTAAACTTCCCTGGGAGCAGAGCCTGACCCCCTGGCTCTCCTCTCCTGTCAGGAGCTGTGCAGAGCCAGAAGGGCCCCCCTGAGCCTCCTTTTCTCCGGGCTGAGCCCCTTTCCCAGCTCCCTCAGCCCCTCCTGGTGCTCCAGACCCTTCCCCAGCTCCATTCCCTTCCTTGGACAAGCACCAGCCCCTCATTGTGAGAGGCCAGAGGTGCCCTAGTGTTGTGGTGTTGTTGGGTTTTTAGGACGAGGTGAGAGATGAGAATTTCACTCTTAAGTTTTCAAAAGGTTGATATTCTATTCTATTCTATTCTATTCTATTCTATTCTATTCTATTCTATTCTATTCTATTCTATTCTAAAACTATACTAAAGAAAGAGAAAGGAGATATCAGAAGGCTAGACAAGAATGAATAATAAAAACCTGTGACATACTCAGAGAGCCTAACACAGCTGGCTGTGATTGGCCATAATTAAAAACAATTCACATGTTGGGTAAATAATTTTTTAAATTATATTTTAAAGCAGTAAAACAGGGAGAAGTTGAAGCTTCCCAGCAAAAAAAAATCTTGGTGAAGGGATTTTTCATAAAATTTCATGGTGATATGGGGACAGGCACTGCCCTGGGCCTGTGCCCACACCAGGGCTGCTCATGTGCCTCTGGCTGCCTCATTCCCAAGAAAGCATCAAGGGAATCATATTGCTTCATCTCTTAACAGGTTTTTTTTCCTCTTCCTTCTGTAGTTTATTGACTCAGATAATCTACTGACCAACCCAGAGACCCTGAAGCTGCTGATAGCAGAGAACAAGACCCTGGTGGCACCGATGCTCGAGTCCCGCTCGCTCTACTCCAACTTCTGGTGTGGCATCACCCCCCAGGCAGGTGACCCCAAGAACAGTGCTGGGGGCTGTGTGACTGGTGTCCTCCAGAGGCTCCTACCCCTGTCTCTGGAGCAGCAGAGAACCAGAGAAACTCTCCTGTTCTCTGGGCTTTCCCATCTGCTGCTGTAGCTCCGAGGTGGTGTTAGCACGTGGTGTGATCCCACACAAACCATTCTTCAGAATTTTTTTTAAGGTGGTTCCATGTTTCTGTAATGGCCTTAAAACCCTTGGTGCCTAATTTTAGGCCAGGTTTTTTTTTTGTATAGTGATGCTAATCCAAGAGGAATTTGCTTTTCTTTCCACAGATCTCCATTGTGTCTAAGTTATCTCTCTCATCTATGAGCAGGATTTTTTAAGTGGGGCAACATCCTTTGCCTTGTAGGGAGTGTATGTGCTGAAGTGTGCATGTAACAGGTACCAGTGGTGAGCCTAAAAATTAGAGTTCCATGTTATTCCCTTTCCATGTTACTTCTGATCCACATAACTGCATTGGCTCATCTGTAGATATCTAGGGAATTGTATAAGGATAGGGCAAAAAAGTGAGTGTTACTTCCCCAAAATACTTTCCTTTCCTCTGGCAATCCCCTTCCGGGTTTTTGAGGAATACGTTTGTCTTTAAAGCTCTCAGTGATTTTTTTTTTATTCTACAGAAATCCCTGTCTGAATCTCTTTTTTGGCACCCACACCATCTTCTGGCAAGGAGTTCCACAGTTCAGACCGAGTAATTGGATAAAAAATAGCAGGAAAAGGTCCTGAACTTTCCAAAATCTTGGGAAGTAAATAGGGAGATAAGAAAGGGAGTGTAACAAGGTGTGTTTGCTTGTTTCACTTGGGTTTGTTTGCTTTGTTTGGAAATGGAGATATAAACTTCATAGCAAAGGTATTGATTGTGCTTGAAGTTTTTAAGGCTTAGTCCTGAGTCAGCCAAGGTTTTCCAGGGGTACATCAGCCCTGCTTCCAGGCTGGAGTGGATCTCTGCCCATCCCCAGCCCCAGCCCTACCTCTCCAGCAGGAACTTTCCACCATTACCAGCACTATCTGAGAAAAGGGGAGAGGAAAACCAGCAAAGGCATCTTGCAAAATGTGGTTTAAAAAAATATCCTGCCGGAGTGAAGAGGAAAGTTCTCCCTTTATTTTTCCTTTTCTCTTGTTTCTGCATGTGGTCCCAGGGCTGTGTGTGCTCAGCCTTGCTCTCCCAGGGGGCTTGGGGAGGGAATCACAGCTGGAGCACATCCTGAAACACAGCCTCCCCCAGCACAGGGCTACAGTGAGCCAAGCCCAGCCCCAGACAGACTGGCATTTTTCTGTCATGGAGCCAAACTGGGGAGAGGCAATAGTGTGGGGGAGTTGGAGCCCTCCTTGCCCACATGGTTTATGAGCAGGGACAGCCCCAAAAGCCCAGGGTGAGCCTGGAGGGGGAAAAATGAGTGTGCAGCATCTTCACTTGTGGGCATTCTCAGGTTAAAGGCTGGATGTGTTAACCCTTCCTTTGGTGGGAATGCCAGTCACACCTCCTCCCACCTGCTCCTTCCTGTGGCACTCAGGATGGCTGTGTTTGGGATACCCCATCCTCACAGTATGGTCACAGTGCACCTGAAAGGCAGAGGCAGATGGCAGATCCATAACCAGGCACATTGCACCACACCCTGGCCCCACACAGAGCAGTTCTGCTGGCTTTTGCTCAGCCAGTGCCTGAATGCTCATGGAAAATTGAGCATAAATGGAGCTTTGACTTCTTTTAGTGACTCATTGTTTCTGTAAAGCCCAGAATCTGCTCTGGATTCAACCATCCAGATGTCAGTTTGATGCTCTGGGGTTTTCTTCCTGGAGGAATGCAGTGTATTTATGTCCACATGAGCCACACACTGTGGGTGTTGCACCCAGAGTGCTGGAAGTGTGGCAGAGCTCCTGCCTACAGGGAATTGCCCAGGAGCTGACTGAAGTGCCTCCCCAGGCAGAGTCAGGAGTGAGTATCAAACCTGCCTGCCCCAGGGTGGAGGAAGCAGGGATTCTTGCACAGCTGATGGAGGCTGAGACATTGCCTTCAGTGCAGTGACAACAAATGATTGTTTTTAAAGATATGGATAGGATAGAATTTATGGATAGAATTAATTTGCAGATCCTACTCTCTGGGATACTAAATGGACTTTGTGCCTGTTGAGTGTGGAAGATGTCATGGATGCTCAGCAGATTCCAGGATCAGGCTGGAGAGTCTAAGTGCAAAAAAGGTTTTGAAGAACCAGGAGAAAATAATCTGAGGTTTGAAGCTCCATCGCAGGGGAATTTTACAGTGGAAAGGTTGGGCTCTCCAAGAGCTCCTATAGAGTAGGGAGAAGGTCAGTTTTTACCTTTTGGGAAGAAGACTGTTTCTAAATACTTGACTGAGTTCTTTCCAAATGGGAGGCACTGAAAAAGCTGAGAGTTGAGCCCTGGTGAGCCTCTGCTGGAGAGCTCAGGGTGTGAGCTCTTGGTAAGGAACAGCTTTGAAACGGGAATCTCTTGTGCCAACAGCCCCCTCTTTGTGGTTTCAGGGCTACTACAAGAGGACCCTGGAGTACCCCCTGATCCGGGAGTGGAAGAGGATGGGCTGTTTTGCTGTCCCCATGGTGCATTCCACGTTCCTCATTGACCTGAGGAAGGAGGCCTCTGCCAAGCTGGCCTTCTACCCCCCGCACCAGGACTACACCTGGAGCTTCGATGATATCATGGTCTTTGCCTTCTCCAGTCGCCAGGCAGGTGTGTCCAGGGCCTCTGCTGGGGAGGGCTCCCTCCTAGAGACACACAGGCCTCCACTGCAGCCTCACAGCCCTGAAGTCCTGGGTGGGCTTCCATGGGGAGTTCAGACCCTGCTCCCTTTCCTCTCTGGGGTCTCTTAGGGGTAACCAGCAGCAAGTGACTGGAAAGGCAGTGTTGGATTGCTGCTGGTTTCAGAGGGTGTGGGGCTGTTCCTGGGATGGGGCAATATTTCAGAGACAAACCCTGGGGTTCCACCCTTGGTTGGTGTCACAGCAGGTGAACACAGGTGGGTGCTGGGAGAGTGGAAGGTGGTCTGGGGTGAGGGATCTATAGTTACCACTTCCAAAAGATCCATGAGGAAAGGGATGATGACAAGAGACTCTTCTTAAACCATAGGATCCTAGAACAGTTCAGGTTAGGGGGGACCTTACAGCTCATCTCATTCCACACTGTGTGCACAGACACCTTCCACTAGACCTGGTTGCTTCAAGCCCCATCCAGCCTGGCCTTGGGTACTTCCAGGGAGAGGAAATCTCTGGCTGCTGATGTTTTAAGAGAGCTCCAGGTGTTGCTGAGACATCACTGGCTCTGAAGTGCCTTGTGCTGCTGCTGTTTGTGCTTGTGGTGAGGATGTTTAGTCCCGTTGATTTCTGGAGAGTGGCTCTTGGGAATGTTCTGTCTCCAGCTGCCAGACCTGTGTGTAGCAGTGTCACAGCTGAAGGGGGTTCCCAGGGCTGTAATGGCCATCTCTGTTGTTCTTTGCCTGCTGTGGTGGAAAGGGAAAAGTTTGGGGCATTACAAAGAAAAGGGGGTTGGTGAAACCTCAGCAGCACCCATAAGTGCCTTCTGTTCAGAAGTGAGTGGGTTGGTGGGGTGAATTATCAAGGCAAAGTTGTTCATGAATCCTCTGAGTGATGTGCAGTTGGTGCCCCCTGTCCTCTGCAGAAGATGGAATGTTAAGGAGAGCAGGAAGGGCTGCTCTTGGGAGCAGGCAGGCAGGGAGAAAGCCAAGGGAAGAAGGGTTGCTGTTGTTGTTGTTGTTGTGCAGGCTGAGCCTCCCTTCCCAGTGATCCCAGACCAGCACACAGCCACCAGCTGCCTGTAGCTTCCCTTTAGTGCTGGCTCTGGTGGGCAGGTTTTGACAGCAGCAGCAATGATGCTGTTGTCTTGGCAGAGTGAGCAGGGCGTTCTCAGAACCAGCTGTAAGAGGATGAGGAGTGTCAGACAAGATGAATGGTGGAGGAGAGGCAGCAAGAGCTGAGATTGGAGCCCCTGGGAGGCAGAGGTGAGAAGGGAATGGCAGAGCAGCTTCAGGGTCCTGACTTTCAGAGTCAGGCCATGAGTGCAGAAGCACAAGAGTGAGACCCCCAGGCCATTCAGTTCAGTGTTTCCCCAGCACTGCCAAATCCATCACTGAACCGTGTCCCCAGGTGCCACCTCTTGGCTCCAGAGGAGAGTTGAGGTTTAAGTTTGGAGAGCAAAGCAGGCTGCTTAGAACCTACCCCTCCACTGCTTCCCTCTGACAGCTCTCCCAGAAGTGCAGCCTCCAGCCCCTGTGGTAACTGCAGTGCATTAGCTCCAGCTGCTTCAGAAATATTTCAGGGATTCAAACCCATCATTTTTTCCTTCTGTCCTACAACACCAGCTTTTTCCAGGACTGACCCATGACATGGAAGGCTTTGCTCCAGCTGTCTGGCCTGTTCCTCTGCTCAGATTGTTGACTTGTGTCCTGAGCTCAGTCTTGTCACCCAGGATAAAAGGATGACATCCAAATTCAGAAATGTGAAAAATGTGTGAGCTTTGAGGGAAATTTCTTTTTGGAGTAATTTCACTTACTTTCCCTCAAGTCAGAAATGATACTGGCTTTTGTCCAGGCCAAAAGCTGTGCTTAAAAAATCATCAATTCCCAACAGGCAGTGTGCTGCTGGAAGCAGCTGTTCTGGGGTGCTCCAAGGAGCATCCCACCTCTGAGAGAGGATGTGGCCTGTGTGGGAGTGCTGCATCTGAGCAGAGCTCAGTGGGAGTGTTACTGCCAGCACTGCACTCTGCAGAGCCCCTTGCACTCACAGGAGAGCTTTTAGCCAGGTCAGCCTGGAGAAAAGGAGGCTCAGGTGAGACCTTAGAGACCCTTCCAGTGCCTAAAGGGGCTCCAGGAGAGCTGGAGAGGGACTTGGGACAAGGGATGGAGGGACAGGAGAATGGCTTCCCCCTGCCAGAGGGCAGGGTTAGATGGGATACTGGGAAGGAATTGTTCCCTGTGAGGGTGGGCAGGCCGGGGCACAGGGTGCCCAGAGAAGCTGGGGCTGCCCCTGGATCCCTGGCAGTGCCCAAGGCCAGGCTGGACGGGGCTTGGAGCACCCTGGGACAGTGGAAGGGGTCCCTGCCATGGCAGGGGAGGAATGAAATAAGCTTTAAGGTCCCTTCCCACCCAAACCATTCCATGATTCCATGATCTCCTGAGCTGCCTTTCAGCCTGGGTCTCTGAAGCCCTTGAGCCAGCCAGCAGGGTCTGGTCAGAGGGAAGTGGGGACAGTTTTGGTTCCTTAACTGTAGCTGTGGTTTTAGGCTGTGACTGTAAATCCTGGACATTGCCTTTAAAGCCCGTTAAGAAGAATAATACAAACACCTGTAGTTTTTCTATCCCTTGTAGCAATCATTTACTTTGTTATAAAAACAGAGCTGGAGAGTGAGTGCCCCTCCCTCCTTTATGGGAGCTTTACCATTTTCAAGCACATTTAATCCCAGACAGAGCAGGAACACTGGTGTGAATCTGTGCAGATTAAGTTCAAGGCAGCGGAAGATAAGAACAGAGATCAGTGAGCCAGATAAGATTAGTTGATTAGATCAGTGCCAAATCCATTCATGTCTGCAGGTAGTAGTTTTTTTATTCTGCCATTTACCTAAATTGCAGCTGACAGCTGAATGTGTTTTGGCAAGGAGCATAGCCAGCAATTTACTTGTAGAACTTAACATGAGAGAAACACCAGAGTCATTAGTGCTAACAGTTCCACTCTGCTAAAAATACCATGGATTAGGGGCACTAATAGATGAAAGCATCAGCTCACCAGGTAGTGTCTGCTTTTCATTTATTTCCTCGAGGGAGGGGGCTGGTTAAGCTTGTTTCATTAAAAAAAAAAAATTAAAAAGAAAGACAAAGGCAGTTTTTGGCTGGTTGCTTGGGTTCTGGCAGCTTTGATTTGGGGTAATTAATAAAGGACCTTACCAGAACTCAATGAAAAACAACGGAAATGCTTCCCTTGGCTTCTCGGGATGTGGCTTTTGAGCATGTTGCCTGATGTGAAAGGCAGAGTTACAGCCAGTGGTGAGCAAATCCTTGTCATCCCAGAGGGAAAAGCGTTCTGCTGATGCTGGGATGTTCCCACTGGGTGAGGCTGTGCCCTGCAAATGCATTTACTCCAAGGACAGGCTTTGCACCTTCTCTCTGTTTCCCACCTTCAACAAGCAGTTGCAAAAGCTTTTGAGTGGAAGGGTGTTAATGTTGTCACATCTGTTCTCCTCACTGGTGTCTCTGTCACTCTGGGATTTTCCTTTCATCTTCAGGGCACAGTAGCAATTAGTTCTGGAAAGGACTGTGTTTGCTGGTGACTTGGCATTTCAAAGGTTGTTGTCATATGTATTCCTCAAAGTCCTTTGCCAGCAGCACAGGTGAAAATGTATCACTTTTATTTCCTAGCCAAAGCAAAAGGAAGCAGTGATAAAGAATGGAATGGGTTGAGTTAGAAGGGACCTTAATGATCATCTCGTTTCAGGGACACCTCCCACTGTCCCAGGTTGCTCCAAGCCCTGTCCAACCTGGCCTTGGACACTTCCAGGGATCCAGGGGCACACACAGCTACTCTGGGCACCCTGTGCCAGAGCCTCAGCACCCACACAGGGAACAATTCCTTCCCAAAATCCAATCTAAACCCACTCTCTTTCAGTGGGAAGCCACACCCCTGTCAGCCCAGGCCCTTGGAGGATCAGTTAGGCAGCCAGCAGGGATTGGTTTTATGGGAGAGGCCACTTGCTGCCAGCCAGGCCAAACAGAAAGTGGAACTGGAATGATTCTGACTTGTTTGCTTATGAAGCAGAACTTCTTGGGACTGAGGTCCTGGCACAAGTGTGTTTGTGGCAGTGCAATGCCCTGGTAGCAGGCCTGATTTCTGCCTCTCTGTGATCCCCAGGAGTCCAGATGTTCATCTGCAACCGTGAGCACTACGGGTTCCTTCCCATGCCCCTGAAGCCGCAGCAGTCGCTGCAGGAGGAAGCTGAGAATTTTGTGCACACCCTGATCGAGGCCATGAGTGAGTTGTTGTGCCCTTGCCATGATGGACCCCCCAGGTTAATGCCTGCAGAGCTCTCCTGCCAGCAGCCCAGCTCTCATTCTCTTGCAAGTCTGCATCCCAACCTGTCTGTTCTAATCTTGTTTTGATAAGCACTTTTCAAATTTTTCCACCGCTTTTCTACCTAGGGATGTAATTGCTTCATGGTCAGGTCAACCCCATCCACAAAATCCCTCAACTTCCCCAGATCAAGTGCATCTTTCATGTGGAATGGGTGCTGCATGTCCATGTTTTTTTCCTGATGTCTGTCTGGCACATGGCTGCTGGCTCTGGCTTTGCCATGTGCTGCTTCCTGCTGTTCCCGTGCTGCAGTGGCTCCTCATCCCAGGATCCCGGGATGGAGGGAGGGAGAGAGACACCTTCAGACAGGTCATGTCCACTGCAGGGAGTGCTCGAGGGTGACTCTGGGGTCTCTCCTCTCTTTCAGTCGATCGCCCTCCCGTGGAGCCCTCTCAGTACATCTCTGTCCCTCCGAAGCACCCTGACAAGATGGGCTTTGATGAAGTAAGGAGCCTGCTCTGCTGTTTATTGTCTTGTCTTCTCACTCATCCCCTGATCCTTAACGTCCCTTCCAACATAAACCATGCCATGATTCTGGTTTTATCCAGC
The DNA here is from genome assembly GCF_000277835.1 of Geospiza fortis. Classification (NCBI taxonomy): domain Eukaryota; kingdom Metazoa; phylum Chordata; class Aves; order Passeriformes; family Thraupidae; genus Geospiza; species Geospiza fortis. The sequence continues at coordinate 3,759,354 of NW_005054357.1, read as the reverse complement.
CAGGAAGAGAAGGCAGAAGTGAGGCTGAAAAGCAGGTTAACTCCCCTGTTCTTGTGCTGTTTGCTCTGCATCTGACTCTGCAGAGCAGCTTGGCCTCCCTTCCATCTGTGACAGAAATTGGGCCTTTGGTAAAGCTCTCCAGTGGCAGGAGGGAAGGATTTCTCTCACCCAAGAGCAGGTGGGGGATGCAGGCTCACAGCTGAGTTGTGGCCCACCTTGGATACCCCCAGGGATGCAAACCATGGGAGAGGGCTGGAGAGGGACGTGCCAGGCTCTGGTTGCCTGGTGTCTGTGTTACTCCCAGAGCCAGCAGCCCCTGTGTGTGCAGCTGCCAGGGTGGCTCTGGGACTGAGGGAGTTGTGAGGATCAGGGGAGCCTTTGTCTTCTTGGTGTGCTCTGCTCCATCTGTCTGTGGGGCTCCTGAGGCTGAACCCAACCCAGCTGTGTGTCTGTGTTTAAGGCACAGCTGGAACAGGTTTTTTCCATGTTGTCCTTTGTGGCTGTGCTTTATTTATCCAGTTTATTATTCTTTTATTTGCACTGAGCTGAAATTCGTTCTGCTTCTTACTGAGATGAGGATTTGCTCCATGGGCTACAAGGCTGTGCTTGTACCAGCCTGCCTGGGACTGAAAAATATCCCTGAGTCCCTGAGGCTTACCTGCAGTGAGGGCTTCAGTCCTCAGCCCTCCACCAGTCTCCTCGAGGCTTTGGATAGAGCCCTGCCCAGACATCTCTGGTCTCAGCCTTGGCTCTCTGCTCTGGCAAGGATCACAGTGGATTTTCAGTGCCAGAAGTAATCACAAAAATCCTTTCTTTACCATGGCCTTGTTCTTGGATGGTGGCCCTGCTGATAATCCTAAATCCAGGCAGTGGCAGTGTTCCTCTAGGACTGATGCTGCAGATGGTCATGTTACTCTGTTTGATACAAACCTAAACATCCTGTGTCTTTGGAAATTACAGACTTGGCTCTAACTGGTCTCTCCTCATTTTCTTCATCCTAAAAGAGCAAGTTTCCTCTGTGAACATCCATAAAAAGTAGTTGTTAGAGAAAAAGCCTCTACACTTTCAACTCAAAACCAAGTTCAGCTTTTTGACAAATTCTAGACAACCTGGAGCGAACACACGTGGTATTTTCACTATTTTCACAAGACCTGCTTTTCCAGTGGGGCTGCTGGAGAGAGCTGGATCAGGACTTCCCTTCTCCCTCCCTCCCAGCTGGGAGTGTGATGTCCTGGTGTCTTTCTGTTCCTCCCAGATTTTCATGATCAACCTGAAGCGCCGCAAGGACCGGCGGGATCGGATGCTGCGGACGCTCTACGAGCAGGAGATTGCAGTGAAGGTAGTGGAGGCTGTGGATGGAAAGTGAGTTTTGGTTGGGCTTGAGGATGTTTTCACAGTGGGATGTGCTTTACTGCTTCACAGCATCTGCTTGGATGCCCTGACCTACTCCCAGCAGGGCAGGGTTGGCTGCAGGGGGAGCTGAGCACCCCTTGGATGTCCCTGACCATCTGTCTGGGGCAATTCTGCTCTGTTTCTTTCCTTCTTTGCAAGTAGTCAGTCTCTGGATTTGAGGATATTAGAGGGCTTTTCCAATCTTAATAATTGTAAGGTATGTTAAGACCTTTTAATAAATTAGAGGGCTTTTCCAATCTTAATAATTCTATGATTCTAAGGTATGTTAAGACCTTTTAGTAATGAGTAACCAAGGCAGAAATTTTGAGTCTGTGAGTTGCAAAAAGGCCCCAAGGAGACAGGACTCCACGTACCATCTAGTGGTCTTGGAGACTTGGGATCCTATTAAGGCCTCAGAAAATTAATCAAAGCCAAGCACCTGGCAAGTGGATGGTCCCACAGGAAGTTTTTGGCAGAGTTAAAGATAATTGATGGTCCCATGAAAAGTCTTTGGCAGAGTTAAGGATACAATTTATCAGCTTGACTTAGAGATGTAAATCAAGAAGTTCATTTCCCTCTGTGTTTTTGAGCAAAACAAATGTAGGAATTTCTCCAGGTGTGGCTTTTCCCTGACCATCAGCAGTATTCCCCATGCTGTGCCTGTGTCTGATTTGAAGTGACTTATTGTTTTGCAATGGTGATAAATACTTTGTGTTTCCCAGAGCACTGAACACAAGTCAGCTCAAAGCTCTCAGCATCGAAATGCTGCCAGGGTACCGGGACCCCTACTCCTCCAGGCCCCTGACCAGAGGAGAGATCGGCTGCTTCCTGAGCCACTACTACATCTGGAAGGAGGTGAGGGCTTTGGGGGGCCTTGAGGGTCCTGCAGGATCCAATGCCCTGCTGAAGGGCATTGGATCCAGCCCAGGTGTCTGGAAGTGTAGGATAGGAGTGATTTCCTTGGACTGCAGGGGTTTTCTTGAATGCAGTGTTCACCTTTCACACCTCCCCTTTCCTTTCCCAGTATGTAAAGGGGCTCCAAGAGAGCTGGAGAGGGACTTGGGACAAGGGATGGAGGGACAGGACAAGGGAGAATTGCTTCCCACTGCCAGAGGGCAGGGTTAGATGGGATGTTGGGAAGAAGTTCTTTCCTCTGAGGGTGCTGAGGCCGTGGCACAGAGAAGCTGTGGCTGCCCCATCCCTGGAAGTGTCCACGGCCAGGTTGGGTGGTGCTTGGGGCAACCTGGGCTAGTGGAAGGTGTCCCTGCCCATGGCAGGAGGGTGGACCTGGATTGGCTTTAAGGTCCCTTCCAACCCAAACCATTTGGGGATTCTGAGATTCATTTGCCCTCAGCTCCAAGTGATTTTTATCAGAACACTTTCATGACTGTTTTTGCAGTCCATCCAATATCCTGCTTGGGGCAAGCTTGCTTAGAAGAAAGGCAAGAATGTTTTGAAAAGCAAATGGGGTTAAAGAAACAGTCCTGGTTTTTTCCCCTTATTTTCCATCTGAGCAGGACCAAGTTCCAGTGGCTTGACATATCATGTATATGTCACAGAGTGGTTCTCAACTCCCTGCCTGTGTGTTCTGGGAGGCAGTGCCAGGTCAGGGTGGCCCCAGTGACAGCACATGAGGGCCACTGTGTTGATGTTGGAGCCCTCGTGTTTCAGGTGGTGAGCAGGGGCCTGGAGAAGACCCTGGTCATTGAGGACGATGTGCGCTTTGAGCACCAGTTCAAGAGGAAGCTCATGAAGCTGATGGACGACATCGAGCAAGCCCAGTTAGACTGGGAGCTGATGTAAGTTCCTGCTCCTCTGGGAGGTCCTGGCACCTGGGGAGGTTGGCAGCACTGCTGGGGTGTGATAGAGGTGCAGGTTGATGCTGCAGTGCAGGGGATGGTGGCACAGTGTTCTTGGTAGCTCTTCCCACCACAACAGATCCACCCTGTGGGGCGGCTGTTGCCCAGGGCACCATCTCTGCCCATGGTGTGGACAAAGTTGTTTGACCTCAGCTGTGTTGGAGATGCTGACAGAGGAACCAGCACAGCTCAGTCCTGAGCCTCGGACAGTGTCATCTTAGCTCCCTTAGGGAGCCTCTCACAGCTGTCCCACCCACTGGGTTAAGACTTGGATAGTGGTGTAGGATAGAAATCCGTGAGCTGGGTCAGGGATTGCTTCTGGGATTGGCCCTTTGCCCTGGCCTGGCTGGCACAAACAGTCATGTCCTAATTGCTATGGTGTGACCGTGTTCACAGGGGTCTTAGGATGAGAGAAAAGACGAGGATCTGACTCCATGTTTCAGAAGGCTTGATTTATTATGATATATATTATATTAAAACTATACTAAAAGAATAGAAGGATTTCATCAGAAGGCTAGCTAAGAACAGAAAAAGAAAGAATGATAGCAAAATCTTGTGGCTCAGCTCTCTGTCTGAGCCAGCTGACTGTGATTGGCCGTTAATTAGAAACAACCACATGAGACCAATCACAGATCCACCTGTTGCATTCCACAGCAGCAGACAATCATTGTTTACATTTTGTACCTGAGGCCTCTCAGCTTCTCAGGAAAAAGAATCCTAAGGAAAGGATTTTTCGTAAAATGTGTCTGTGACACTGTGGATTCACTTTGGTCCCATCTCCTTGATCTTCTGACTCCTGCAGCTACATTGGCCGGAAAAGGATGCAGGTGCAGGAGCCCGAGAGAGCTGTTCCCAATGTCCGGAATCTGGTGGAGGCTGATTACTCCTACTGGACCCTGGGCTACGCCATCTCCTTCCACGGGGCTCAGAAGCTCATTGGGGCTGAGCCCTTCAGCAAGATGCTGCCCGTGGATGAATTCCTGCCCATCATGTACAACAAGCACCCTGTGTAAGTCCCTCTGTGGCTCGGGGGGGAATATGGGCTGGGTCTCGCTGACTGATCTTAAACCAGGTCTTGTTGGTAGCCTGGCTGGTGGGGACTCCTTGTGGTGCTTGGTTTTGTCCTGCTGGCACAGGTCAGAGGAGGTGACAGAGGGGAATGCCTGGGGCAGGGCTTGTGGGCTGCTTGTCTGAGGCACTTGTCTGTCTGTGGGAGCTTTGGTTGTGCAGGTGTGTGTGGTTGTAAGGACACGGTTCTGGCTGTACCCCAGCACCTACCCCCACTCCCAGACAACTCTGCTCCCATGTTCCACTGGCCATGTCTCCCAGGGACAAGGTTGGCACCAGTGAGGTTCCTCTGTTGCTGATGGCGTTTCTCTCCTCCGTAGCACAAAGTACATGGAGTACTATGAGCCCAGAGACTTGAAGGCCTTCTCAGCAGAACCCCTGCTTGTCTACCCCACGCACTACACGGGGCAGCCGGGCTACCTCAGCGACACGGAGACCTCCACCATCTGGGACAACGAGACTGTGTCCACGGACTGGGACAGAACACACTCCTGGAAGTCCCGGCAGCAGGGCAAGATCCACAGCGACGCCCAGAACAAGGACGCCCTGCCCTCCCAGTCCTCCCTGGACACGCCGTCAGCCAGGGACGAGCTATGACTGCCCACCTCCCCGGGACTCCGTTGACAGCTGAACCTGCCTCACACTTTAGCTTTTCACCCTTGAAAGTTGTGGAGCAGCTCTTCATGTGGTCTCCTTCCCACCACTCCCAAGGGCTGTGCGCGGGATCGGGCCGGACACCTGCCCAGGCCGCCAAGGACAGGGTGGGACACCAAGGAGGAAGCAGAACAACAGTTCCAGATCCAAGCAAAAGCCCTGGCAAGCTTTTGTTAGAACACCAGCCTGGAATGACGTGGTTCCACAGTTCCTCGTGTAGAACACTGTATTTATAAAGATTAATATATAGAGGTGTACAAATGTCAGTGCCTTTCGGGATGGCTGTACCTGGGCTGCTCCCTCACTGTTACTCCTTGTAGGTCTGTAGGCTTTTACCACCCTGTTTGCTGAGCATCTGGGGGATTTGGGTTTGTTTTCCAAAGGGATCCCTATCAGAATCGAGATGTTTCCCCAAAGTGTTCAATGCAGGAGAGCAGTGCTCCTCTGTCGTGTCCTCTCCCCATCAAACTCCTGTACAAAACCAGTGCTGGCTTCCCATCAGCTCATTTTTAATCTTGCTGCATCCCATCTAAACAGGCCTCTGGATCCAGAACGGATGTCTTGGAATGTCTGAAGTCATGGAAGCCATGCAAGTGGAGGTAGCTGGATTTATTTATCTCTGCATTGCCTGAAGGGAATGCAGGCAGAGCTGGTCCCTGTCACATCCTGCTTCACCCCTGCCTCAACTTAGTCCTTCAGGAAAACAAAACCCCACGACCTATTGGCAGGCCTGTTTATTCAGGCCATAAAAGCAAATGTAGGAGTTTTGGGAACTTAAAATGTAAGAAGTTAGGTTACAAACTCTCCTTCTAAAACCAAAAGAACCTACAGCAATGTTACTCTCTCAACAGCCCAACAGAATTGTGTGTCACAGGACGGAAGGGCGACTTGCCTGGATATTTTTTCATGTGAGGAGTGAACTTTTCTGTGTTTTGGATGAGTTCTGATGTTTTTGCTGTTGGCTCACATGCCATCAGGATATGGTGTTTATTTTTTTTAAAAAAAACCTTTCTCAGAGGCCAGGTGATCATGGACTATACTGGCACAGACCCTGAGCTTCTGGGCAGTGGGAGGATTCCCTCCTGGAATTGCCATCTAGGGGCTCACCTGCTGGCAGATCTGTGCATTGAGTACGTGTGGCTGGGGTTTTTGGTTTTAATTTGTGTTTGTTTTGAATAATTACTGATCAATGTTGTGCTTTCTGCTGCAGAAGACATGTTATTACCTGTCAGCCGGTCTGATAATACATAGAACCTGGTGCAAGATGAGCAGCTCTGTGTGTTCTTCATTGTGTGGGAGAGTCCTGGAAAGGTTTGGGTTGTGGAAGGCACTTCTAAAGGTCCCACAGTCCAACCTCCTGCCATGGGCAGGGACACCTTTCAATAGACCAGGTTCCTCCAAGCCCCCTCCAGCCTGACCCTGAATGTTACTGGAGGTTAATGGAAGTCCAGCTCAAGGGATTCTTGGCCATGTTCCTCTCCCATGGAGTCACTGGTTGTGATTCTGCAGTTCCCACCTGGAAGCCAAGTTCCTGCTGGTGTCCGTGTGGGAGTAGATGCCCACACGACCTGGTGAGTATGGAGGTTGCACCATGGGCCCACACAGAGCCTGGGTCATTCCTTCCTCACAATCCCTCTTGCTTCCTCCACAGGTCTCTTGCTTTATGAGCCCACATGGCCTGTGTGAAGGACATTGGAAGTCTTCACCCCCTCCACTCCAGCACCAGGCATTGGATCTCCTCCTCTGAAGTGGAATTTTTCCAGTTACAACCTCATTTCATGCGTGGCCAGTGTGAGATGAGGCCACAGTCATTCATGATACCCCCTCCACGCTGGCCACAGCTCCAGTGAGTATTGTTCCTCTTCCACAGGTTAACTTCCTGTCAATGGACCAATCCATTGGTTCTCTTTCAAGGGTCAGGTTCCCTCCATTGAAGTGTTCTTCGTTATCTTGTTGACATGTACAACCACGGGGCAAATGTGGCAGTGCCTTAGGCACGACCTTGGGTCCCTGACACAACTTTGTATTTTTTTTTTTACTCAGCTAATGGGTTTCAGAACTGAGCAGGAGCACCAGCTTTGAACCAGCCTTCTGACAGCTTCTTCACAAGGCAGGCTGTGGTGGCAGGCCCTCAAAATGATTAATTGCAGTAGGAGCTGCTTGGAACCCACCAGCTTGGTCTTTGCTGTGGGTTAAGGATGGAAACGTGCTGTTGTGCTCTCGATATGGCATGTGAAATTCCAAGTTCACCAATGGATTGTATTGATCCTGAAGGCAATGGAGTAAGGTCCTGGTGTTGGGTTTTGTGGTCTGAGGTAGTTTAAAAATCAGATTCAGGTACTTTTTGTTTTGTCTTCCTTAGTGTGCACATGAGCGGCCTTTAAGTGGCCAGGGCAGCTGTAGTTCAGGGACTGAGTGTGAGACTTGTGGGCAGCTTTAGGAGCCTCCCCTCATCCTGAAGTGATTTGTGAGATGGCAGAAGGGGCTGTAGTGTGTAAACTGTTTATCTGAATGTTGGTATTGTGTGCAGGGAGGGGAAAACACAACAAGGTAATGACTGTGAGAGCAGGAGGAAAAAAACACAATGGGGAGAAATGGATACACTCAAAGGCACTTCTTTTGTGTTATCTGACCTCAGAAGTCATTCAGTGGCTCAAAAGAGAATAATTTAATGCAGAAGACATAAAACTGGTGTGCAATCTTAATTACCCAGTTAAGGAAATAGTTAAGCTGAAACCTCAAGAAATAGCACACCAAATATCCCTGTCTCTCAGAGGCTGTGTGCATGCCTGATGCACTGGGAGGGCTTTGGCTTTGCTGTTGAGAAGTTAAAACAGTGGAAGTGGAGAGGCTGAAGAAAGTGACATCAAGGGAAGTGGTGTGAGGTGTTTTTAGACATCTGACATGCACTAATGAAAGGAAATTGACTGATTCCAGGCAAATATTAATGAAAAACAATTTATATACTTATCATATAAAGATTACAGGTAAGCAGTTAAAAACATAACATATATAAACATTTGCAAAGTGTAACTTTAAAATCCAGAACATTCATGTTTCAGCTTAACACTGCCATACACCCTCTGAGTGAGCAGTACTATATACAGTAGGAGCTATGCTATGTACACAAGGAACTGCACTGTACAGACCCCAAAAGCAGAGAAAACTGAACTTCTAATTTTGCCCTAACTCTGGGCAAAGGTTAAGGCTCAGTAACAACCTCCCTTCCCCCCCCGTCACCCTCTAAACAACAACTGGAATTCATAAATTGTTCAGGCTGTGACCTACACCAGGCTTGTGGGACCTGCCATAGGACTCTTGGATGTACAGCAGACCTACAGTCAGTCTGTTTTACCTACCTGTAAACAGAAGTGATAAATCCAAACGTAGTGTAAAACTTACCTGAGCCCAGTGCTGCAAATTAGTGCCATAGAACTGGGGGGAAAAGGCCCAGGCATGGATAAAACTGGATTTTAACTAATGATCCTTAAGAATCCTAAGCTGTCTGTTTGGATAATAGCTCCTAGATCTGTGCAGGGAGGCACAGTGCTACCAGCAGAACCAGAAATACTCTCTGTATTTCATGTGTCTCAAACCAGGGCTGCTTACAATCCAACGTCTTACTTATGGCTTTTGAAGAGGTTCAGATTTCAGTTCCAGCAGAGGAATTGCACACTGTGAGGACATCCATCCATCACATGGGAGTGCACACAAAAGGCATCAGGTTCTGGTCCATGGCTTAACCAAGTCCAAGGGAAACCACCCTGTTGTGACATTCAGACCTCCATCCAACACAAAGTAGTGTTTGTCCCATTCATGAAGTTCATGCAAAGGCAAGTGTAGTTCATTCATTTTAAAGTTCTTTGGAAACAAGATCCAAAATGGGTCATTCTCTGGTGTAGAACAAGTGCAAAAAATTCTCAGCTGGTTCAGGCAGACAGAACTTGCTTCAGTTCTATAAGAATAAGTTCAGATGATCTTTTTCTGTATAATACTGGCATGAAGGAGACCCTTTTCTCACAGAGATGGCTTATGGGGTGTCCTCAAGACAAATGCAGCAGCCTGAAGCCTTTGCACCAGGGCTGCCCATTGCTCCAATTGCACATTTTCAGCAGGGGATTCTGACAGATTCCCTGTAACCCAGGAGGGCAGTGCAGGTGCAGCCTCAGCCCAGCAGCTCTGCCCTCTTCCTCAGGATGAAGTCAAAGTTCACGTGGCTGTTCATGCCGTAGAACACGTTGGCATCACGGGGGAACACCAGCTCTGCACAACAGGGCCACAGCAGAGTTAGTGGGGAGGGGCACAGCAGCAGCAAAGCTGAGACAGGACAGGGAGCAGGATGGTGCAGGCAGGGCCAGCTCCTTGTTCTGCCACAGCAGCACTGGGAGCAGGGGGAAAGGAAGCATGCTCAGCCTGGCAGACTCTCTCAGAGAAGGCTGATGATGGATGGAATCTGAAGGCCTGGTGCCAGGGGGGCAGAACATCACCCCCACCCAAAATCCTGTGATCACCCCCTGGCTGCAAGGCACACATGAAGTCAGCCTGGCAGCCCAGGAGCTGGCTCTGCCTGTGGGAAGGGGGCTGTGCTGACAAAGACCACCCCTGAGCAGCCAGGGGGTTCTCACTGGCAGCTGTGACCTGTCAGCAGCATTTCTAATGCTCCCCTTTTTACTCTTCCCTTTGAAATCCAACAGAACTTTCCAGGCAGCAGCAGAGTTCTGCTTCCCTACCTTTGTCCTCAGAGATGACCTGCACAAGCTCATAATCTTCAACTGCATCAGGCTCCAGGTTGTGCTTCAGCAAGGCTCGCTGGGTGACATCAGGGATTCTGTCTTGGTTGGTTATCTGCAAAGATACAGTGCAATGAGAGATTCTTCTCATTCACTCTTGTGATTGAGTAGTTAGCAAAAACCTGACTGTTCTTGAAAGGGATGTCAGAGAACTGAAAGAACAGATCAGTAACAAAGGGGCAGGTGCTGACAGATACTAGACTTAGCATTTTTGACATTTGGAGGTGGTGGCTTTTTAGTCCAAGCTGACTCAGGTACAGTACTAGTAGAGACAGCAGTAGATGCCAGTGTCTGCTCCCTCTGAGAGACTCCACTCTCACCAGCCACTGAAGCCCCTGTGAAGAGCTGCCCCAGCTGCAGTTGCAGGCTCGTGCTCTAAGCGCTCCCTTGGACATCCTGCAAAGCCTTCTGGCCTTGTAGCTGGGTTTGCTGTGTGCTGTGCAAGTGCATCTGGAGCAGACACACCTCCAGAGCCTCCTGCAGTCTCATCAGCAGCCAAATCCATCAGGCCCTCAGGGAACAACTTGCTGGATTTGGAGAAGTGAGACCATTAAAATCAGGAACTAAAGATGCTGAGAACTATCCCGCTTTTGTTTCCCCCCAGCTGAGCTAAGCCACATCACCCATGGTCCAGCACCAGTGGCATTACTGGGATATGTCTGTGGAATAAGCAGAGAGGGAAATGCCTGAATTCTGGGGCTGCTGGTCTGGTGAGAGGAGGGAGATTCTCCCTTCTTCACTGGGAGAAGCTGTGGAATTAAAGGGCAGAAACCAGCTCCTGGGGAAAGCTGCTGAAGGGAGGGAAAATGTACCATCTTATGTCAAAACCCCAATGTGCTCACAGTGCTTCACCTGGAGCTTTCTGATAAAACACAAACTCCCATTTCCAGACCAGAAACTTCCCTAAAGCTGTTTTAAAACCTCTCGTTCCTAGCAGGCTCCATTCTGCATGGCACCATGTGCCATTCTCCTGTTCCAGCCAGGTTTGATGAGCCAGCTCAGTGAAGGGGGGCTCTCAGAAGGCAGTGATGGGCTCAGTCACCCCCCAGGGGCAGAGCTGCTGAGCCCAGAGGCATGGCACTCACCAGGATGCTCTTGTAGATGCTGTCGTGGAGCCCGTCCATGCTGACCCGGATGATGCAGGAGCCCTCGCTCTGCCGGTTGTACACGGGCAGCGCTCTGGGGGCACTGCCCAGCACCGAGCCTGAGTCCCTGCAGGGCATGGAGCCACTATCCAGGCCTGAGCCAGCGTCACAGATGGAGCCCTTGCTGGAGCCTGAGCCCTTGTCAGAGCTGATGGAGCCCTTGTCAGAGTCATAGCCCTTGTCAGAGCCCACAGAGCTCTTGTCGTCGGTGGAGGCCAGCGGGAATGAGGGTAAGGATGACACCCCTGAGGAAGGCGTGCTCATGGAAGAGTCAGGAGAACAGGAGGATAAGGAGTAGCCAGAGATCTGCACAACAGAAAGGAAAAGTGCTGTCACAAAGGGGACATTTGGTGTGTGTGGCTGTGTCATTGTGCCAGAGGAACAGGAGAAGGCACAGATAAAACCTCAGTCACCCACGCTGCCCAGCCTGCTGGCATGGGGATTCCTTCTGAACTGAGACCTGAACTTCACTTGATTGATTCCAGCATTTTAATGACAGTTTCTGTCCTGCTGGGGATGCTCTGGCCTCGCAGTAAGAGCAGCCCAGGAGGTGGCAGCAGATCCAAGGAACAGCATGAGGCTGTGGGCGGCCAGGCAGGAACTGGGACCGGCTGGGAAGGAGCAGAGAGTGTCACAGGCACTCCTGCTCCAAGTGAGAGCCTTTACACAAGTGGAAATACACACAGTCCTCCTCTCTGCCATTCTCCCTGAAACTGCCCCCTTCCTTCCCCTGCTCAGCGTTTGCCTTTCTCTCCCTCTGCCTTGCTCAGAAGCTTCCTGACAGAACAAACCCACTGTAAGGGACAACACAGAACATTGTGCAAGAACCCCGACTGGATTACTTCCATTTTTACACATTTCTCTCTCCATTTCACAAAAACCAATGCTTTAGTCAAGACCAAGAGCCTTGGGCAAGTGTCTTGGGCCTGCCTGCAGCATGCAGAGGCCCCAGGTTTACCTTTTTCAGAGGGTCCTCAGGACTAGAGACGGGAGTGACACACACATCCTCAGTTTCAGAGTGATTAAACTCACACGATGAAACACTGGCTGAATCCGTGCTTTCCCCAGAGCTCCCCCCTACAGGAGAGCTCTTCGGGGGCTGTTCTTTGGGTGGGGTGAACACATCAGTGCCCAGAAAGAGTCTAGCATAGAAAGAAAGCATAAAAGCCAGTAAGTGAGAGCTGGGCTGAGCAAAGCTGTCCCTTGGTTCAGAGCTCTTACATTCTGGAGTTTTTTCCTCTCTGGAGTGGCCTGTTGTTGTCATTTCCTTCATGGTGTTTATAGTTTGTCCAGAGGCTTTGTTACAGGCTAACACAACACCTTCCTGACCCAGAGTGCCCACAGCTGCAAGGCCACAACCAGCTCATGCCCCACTAGAACAACACTCCCTTTCCATCTCTTCACATTTTCAGGCTCATTTAACAGAAAAAAAGGGCTTGAAAGGGCAAATTCACCCCCCTGCCAATTCCTGCCCTCTATTAGGGTGCCACAGGTACCAGGTTCTCTCTAGAAGGCAGGAGATGCACACAATAAGGAGATCATAATGTGTAAATTAAAGGCACTCCCTCTCCAAGACTCATTTCTAAATGCAGGTCAAGTGACTTGAAAGGAGTGTCAAAGGAAACAAGCTGGTCTGACCCACCAAGAGGAGGAGCAGGGAGCATCAGTGAGCAGTTATTGATTTAATACACCTTAGAGAGGTGCCACTGCCTGCTTTTCTACAGTATTCATTTGCAAAACACAGTCAGAGTGTTTTTAAATTTATTTTTACTTCAGTCTTTGAGCTCTGCTTTATTCCATGCAGCTTTTCCTGCATTCATGCTAGCCTCTTGTTTTCCATGTCCAGCTGTATGGCCATGTCCTATTTTCATCTTTGTGGTATTACACCAAATTAGACAATGTCCCCATGATTTTTTTTTCCTTCTCCAGCTGGTTGTTTCCACTATCAAATGCCTTTTTGCTAACCTTAATTTTCATATTAAATACCTGCAAGGAATTTTTGCATGTCTATAGCAATTTAGACTAATAATAGACCAGACTTTATCCTCCTTTACTCTGTTTTATAATCCACCACTAAAAATGATTTCTTTTTTTGGCACCATAGGAAAGATTCTTTATTCTAGTCTCTTCTACCTTTAATAATCCTCATGACTGCTTCTAGCAACACAAAGGGACAGCTTCAGCCACAAGGCTGCATTTCTCCTTAAAGCAATGCAGGGTTGTGGATCCCCAGCTAGGTTCTGCAGCTGATTAAATGAGCACTGCTGGTTTGAGTTATCCAGGTGCCTATTCCCACCCCAAAACCACTCTGCCCCATCATACTCACGTGCTGATCCTCTTCACCATGCTTTTCTGGGATTTTGGAGACAGGATGTTGGTATCAGCAGCTGCTTCAGCCTCACGGGAGAGTTTGTAACTGCAGGGCAGAGGCAAGCAGGTGAATATTTGCAGACAACGTCATTTAGTTGTACAATGTCATTTAGTTGTACAATGTCATTTAGTTATACAGTGTTATTGAGTTGTACAGTGTTATTTAGTTGTTCATCTCAGAGCAGCAACATTCAAGAAATCCCAGAGTCCTTCAGTTGTTCTCACCTCCCAGAAGGTTGCAGCACCACAAAGGGGAACACTGCTCTGCCTGCATTTTACCAGGGCCAAGGGGATATTTCACCTCCTTGTAACAGGTTTTAAAACTCTCCAGTGTTTGCATGTCCCTGCCCTGACCTGCCCAGGTTTGTGGGGGGTGAGAACAGAGGTTTTCCAGCTGCACTGAGCACCTACCTCTCCTCCTCCGTTAAGTGTCGCTGCCTCCTGAACCACTGGATGAATTTCTGGTCTGGTATCAGGCAATAGCTGTTGCATGAAGATTGCAGGAGCTTGATCTGGGCAATGACCTCAAATTCCTAAGAAAATAAATAATCACATAGAAAGTCTAATTAGAGAACAAGATTATATTCATTCATACAATGAGGGATCCAGGACAAACTCAGCTTGATGTGAAGTTCAGTTTCAGTTGAGTAACTATTTCAAGAACCAGCTTTCTAACAATAAAGGTGGGATTTTTTTCCCTAGGATCCATGATGTGCACTCACACCTGCTCCAGAGGAATGCAAAATGCTGCCCTTAAGGCATGTGACCAGAGTGTGCTGCTCTTCTGTAACTGCACTTGTACACACCCTGCCAAAACAACCCTGGATTGTTTAGGGCAGGTTATTGAGCAGTTCAGGGGAGGAAATGGCTCCATCCCAGCCAACTCCAGGTCTGCTTTCAACCCAAGGATGGAGATTTGGCCTGACTTCATTCAGCCCAAGGTAACCCCAGCACCTTTACTCCTACAGGACATTACTTATCTCTGACCAACAAGGATCAGGCCAAAAGGAGAGACTGACAGCCTCCCCTGTACCTGGTTTGCTCTCTGCAGACTTTCACCTACAAAGGGTTTCCTGCAGGAGAAGGAGGATATTTACTAACTGTGTGTTCTGGAAAGCAAAGGTCTCCTGCCACCAGGTCTGGTTCAGCTGCTCAGGACAAATGCCCGTGCCCAGAGGGTATCAATAAACCCAAAAATCACAGAACATTCAACTTACCCTTCGTCTCTTCTCAAAATTGATCAGGCCACCCTGTTGGAAGGAAAGAGAAGGGATCAGAGAAGAGCCAGACTTGTACCTTGAGATAAATGCACAAAAATTCACACAAGTTCCAGTTAATAACACTGCATATTGCTTCCCTTTTCTTTTTGTAAATAGATTTTAAGAGCTGCAGAAGGAGAGGATGCAGAAGCAAGTAAACTCAGTTGGGAAGACAGGGAGGGTATTTAGGGTTCCAAAAAACTGCTCCAAATTACCTCAACATAGTCCTGAAGGGCCGTGTCAAGCATGATGAGATCAGTCAGGAAGGTGCCAAGGTAAGGGACCGTGCCTTGCATCACTCCCTGCAAGTGAGCAGAGCAATCCTGGATTAACTGACTGAAAAATGAGAATAATTACAATTCCAGAACACTCCTGTGTAAGAAAATGAAATTAAAGTAATCTGCTTAACCAAGCATCAGTCCTATAATTATGTTTTCTTTCATTACATCATTTTCATTAGATAATCTAGAATTTAAATCCAATTCCAGTGAGACCAGGATGCTCTCACAGGTATTACCCAGTGGTTTTGTATTACAGTATTGGCATCACTGATTCCCAACATGGGTCTCCAGGAAACCCTGCCTTTGGGAGAAGCACTGAGGACCAGGGACAGGGTCCCTCTGTCACCTGCTGCAAGAGGAGGAGCAGGGGAATGGTCCTGGCCAGCCTGTGTTAGCAGCTGCTGCTTCATCCTTGTGGATTTTTACTCAGAGATGTGTGATTATACCTTGTGATAGTGAAGTAAAATCAAGCCACCATTTTTTTCTCTCCAAGAAGTGACCATCT
This sequence comes from Geospiza fortis, assembly GCF_000277835.1. Taxonomy (NCBI): domain Eukaryota; kingdom Metazoa; phylum Chordata; class Aves; order Passeriformes; family Thraupidae; genus Geospiza; species Geospiza fortis. The sequence goes on along the minus strand of NW_005054357.1, from coordinate 3,744,031 downwards.
TCCCCAGCCATCCACTGCATTTTAATGCTAATTAGTCACAGTTTAAACTTCTAGACTGCCAGCACTTGCAGAGTTCAGGCTGGCTCTATACTTGAAAAGGAAATACTTGTTTCTACCATCCAAAAGTATCTGTATTTTTTCCAGTAAAACAACTACACAGACAAAAATCATATTCAGCACTTTTGCTTCCCTATTCCAGATTTCTCTCCTCCTGTCCTTTAAAATCTTTGCCAGCTTTGAGACAAAAACCATTTTCACCAGCAGACTGGACCCCAGACACATTTTACAAAGCAATCTCTGTAGAAGCCTGTGCAATTTTCAAGCTGGTATGTCAGAAGCTTCATCAGCATGTTTGAAAGTAAATGAGACTTCTGCTCTGCCAGAGCTAATTCTCTTTATCACAAGAACTCCAGTATTTACAGCAGTACACATTTTAACTACATGGAAATTGCATTTCTCTCTAAAGTGTAACAAGAGTAGATAATGGAACTCCCTCTTGTAGGACCGAAAAAGAGAGCTGGAAGTGATGACCACATGTTTATATCCATCAATCCCTCCTGCCCACTCACTCTGGTGAAGACCTTTCTAGATTTTGCTTCTTGTAGAACTGACCAATTAGAGTTAATCATGTTACTAGTTCAAAAAGGAGAGGAAAACCCTCAAACACACCTTGTTTTTTTGAAGTTGCAGTCGCTTCTGTGACTTTTTCTGATTTTCCTTCTCACTGCTGTCCAGATTTGCAAATTTGGATGTTGCTTCCTGAGAAGTGATAAAGAAAGGTAATTAATGAAGGATCCAAGTGGTAAACTGGCAACTACATGCATGTAAAATACTAATTTAACCAGACAAGTTAAGCCAGCAAAAAATACTCGCTATAGAGACACACTTGTGTCTACACACGTGTTGATTTCCTGGGACTTGGATGCTGATGGGGAATTTTGGACAAAAATCACTCAAGATGACTGTGAGGGATTTTTTTCTGCAGAATGGCTTTGGCCAAAGCCAAGTGCTGCTGAAAATCTCTTCGGAGTTTAAATCAGAGAAGCTCAGACATACTTCAGGTGCTCTATCCCAACACTCCTGACATGAGGAATTCTGGTTAATTCCCTCATCAGGCCTGCTACAAGTAAACATCTCCATCTTATGTAATGCTTTGTTGTTTTTCTTATGCTGCAACACCAAGATTCAGCCACTGTGGCTTACTGACTAATCCAAAACCATGCAGGAAATTAAAGGAACAGGTTTCCATCCCCACAGCTCCAGCTTGCCTATGAATGGATGAGATATTTCACCATAATTCTTTAAAACTGTATTTCCCTGGATGCACAGGGGATGTTGGAGTTACATGTTTTTTCCAGTGGTTGCACAGATGTGTCAGAAATCATGATCAATGTCTGTTCAGGAGGAGAGAACACTGCTCCCTTTCCATGCCACCCCATCTGTTTCCAATGGCATTTTGTTTGCTCCACACTTGGATTTACAGGATGGACAAGCAAGGTCCAACATGGCTTGGGGCTATTTATAGTGAAGGAAAACTAAGCCTTTGAGGATTCAGTGGATATTAATCCTCCAAATGGTCCAAGATGAAAAGTAGGGGAGAGGTTCTAGCTATTCTGAGGGATTTTTCTCCTCTCACTGCTTCCAAAATGTTTTTAAAATCTACTAAGAGCAGCTGGAGGGTGATTTACTGGGAGCCAGAGGTCTGGGCTCAGTCTGAGTTGTTTTGGCTTTTAATATTTAGCTAAATAGGCTGTTCTGAACACACATTTTCCCTCTATGCTTATTATGGTCTCACCTGCTTTAAAAATTACCTACAGATGTTGATGAAGGGATGATAAACAAAACAGACTGACAGATGTGAATGTGTTCACCCACCATTCCTGAGCAAAACACAGTGTTTCAGATCACAAGGCAAGGGGCTGAGGGACAAATGCCAGACTGGCTGGACAGAACTGCCGAAGAATGAACTGCTTAGTGAGTTCATGAGGAACTTTTCATGTAGATGGAAAAAACCTGCCACAAACATTCCTTAGTTTTTGCAGAACACAGCCCTTCCCTGCCATTCTTCCTGACCCCTTTCAGGCTCCTGAGCTTACTGGGGTTCACCCAGGAGAGTGCAGAAGTCAAACTGCTCCACACAGAGCCTGCTTTGTTGTCCATCTGGCCACCCACAAAGCAGGAAGCCTGTTCCTTCAGAATTCCCAGCCCTGCTTCCTAGTCCTCAGAAAGGTACAGGGTAATGGGATAAACATCTTGGACTGATTGCTCAGCTGAAGGTGTGGCACTGTTCCAGTGACCTCATGGGCTGAGGGGCTGCAAGACCTGCTGTCCACCCAGATCATGCTGCCAGAGCCTGCTGGCTGTGGCTATCCAGGCTA
>NW_005054357.1:3731868-3741609 GCF_000277835.1 Geospiza fortis | reverse complement strand
AGGTTTTACAGCCTGCTCTTCCCTAAACACCAGGAAAGGTCCTTGAGGAAGAGATGAGCTTTGGCAGCTGGTTTCAAAAAGGGTTAAACCTCAGATTTCATTGAGATCACAAGTTTTGAACTCACACCAGTTCTCACCTTCATCAGCAGCTCCCTACTTGTCAGATAATTGTCATGGTCTGAGAAGATCTCAGACAGCTCCTCATACATCAGCAGGATGTCCCTGCACAGGAGAAGATAATGTCATTTATGTCCTTAGCAAGCACTCTAAAATCCAATCAAGTTTCTGTTTCTTTCTCGATCATTAACAGTTCCACTTATGAAAGATAACAGCATCAAAATGCTTCCAGTGAGATGCTGCACATCTCCTGGGAGCCTTGGTGGGACATTCTGGTGCTTCCAGCAAAGTTTGGCCTCATCTGACAGCAAAGAAACCCATCAGCAGCCCCTGGGCAGGGCTTTGAACTGTCAGTGCAGTGTGAGGATAGGTCAGGGGATACAAAGGAACAGAAAAACCCAAGTTCTTGATTTTTGCCCTATTCCATGCATTCTGGAAAGCTGGAAGCATTTAAGTGTAGGAGTAGTTTTTTGCCCAAGACAAGATAGGTAATATTTTAATCAGAAACACGGGGCAGTACAAGGAAAATCCGACTTCTGTGGAGAGGAAATACAGAAGGATACTGCCTAGCAGAGTGATACTTTAATTTATCAAAGGCAAAGAGATCTGGTCTTCCCAAACTGAATGAGAACACCATCCTTTCTAGACAGCAACTTCTGGCATCTGTGGGGCAGGCAGTAAATATTATTATCACAATAAAGTGAAGAAATATTTTCTTCTCTGGAAGAAATATTATCTTCAATACTGGATTTTGTAATTTGGGAAAACATATTTTATGTAAATATCAGCACCAGGAGAAGAGTTGGGAGGATTTGTAGCAAGTTGGATCTCCTCAAACTTCATGGGAGAGAAGACAACAAGCAGAGATCGTGGTGACCTGGGAGTGGTGAGCATGAGCTGGGTGAGAAGCCAGTGCCATAGTTTTTCTAGAGAGGTTGTGGAAGATCCCCTATGCTAAAAAGGACAGAATCCAGTATCCACAAGGGCAGGCTGTCCCCTCAATAGAAAGAGGAGCTCACAGGAGGGGTCTGAGCCTCCCAGGAATGGGAGGTTCTTCTGACAGGACCCATGTTAGTGAAGGAACAGAACAGGAAGAGTGAGGAGAGGATGAAAAGAAGGAGCACTGAGTCCTGTGGTCCTTGGGCACTGAGGGAGAGGCTTACTTGGAAACACACATCCAGGTGGTCTTCAGCCTATAGATGGAGTTGGACTGCAGAGCTGAAATGATGGCCCTCAAGGAGGAGAAGTTCTTCAGGATCCTGCATTCCTGTGAAAGGAGTGGTTGGGAACACAGGAGCATTAAATGTCAGCACTGCACAGACCTTGGTGCTCCTCTCTCTGAGCCCTGTCAGGCCTGCTGCACATTCTCACTGCTGAGCAGCAGCTGTGCAAATACTGAGCATCAAAAATATCACTCCCCACTCCAGCCACCAAACACTTCACAAGCTTTGGCATTTAGAGCTTGTTTTCCTCCCTTTCATGTATTTGTGGTGTCACAGCTTCCAGTTCTCCAAGTAAAAACAAAAGTGGAACTGAGTCCATGAAGCCATGGTGAAAGGCACAAAGGTTATACTTCTTAAAAAGCTCTTTATAGTTACCAATCCCTTTCACCCCTTAGGGAGAAAACCAGGCTTAGCCTCTTTATATGTGGTATTTAAAATGTAAACCCTCAATCATCTCAGTGTCAATTAAAAATAAAGACATGCAAAGGAATAACCTGTTATTCAAGTATGTGCACACTGTTAAAGAGAAAAACCTTCCCAGCTTTTCCAGAGTCGGGGTCAAATCTGAATAGAGAGACTGGCTCATGGATGTTTCTTGTGCAGCTACTCTGTGGCAAAAGCTTGGGTGGAAAAGCTTAATGAAAAACTCAAAAAAGTAGCACAGATTCCTCATAAAGTGGAGGGAAGCAAGAGGGCAAGTCTGGTCTGTGACTCCTGGAAATCTGTAGGTGGCTCAAGAACGAGAGCTTGGATGCCACAACCTTCTGCACAGGTGTCTGCACATGCAAATCCAGCAGACAAAACACCTGCCAATTTGACTGCTGCATGGAGATAAGAATCTATTCAAACTCCAATTCTGCTTATCAATGTTTTTATGAATCTGATTCTTACCCTAATAATGCTTATTATTAAATAAGTGAAAACAGACATGATTTATTTCCTTTGTAGGACTGAACAAATGTAAAGTAACCTCAGCATAAGCAGAAGTCAGACCTTGATCTATCAGCATCTCTGTTCATGAGCTGCATTAGAAGTGACTGATCAGCTAAGGAGAGTACAAGCTCTCCCAGTTATTGACCCACAAAAAACTTCTAATTGGGAGACTCCATTTATCCAAGTGTGGCTTAAGCAGAGAGCCTGGGCCAACAGCACCTGAAGCAGGTGGGCACTTGGGTCGGATAAACACCAAGTTCAAGATCATGGGGCAGGACTCACTGGAACTGAAAGCTATTTTTGCATGGCTTGGGGCCAAAAAAAAAGCCACATAACAGCTCTTCTCCAGAGACTGACATGTTGAAGAATGAGACCTTTCTTTTTGTTCAACCTGAAATTTAGCTTGTGGAGAACACGAATTTAGAGGCACAAATTACCAGCTTTTCTTCCTTCTTCCCAGTACAACAGGAGTTTGAACTGGAAGAACCAATTTGGAACCATCCTGACTTAACTGCACACTGTATAATTTAGAGCACAGTAGGAATTTAATTTAATACTGGATTTAGTGTTCTCAGTGGTTCAACCAACTGCAGACTAAAATTGAGCAAGCTTGCGTTTGCATGGAAGAAGAATTTTTAAGACTGGTTTTAATAACTTTGTTTCATGCTGTGTCCTTCACAGAGGGAAAACAGAAAGAATCCTGTGCAGAAACAGCTTTGATTTTAAAAAATTTAAGCATAACAGGACATTAATTATTTCATTTTTCTTTTTATTTTTAAAGAAAATATTGTTTGAGTGAAATTGGCTGCTCCTGCTCAGGAACCTTAGATCTAGGTGGAGCAGAGAGCTGGCAGTAGAGAAAGTATCCAGTTTATCTTTTGAACCAAGAAAATGGATCCAAAAGTCATGAAGAGATAACAAATGTGGAACTCCGTGCTGCTAAGTTTAGTTATCAGTGAATAACTGTACTTTAATGAGTGGATTATTTTCTAATTCAGGCACCTAGCTATTCAAAACACTAATTTGCATGCACAAAGGAAGGAGCTTTCTTCAGAAGTGGGCAGCTAAGGAAATGTGCACCCAGCTGCTGCACATGTGCCATTATTCTGCAGAGGGTGCACATACATTTTTCATGTGTTTTGTGCTACCACTGGAGCACTTAATGAATTAGGTAAAGGGAGAAGCACAGAATCAGCAGGGGTGTAGAACAAAGTTCTCCATCCACAGAGTGAGTGGGATGAGGGCAGTGCCTTTCCTGGCCTCCCTTCTGCCTTGGGATGATGATGAAGTTCTGCCCAGCCTGCCCCAGGAAGAAGGCTCTTAGCTGGTGCCCTCTGCCACTTAGATCTGCATGTAGAAATTAGAAATCAAACTTGCTAATCCCTTCACACAGGCAATAAAGCATCCATCAGATGATGGGACCAATGTGTACAACCCCTTTCTCCTCTCCCTACTCCTTCACTCCAAGGCACCCACCCAAAAAACCTTCAACAAAATAAATGCTTTACATGTGCAATATGAATCCACTTCTCAATGATCTTGGCTCTCTGCTGGATTTTGAGCTCCCTGGTCCCCAGGATAGTGCTGATGACACATTTGGTGACTGCATTGAACTGAGTGATGGTGGCTCTGACAGTTGGAGCCAGGTTCTTGTTTTCCTTCTTATCCCTTTGAGACCAGATGGATCCCAAACAGTGGTAGGGCACAACTCTTCTGAAGAGCATCTAGAGAGAAACAGAGGTGTGGTAAGCCAGCAGCTTTCTCCTAAATCTTTTATTCACAAGAAGAAATACAGGTTTAGAGGACAAATTGACCTAAATCTAATATGGTACTTAAAGGTAAATATTGGTTCTCTCTTAGTTTAAAATATCCTTTGGCATACTCTTTATAGGCTTAGTGCCCCAAAAGAACTGCCAGCTAAACAATAATGCGAAAATAAGCGACACCTTTATATCAGCTGCATAACCAAGATAAAAATTTTTAATATAATGATATTTAGAAGGGAATTGATAGAGACAAAGCAAAATCTGAGCATTACAGTCCAGAGTTCCTAGACATCTTTAAGCCAGGTAGTGTTATAGTTAAAATGTGCTATTTCTCAGTGCCAATACTTTTGCAAAAGAGGCTACACATAAATACTAACAAAACCAAAAAACCCTTCAAAATGACAGAAGGGAAAAGCTCAATGACTGAAACCTCTGGGATAAACACAGAGCTGTGTTCTGTGTCCCAGCAGCAGTCCTGTTCTGGAACCCTACACTCAAAGCAATGTAACTTACAAAAAAAATATGTTTTATTTTATAAAGTTGTATTATATGCAATACTCTGCATACCACATCCATGTATGTCAACTGTTCTGCCACAACGTGGTCTTGAAAAGAGGAGAATTCTTCTGGACTGCTGATCTCCAGTTCCTCTCCATCAACCAGGTCACTGGAGGAAGTGCTACAAAACCCATCTGGCCAGGATGGAAAACACCACTCAGTGAATTTATACAGCAAACAATGAATCAAAGCAGGTGTTTATTTTGCAACATCACTGTATTACAGCAGAATGCCCCAAGGGCCCTGCCTGGTGTAATGGCCCCACTGTGCCACTGGAGTGAGAAAAATGACCAGAAGATTAAACTGGCAAAGAAAAGGTGGAGTAAAAAGAAATAGAGAGAAGAAATCTTAGCAGGGAAGGGGCTTGATCCATTTGCTAACTATTCTTCTGAAAGAAAAAGCATTACCACCACCTCAACAAAAATTCCTTACTGATATTCCACAGTTTTGTTAATCTATTTTTCAGTATTTATAATCTGAAAAAAAAATTCAAACTACAAAGGCATGAGGCTGCAGTTATACCCCCAAAATACTGCATTAGGAATGCTCTTCTATCCAGAAATAAAAGAAGATACCAGATTTCCTGGCACCCTTTATGGCTACATGGGCTGTACTGAAGAGAGTTTATTCCAGCAGCCTTCACCTTTTCTCTCAGGGAATTTTTCCCAGGAAATGGAATACATTGAGCCCCTACAATATTCTGCAGAATGGTTCTCCTAAATCTGCACTGTGCAGCAGAGAGGGGGTGAGAGAGCAGAACTGTCCTCACTGAGGGACCTGAGCCAGTGCAGAAAGGAGAGGGTTCCACAGCTGCTGCCATGTTGCCTTTTGGCTCCCAGAAGTTGGGAACCAAAAATTCAAGCACCAAGAAATATGCCCTTGTTCCCCATGGTAGAGGGGAAGAAACAGAAACTCCCCGAAAATAAATCCTAATTCTTTTTACTGTAAGGCAGCAGTAACTCCATAGGGAGGGAGAAAAAAATAGGGACTTCTTGAAGACTAACAACCAAAGTACTGAGTTTACTACTGGTGAGATTTCATTTACAAAAACAAAGAGTGTTATGCAAGACTTCATACCTAGTTAAAGCAGAGCATTAAAGCAACAACAGCAGATAATGTGATAGAGAATCATTGTTTTTCAAAATACTTCATTGTTCCTTCCTCCAGTAATTAACAGAACATAATCACCAATGTAAATTGCTACAGTTTTGATGTAACAAGTTATGTCTACAAGCTGATTTCCATCTGTACATTTGAACTGCACAATTTATTGGCAGAGCTCAATGGGGTAAATGGAGACGTCTGTTCTAGGCTACTTTTCCATGGCTGTTTTGTAACGATTTGCATAATTAAATGGACTTCGACTGGACTGCTACAAGAATCTCACTCCTTTTGGCTTTGTAAAACCTCCTTTTCCTTTTGGCTCTTGAAAATTAACTGGAAATCCTCATCACTGAGCTGCAGCCCTACCCAAAACTTCACAACATGCTTAAAACGAGGTCCAGAAGCACAGTGTAAATTTTCCTTTTCTTTTTTCACCCCTCTTTTTCTCCTTCATAAATGTGTAAGCAGTCTTTTCCCTACTCTCCAACAAGCTGGAATCCCCTTGAACTCAAGTATCTCATAATCATCTTAGGACCCCTCTGATCCACTCAGCCCTCTCAAAGTCTGACTGGCTCTTGACTGCACTGAGAGCAAGCACGTGCCCCTCCTGACCCTGCAACCTCTGCCTCTCCTTGCTTTGCTTGCTCAACCTGCAAGAATTGAGGCCAGAAGCAGCTTTTATCTTCCTGTCTGGTACTGCAATCTAATCTACTGGCATGGCTGATGGCAGCACAGAACAGAGGTTTGATTACCCAAATCAAGCTGTAGGATTAGAGCCCAAATTTCAAAATTCAGAACCCAGCAGGAATGCTTTGAGATAGTACTTATCAACAAAGATTGCAGAACACGTATCAGGAATTTTGAAAGAAAATGTACAAAGATGGAGCTCTGATGAAAGTAAGGCAATCCTAAAACTCTTTTTTGCAAATCCCACAGCTTAATTTCACTGCCCTCCTCTTATTTTACTCTAGTAAGCAGCCTCTATTCTGCCACAACTTAGAAAATATTATCATTCCTATTGGCCCACCTATGACTCAAAAAAGAATATTTTCAGCTGTCACTTGAGGAAACAAATACAGAAGCAGGGCTGCTGGGAACTTCTGTTGACTCTGAAGAACAGATGAACCCAAATACAGCTCTCATGAGTTTTCTTTCCCTCTTTCTGAGGGAAGTGATCTGTTTGTTTGCTTTTCCTGATTTATGCAGGTGTTCATCCACGCCCATCTATTAGATTGGTAGTTAGATACTGCACAATATATGCTTATGAGAATGCCCTTAGATCCTGTATTTGCAGGGATTTATCATCATTTCAACAGGATTTTGTAAGAAAATAAGACATTTTAAGCTACGGTTTTCCAGACATAATTTGCAATGTTGTTGACAATTTTCAACTCAGTGTAGCAAAAATAGAAAATTACTAGAAAAATAACCACTTTTCTTAAAACTTTAAGCTCCTTATTTCAGAATAAAAGGCACAATAAACACCTAGACTTCCTGAAAAAAGGCCCTGAACTTTCCATGTCTCCATGTCTCTTTCTTTGTTTGAGCTGGGGGAACCCAACCCAGGAAACGTCAGCATGAGCGACATCTGAGCCATCCTGTTCCTTACCTGTGCTCAGTAAAGGCCTGGGCTCTGGGCATTCCTCCTTTTCCTGTTCATGACTGAGTTATTTTGGCATTTCACAGGATTATGCATTGACATGGTATTTCTGGAGCATCCGGCAGACGTGACTTTCATGGAATGAAATCGGGGTTTTTTTTCCCGGCATTTCCTTTATCATTTATGGCATGAATTATTCCCTCTGACCCCTCTACCAAAGCTGGAAGTTGATTCCAGGTCTCATTCACACCCTGTGTGAGCTCTCCCCACTCCCCAGCTCTGGCACAGGAAGTTTTCTGACCAGGATACGGGGATGTGTCAGGTATGTGTGACTACAGTTCACTATTGTTCCAGCAGACTGTGACCCCCAATAACGTAAGATTTTCCTCTGTCCTTGGATACCAGCAGCCAGCCACTCCAATAGGAAAAAACACCCACAGGCACTTCCTTAGACAAGATGGTAACTAGGAAGAAAAGCTGCAGGACAAAGCTTGTGACTCAAGCTGTATTTTGTCACAGCTCTGTACTGTTTTTTGTTTGTTTGGGGTTTTTTTTTGGGAGGGAGGTTAAGTGAGAAGCCCACCTAGAGAGCAGCTGTGTTTTAACTCAGTGACAAAGTGGGAAGTGTGCTGACAATTAACCAGTTGGCTGCTGCAGCAATCTCAAAGCTTTGGCTAAATACTAGAGAAGTGTTGGATTTGCCAACCCACCCCAGGATGAACAGACATAGGCACCTCACCACTATTTCATCCCTCACAGAGCCTGCAGCCTCACACACAGGTTGGGTTTCCTTTTAAAAAACAAGACAAAGGTCACTGGTGAGCCTCACAATATTAGTGATAAGCATGAGAGGTGGTGAAATGCACTGCACATAAATCCCAGGGGCATCTTACAGGCAGGGAGGACAGAAAGAGAGAAGGGGATGGTAACTCACCAACAGCTTCTACTTCTTGGTTCTGAAACTGCTTCAAGAGGTTCTGCACCCTACTCTCCATGTCAGAATTTGGCATATTGTTCTTCAGGTAATCCAGCAACTTCAGCAAACACATGTAGTCAGGGGGCTCCCTGAAATCCTCCGAGCACTGATCGAGCCAGGCCCGTAAGACTGATGCTATTTCACTGCAAGGAAACAGAGAGAACACACTGCTTGCATCCAGATGGAACTGAGTGGACCTGCACCCACCAGAACCACAAGCACATGAGACATTCACAGCCCACCTGAAGTATCTGTGCTGAGCTGTACCACAGCCATGTTTAACAAGCACCACACATTACACGCACCATTAACAGCACCACAGAATTTCTTCATTCCATCTTGGGCTACCAGGATAAGCTCAATGTTTGCTCCATAACCACTCCCTGGGATGCTGTGGGAAAACAGCAGGGAGGAAACAAGGTATTCATGGCTCCTTCCCAGTAGAAAAGCTAAATCAAGTGCTTCCTCTGGGGCCTTTCACCAGCTGCAGGGTCTGGGGATCGTACTGGAGCTGCATATCCCAACACACCGTGTTCCTCCTTATCTACAGCCTTGGGACAAAGCCTGCCTGCTCAGAAAACTGTGGCTCTCATAGAGGAAAAGGAGAAAATCCCAAACCTGACCCCCCCAGGCACACACAGTGAGTGGGATTGCCTCATCTGGGAGGATAAAACCCTCGCTGCAGCACAAGCCTGCCCATGCCAGAGCCAGCTGGGAGTGCCCAGAGAGCTGAGCCACAGGAGACACAGTGGTCCTGCTGATCTTAGTGACTGAAAATGTATCAGCAGGGTCTTGATTTCATCTTCAGCACAAACCAAGCAGGGGCTGTCAAACTACAGCAGGCAGAAAGGGTGTCCTGCTCATGCTGGCAGAGCAGGAAAAGGATGCTTAAGGAGCTGCAGGACCACTGGATCTTGTTCAGGGAAGTTATCCCAGACTTTGTCAGTACATGCAGCTAAAAGAACACCAACCCATGGACAATCCTTCTAACAGACTGAGGGGGATGAGGGAAAGCAGAGCTGATGACTCAGTGTGGTTTCCATTGTGCCTGAAGCAGGGAGGAGGGGGGAAGTGATCTGTTTGTTTGCTTTTCCTGATTTATGCAAGTGTTCATCCACACCCAGCTATTAGATTGGTACTTAGATCCTGCACAATATATATTTGTGGGGATGCCCTTAGATCCTGTGTTTGCAGGGATTTATCATCATTTCAACAGTATTTTGTAAGAAAATAAGACATTTTAAGCTATGGTTTTCCAGACATAATTTGCAATGTTGCTGACAATTTTCAACTCAGTGTAGTAAAAATAGAAAATTACTAAAAAAATAACTTTTCTTAAATCTTTAAGCTCCTTATTTCAGAATAAAAGGCACAATAAACACCTAAACATCCTGAGAAAAAGGCCCTGAACTTTCCATGTCTCCAAACCATTTCTACATCTCAAGTCTCTTCCAGCACAGGAAA
>NW_005054357.1:3723281-3731811 GCF_000277835.1 Geospiza fortis | reverse complement strand
GCAGTCTCTGGTTAACTCAGCTGCTCAGCAGCATCCAAAATAAACCAATAGTTAAGAAACAGTAAAGAGAGTTTCTCCTACTCTCTGTGTCTCATCTGAATTGTGTAGGTTTTCCTCAAAACTCAATTAACTTTTAATACCAGACAGATTTCATACAACTTGCATCCATTTAAGTCTGTTTTTCTTTCCCTTCTTGTTCTGATAATGTGGCAACTTCGAATTTTCAGTTAAAGTATTTGAAAATCTGTTGGTAGCATTCTTTGGTTAGACTTGCTGACAGGAGAAATGCTGGAATTACAATTTCAGAGTTACGAAAAGTATTTGCAATCAAAAATTAGCATGCAAACACGTTCTGGATTTCAGGTTTCATTGCAAGCTGTGGCACAGCCAGCAGTGCCAGACCAGCTCCACAGCCCAAGGCCAGGAAACACCACAACAGGCAGATGCTGCCAGTGATGCTCCCAGACTCTGCCACCACCCTCCCAGTTTCAGCTGTCCCCTCTAGCCCCACACACACCCAGAGTGCTGCCACAGAGCACCAACAGCCACAAACACCCCTGTCCTATGTACCCACAGCATTTTCCTCTGATTCCCACCACACACAGGGAACACTGTGCCTCACACTCCATGCCCAGAGAGTTCATTTCCTCTTGCTCCATGATCCTTTTCCCCACCCACATCACAAAACATCACCCCACTGGTCCCAAAACCAAAAGCCAAGCTAGATGTTCTATTCCTATAACCACTGGCCAATTCAGCCATGATTTGGAAATAGGAACCTCTCCCCAGGACAAGTTTTTGTACTAATACTTTTCACACTCTCTACACTAAGCTCAGTTTCTAGAGGCTTGGTTGGTGGCCACTTTCTTAAGCTGAACAATAAACAGAGTTTAAGACAGACAGAGTCTCCCAGAGCAGGGTGAAGAGTTCACAGCTGTTACAGACACTGAATTTGCCAGCAAAATCATTTCAGTCAAGAGGGGAAATGGGAAAGAGAGAAGAGGTACACTGTGCCCTAGTGATCTCCTGCTGCCCAGCTGTTCCACTGGAGTGCCAGGGAATAATGCAGCTTTCCAGAAATGGGCTGGACACTTGCCCAAATCTTGCAGTAGCTTTATATTTGCTGCCCTTGCAAAGAAACTCTCCATACTCAACAGACTCAGATAGGAACAGGGGCCTTCCAAGACAGGAAAGAAACACTACAGACTACATTTTTCATGGGTTGATTATGAGCTATAAATTCTTCCTTTCCTGCCCATACAGAAAAAAAAAAACTTTCAATGTTTAACTCCTGTGCTGCTGGCCACAGACTCCAGACTCTGCTGAGCAATGCTTTCAAGTTTCACACCTATCAGAAAGTCATCTAATTTCCACACCAGCTTTGATTGGAGCCCATCTCTGAAGGTTTCAGTCTCTAAAACCTATCCAGGTAGGGGGAGAAATGTATCTGAGCCTGTTGTTTACAAACTGGGACCAAGAACTCACCCACCCCCCTCTGCCCATGAGCTGCACAGGTCACAGGGCTGTGGCAGCTCCAGGCCCAACACTCTGTCAGCTCAGCAGGGCACAGTGGAGGTGGGAATTCTCCATGGCTTTGTCTCTACTGGGAAGACAACTCTAACAGTCCTGACAGCATCTGACAGGAATTAAACACAGCATTTCACACAATCACAGAATTAACTAGGTTGGAAATACCTCTGAAATCATCTAGTCCAACCCATGACCTAACACCACCTCATCAACTAAACCATGGCCCTGAGTGCCACATCCAGTCTTTTTTAAAACACCACCAGGGACAGTGACTCCACCACCTCCCTGGGCAGACAATTCCATTGCCCAGTGACTCTTTCCGTGGAGGATTTCTTTCTAACATCTCACATAAACTTCCCCTGGCACAGTTTGAGACTGTGTCCCCTCCTGTCAGTGGTTACCTGGGAGAAGAGACCAACCCCACCTGACTACAGGCACCTTTCAGGAGGTTGTAGAGAGTGATGAGGTCTCCCCTGAGCCTCCTTTTCTCCAGGCTGAGCACCCCCAGCTCCCCCAGTCGTTCCTCACAGGGTTTGTGTTCCCAGCCCCTCATCAGTTGCCTCCTCTGGACATGTTTGAGCATCTCAATGTCCTTCCCAAGCTGAGGGCCCAGAACTGCACACAGCACTCCAGGTGTGACCCCACCAGTGCTGAGTACAGGGGAAGGATGATTTCCCTGGTCCTGCTATTCCCGATCCAGGCCAGGTCCATTGGCCTTCTTGGCCACCAGGGCACTCTGCTGGCTCATGTTGTGCCCCCAGGTCCCTTTGTGCCTGGGCACTGTCCAGCCACGCTGTCCCCAGCCTGGAGTGCTGCAGGGGCTTTTGTGGCCCAAGTGCAGGACCTGGCACTTGGACTTGTTAAACCTCAATTTCTGACCAAAAAGGCAAAAGTAGTGTTTTCTTCCTACCACAATTATTTCTAAAGAATGAGAAGAGAATCTCAACACTTAAGGAGAATAAGGGGAACCTCAGTTGCAAAAAGAGGTTAAATGATTAATTTCTTATGAAATTCCATAAGAACGTGCACAAAACTAGCTACAATTTGCCAAATGCATACTTAAGTCCATTGAGAAAATCCTCATTACAGATGGCTATTCCCTTTCCTCCACTGTCCAGGCATTAACTCTCAGGCTTGCTCACACAGACTAAATTAAGTCACCCATATTTTCTCAGTTTTGCTTGTTGAATCGGGGGTAAAATGTAAGCAAACCACAAGAAACGGCTGCTCCAAGGGCAGCTTCTCACACCCAGTTTGTTTATAAATACCATCCTGATGACCTCCAGCAAATTATCATCTCTGTCTGATTTGGAAAAACCTTTTTCAATTAACATAAGGGAGACTTTTGCTGGGACACACGTGAAGCTGCTAAGGGAAGAGCTCTGCTTGCAGTTCTTTGTTTTAATTGAGATACCAATCATTATTTTCTTTCTAATTATTCTTTTCTGCTTGGTTCTGGTTGTTTTCATAACTCTCCCACTGCCCTGTGTTTGACTCTGCTTTTCATGTAACCACACTGGTTTCTGATTTGTTTGAGCTTAATTTGCTTTACTGGAATGAATAATTGTTGCTTTCCCAAATGCACCTTAACTGCTCCCCACCATGGACTTCCCAGGCATCAGAAGCTTCCAGTCAACTTTCTTCCATTTGTCTCACATTCCTTTGGTGTCTATTGTGCTGGGGTACAATGTTTCAGTCCATTTTACTTCTGCAGTGCTGTAAGTGTGCACACTGTTTTCCAGCGGGGCTGTCTGGTTCAGAAGGAACCAAAAGACACAGAGTTTTGGTCAGGAAAATCTGAATGCACAAAAAGCCATGGAAGAATGTTTGCTTGTCACTATGAAAAACTCAAAATGCTGTGGTGCTACACTGAAGGTTTTGGGCATTTGCTAATTTGATGCAGAAGAGGAGAGGTGAACATGCAAGACATGCAGTCACTGAATAATTCCTTAATTTTCTCTATTTGAACTATTGTCCCCAAATCCTGTGGAATGAAACAAGGCTTCAGTTTAGCTTCAAGGTGCTTTGTCTGCAGTTTTCAGTTGTGCCAAATTCCAAATTTTACTGCATAAATTCCACACTTTGATAATAAAGTGGATGCAACTGTGAGCTGATATTCAAGGCAAGCAAAGAAGCCCCAAGTATTTTGATTCATTTCTGTGGCCTGTCTTCCATCTGAGGGAAAGCACCACCAATGGACTCCAAACAAAAGCAAAGTAACAGAAGGAAACCACAGCCTTGTAGTTCAAGAGGAGGCTGGAAAGGACTTTTTGCTGTTACTCAAGGATTCAAAAGCCATGACAGTACTAATGTTAGACCTCTGGAAAGCAAACAAACAAATAATCCTGGTCCAAGTCCACAGGCCAACACAGCAACATGCCTGCCTCTCAAAAAACCTTTCCTGCAAGTATTCCCAGGTTTGTCCTCCTGTATTTTTGAGTAAGGTCTCCAAGGAACTAGATACAGCTGATATTAAACTAGGCTTCCCCAAATGCAAACATCACAGGCAAGCCTGGACTGCCAGCCTGGATAGCTTTTTGTGTGTCTGGACAGGAATGAATCCCTCCTGGGAACTGCACCAACACAAATCTTTAAAACTGGTGTCAGCCAGCTCAGCACCTCTCCTTGATCTCAGCTCCCCAGGTGTCACAGGCTTGTCACAGCAAGGGATTCCAGTGCCATGGTCTGGCTTGGGACCCTCACACTACCCAGAGACATCCCAGGATCCTGCAGAGCCAGTGAATCCCAGCAGGTACAAGCAGCTACAATATTTTACATTGGGAAGGCTTTATGTTCCTTTCTCAGTTCCAGTCCCCAGCCTGGTCTTCAGTGTCAGCCTTTGGGGAAAGCAGTGTCTGCTCTTTTAACACACCACCTCTTTAAATTCGTGAAGCCTGTGCTTTGGGAGCAGCTATCTGTCAGAAGTGGACTGACTGCCCAGAAACCAAAATCCCAGAAATCAAAATGAACACTGTCCTTCACTAGGACATTTAAAAGGCAAGAACACAAATGAATTATCATAGAATTTTATTAACCCTCTTGAAATCTTAATGCAATGCATCATGCTGATAATTTGTGTTTAATGTATACATGTTTTATTCTGAATTGTCACACACCTTGGTGTGTTACACATTTTTTTGAATGTGAATAGAAGTCCTAAGCTAAAAACCATGCAGAGAACACAGAAGACTCCAAAGACAACAACAACCTACAAGGAGAAGGGAAGTCTGTCACCTCTTGACATAAAAACATGCAGCATGAGACATAGAACAAGGCAATCTTGTTGATAACATGAAGAACAAAAAAATTATAGGAGGTAGAGGGTCAAACAAGCTACTCCTTTCAACTCTCTTATCAGACAACTAAGAGACACAGCATCACACTTCTGGAAACACAGGCTGAAGTCCATCTAACTCAGATGTTTAGCTGGAATAGATGACCTTTTCTAGACTTTATTCTTCTGTTACTTGTGATCATGAACTGTCTGAGTGAAAGTAGTGAGAAGT
Organism: Geospiza fortis; assembly: GCF_000277835.1. Taxonomy (NCBI): domain Eukaryota; kingdom Metazoa; phylum Chordata; class Aves; order Passeriformes; family Thraupidae; genus Geospiza; species Geospiza fortis. Next base: position 3,726,775 of record NW_005054357.1, on the reverse strand, counting down.
GTGGAAAGCAAGTTACTGGACATGAAAAGCTAAGGTGGGTCCTGATAGGGAATGAAAAAGGCAGGTTGTCTGAAGCTTACAAAATTTTTCATGGTTTTGATGAGTTTACTCACAACTCTAAGATCCAAGATATTTTGAAAAGTAGGGTAGCTTTGTTTAAATCACGTATTAGTCAGACCCCTGTTGAAAAAAAAACAATTTTTTGACCACTTCAGCACCAAGAAATGGCAGTAATGATGTTCAAGTGAAGAGGAGAAAATCCCCTTGGGAGAAGGGGTCCTAGGAGGGCATGTTTCTGAATACAGCTGAGGTGATCTCGGGTCAGTAACAACTACACATCACTGCAGCACTCTGGAACCACTGCAGGATCTGGGAATGCAGGGCAGGCTTAAAGCTCCCATAAGTCCCTCTAACAAGGCTGTGCCACCAATGTGCTCAAGCCCTACTCTAGGATCTGCAGGTTCTGAACACTGAAGCAGGTACATAAACACTGTGTGGAATATTCACATATATATTTTTTTAATTACGTTGTATACATCACGCATTCTCCTCAAAATACACCACAGCTCTATACTACAAGTGCAAAAAGCACAGAGAATTTCAATGTAGAAGGCAGTAACCTGTGGGATTGCAGTGCACCACAGAGAACAATGTTCCTTCCACACATACCCCTCAGTTTTGCTACTCCTCCTTCTTTCAGGTTCCATGAGGCACTTAAGGAGTCATAAACTCTCCTTGTTGTTCTTAACTTCTGCGGCATTTTTTTGAGTCAAACCAGTGGAAATGCTTTAAATTGCATCCCACTTCTAATGGCCCAACTGGCTTTGTAAAGCCTCTGAGCTGCCACAACAGGAGTCTGATGAATGCAGAAGGTCTCTGGCCACAGACCACAGGCTTCCCCATGAGATGTTTTTCCTCTGAGAAATACAGAGTTAATGGCAAGAAATAACAAAGCTCTACTGCTGATTCCTCCTCTTTCTCCAAGTCATATAAAACCAAGAGCACAATTATATCATGTTTCTGTTCTATGAGAAAAGAGGGCAAATGCAATTATATTGGAATTATCCCAGACAAGAGAAAACCTGAACTACCAGAAGTACACGTTTCACAACAGGACTACAAAGCCAAACACCTTCCAGATACCACTAATCATACCTAAGAGACAAGTAGTCAGAGCAACTGAAAGCAATGGAAATTTTTAAGGAAGGAAAGTGAATTCGTATTTATATGGGATCTGTTTAAACATGTACATAGACCTGACAAATAACTTTTTTATTTCATTGTTGAACTTTTTATAGACACAGATTTGAGTAAAGATATCAAATTCACATGTAAAAGGTATCTTATGAAGGCCAAAGGATCAAAATCAGCTGTTCTGAACTAAACGGATGAAAAATCTGTCAGAAAATCTATCAGAAGTTGAGCTATGACAGGAACAGGACCAGAGGCTTTATCCATTTGTCCCTCCCTGGCTGTGCAAAGATGTTATGTGCCAAGAGGGAAGAAAGCACAGATGCAGCAAGAAGCAACTGACAAGGCTGGTAAATTGTATGTATGCCAGGAGGAAAATACTTCCACTAAAAACAAAGAAAGAAACAAACCAAAACAAACACTCTCCTACTAAATGCTATTTGCTTGCACACTCACCTGCAGGTATAACTAAAAACTGATGCATTTTGCCCAAAGCCCAAGTGACAGAGGTAACATCAAGATTACTTTCACTCACTTTCTCTCCATCTCATCATCAAAGTCCTCTGGGTCTACAAAAAGGCAGCTGGGGGGATTAATCCCACCATGGTTTATACTGGTGAAATTAATTCCTCATCCCCAGTAAAAATCCTTCAGCTATTCTCAGGAAGGGTACAGCTTTAGCTCATGTTTTATGACTGAGATCAGGGAATGTCAAATGGTTTGCCCAAAGTTGGAAGAGAGCTCAGTCTGGATGGAAGTGTGGGAACCACTAACTAACTGTTATTGCTTCTACCCATGACCTAATGCTGCCTCCTTGGTGCCTTTAACCAAGTTTTAACTACCAGCTGTTCTTTGAGGAGTTCTCATGGCAAAATGGGAGCAAAACATTTTACCAGTCAGGAGAGACTGAGGGTTGAGCTCCTATGTCACGTCCCATGGGGCAAGAGGAACAGAAAACCAGTAATGCTGACAAGAATCAAGCATCTTCATTCTGTAATCAAATATAACCATGCATGCCACAGTGCATGCAAACCACAGATGTCAAAGTACAAATGCAGATGACCTAAGGCACATTTTACACCCAATGTCTAAAGATAAAACCCTAGGAGGATAGCCAAACCACCTTTTTCTCATTTAGACTGCAGTTCAAAACAGCTTTGCTATTTCTTTTGCAAATGAGGATGACCTCAGAATTTAAATTTCACTCTAAAAGCAGCACTGTAAATCATAGGGTATTAACAGAAAAGACCCATGCACACACGTTGCCTGAGTCACCCTCAGCTTTGCTCTGCAGGCATTGCTGTAATGCCAAAAAAATCACTCATAAGCAATAACCACTTACTGCCACAGATAAGGCAGAGGAAACAAACACTCCTCATTTGTTTAATCAGCAAAATGTTGGCCTAAATGTGTTCATCTCATGTTTAATTCCAAAACAATTTCCCTGCAAAAGATGCCGGGATTGTATTATTGGATATGTTACAAGACAATGTGTATTTGGCCTTTCCACAAGCTTGTTTAAGCATGCAAACAGTGCTGTGAATTTTCAACAGAAACAACAGCTCTGCTGCTTGCATCCTCCTCCAAGACCAAACCCTGTCTGGGGCTTGCTCCACAGTGCAAATCCATACTTACGCCCTGAGTACCATCTCAGATTCCAAGGAATTCAGGTTTGCCACTTCTCCTTGGTTTGAGGTCTCCAGGTTTCCAAATCTGAAAAAGGAGACAGATGTTCAGAAGAAACTCTAGTGAATAAAAGCAAAATTCCAAATAGCACAATTCATATACAATTACCATAAACAACTACAAAGTGATTTCAGCTCAAACTACAAGGAGTCTTAACAGGTGGGCAGAATTCAGGACCTTGAAGATTATTTCATTTAGGAGGGAAAAAATCCTAAAGAAACAGCCAGTATCATCCAACCTAATTTGTTAAATTATATGAAGCAGCCTGCACACAGGAGGAACCAACCAAAACAGTGTCTTTGCTCACAGCTCCAAGATCCTTCTGCCTGTTTTCACTCCATCCTTTCCCAGGCAATATTCCAGTGTGCAAAGAGACTGTGACACAACCACCCTCTCCAATACAGCTCCTGAGTCTCTAGCACCTGCCATCCCTAACAGCTCCAAGTGTTATCTCAAGGTTTCCTAGGTGGCAAGTGCTCACTTTGTGCCCAAACTCCTGATATCAGTGAGAAAAGCCCACGATGCTGTGAAAACAGCACTGGGAATGAGGGAGCCATGGGCACAACTCCAAGAGTGCCAAAGGGAAATCTCTTACCTACAAGGCACAACCCTGTGCC
>NW_005054357.1:3720729-3723254 GCF_000277835.1 Geospiza fortis | reverse complement strand
TTTCAGATATACAGCTCCATAATTATCCATGAGGAATTCCATGGCTCCCTACAGGCAGTTTTAATGAAGGTGAACGATTACTCACTGCCCAGAATAAGACAAGCTGATTTGATCCATTTAAGTTTACACATCTCAATTTATCTGAAGAGTTAAAACAAGTGCATCCTTATGTGCTTGTGCTACAACCTGGTAACATCAGACACAGAGAGCACAGTGAGCTGTGTCCTGAAGGTTCGTGTCAGAACTGTCACAAACCCATCCAAAAACATTTCAATGGATGGAAGTGGTGGTAGTTTTATGCTCCCCTCAAGGACTGGTCTATATATAAGATCACAGACCTGTTGTTAAAGGGAGAGATTTCATTCTCCACTGCCATCTACTCTATAAAATGCCTAGAACACAGCCAGTAGACAAAAGGTACTTTCCTTCTGCCAGGGATTTTTTTTTTAAATAAAAATTAGATTTTTATATTCAATTTTCAAAACCTGCAGTTAATTTTTTGAGGAAAACTTACTGAGATGAGTCCCAACGTCATTGTCCTACTATGGCATGAAATATTAAATATGTCTTTGCAGAACATCAGGCACTTGTGTTTAAATCCCACTAGAGACACAAGCTGAGTTTTACAGCAGAAATCCTTAAGACAGCAATAAAGAGCAGGCAGTTTTCTGTGCAAAACTGGAGAAGGATACAACCCTTCCTCATGCTGCCAGATGTAAATCTCTGCCTATCTCTCATCCCTCCACGAACAACAGGTCATTAAATACGGGTCAGGAGGAGTTAACAACACCACTGATGTGAGGAACAGCCTTTCTGCAGCCTTCCAGCGCTCTGTTCTCACCAGCTCCCGGACAAAGAGCCTTTCACTGCCCAGCTTGTAGGAATGCTTTGCATACAAAAAGAGACACGAGAAACAAAAGGATCCTGTAGCTCACAGAACTTTTCAGCCTTGCTTGGCATTTGGGAAGTTACAAACTGCACTCAAAGGGACTGACTAAGCAAATGAGACCAGAATGTAATGGGTAACACTGAATGTTTAAACACTGGAAAACAGAGTGGAAAATGCATCCCTGCATCTCTCTTAAGAGGGAGGGAGGAAAATATTGTGACTAACTCAGAAATAATCAGGAAAGGTGGTCTCTGCAACCGGCCCAAACAAAACCCTAAATAAGCTTGTAAGCATTGAAAAAAGCAATTTGGAAGGCCAGATCCTCAGGAAAAATAAGGTGGTTTGACTCCTACACACATGGAATCATGGAAGTGAAAACACTTCTCTAGCTGAGTAGACAAGCCACCTGACATAAAGGAAAAAGAGATGAAATAACAGATGCTACAGGAACAGCAGTGAGTCCAACACCACAAAGCTGCTGTCCCAAAATCTGTGGCTCTGCTACTGCAGAACCCATTCCTTTGACACTCCCCCTCTGCCTTGTTCCTTTCCATTTACCCTGCAGCAGACCCTCCTCCTGCAAAAGGAATGGATGGGAAACATAAATCTAACTTGTTCCTCACTGTCATTCCCCAGCTCCAGCTCTCCCACCAAACAGTCTCAATTCCTCCTCTGTAAACTGCTCCAGACAGGGACTGGTTGCTACTTTCTCTGTGCCTGTGCCAAGCACAGCACAGCTCCACTTCTGAGGAACACTGTTATCAGGGCAAAATACATTATGGAGGAGAGGAATTTGGCCTCCTTCTAACCTCATGTGGCTAGCTCACCAACTCTGGCTTCCAACACACTTTGGAATATCCCTGGGTATTCCACACTCTATCCCCACATCCAGGGCCAGGAGGAGCTGCTCTCCTTCCCTCCAGGAACTTCCATGGAAGCCTACATCAAAATGCCACCAGGATCTTTTAACTCTCCCTGGCCCCTTGTACCAAAGAACTAGAAAATATCAGAATGTACAGTGTTAAAAGCTTGGCAGATTTCCAAAGCTGTCTGCTGCACTTGGATGCCAAACTCCCATGAATGCTAAAGTGATGTGGATGTTCAATTACTCCTAAATAGCTTTGGAAACACAAATCATCCCACTCACTTCTCAACATACCAGTCTCTGCTCAAGATTTTGTCTAGTGACTTCGAATCTATCTTAAAAGAAAACCTTTATAGGCTGAATCTGGCTTAAAAAAATTAATAGGGCTTCTGTCTCAAATTTCATCAAAAGCAAAAGGGTAATGTGAAGTCCTGGAGGAAAGAAAATTTAAAAATGCAACAACCACATTTCTGAAACTGTTTCTAAAACTGAAGTTTCTCTAAAGCACAGGATCCACTTTTTTATTTCCAGCAGCTCACCTGCTTTTGGACACCATAAATGCTTCCTGCCCCAAATGCAGTCAGCTCTGCACTGCTTGGACAGGATTCTCTGCAGACAGCATCAAATGACCAGCAGGTTTCCCCACACTCTTAGGGTACAGGGCATACACATTTCCCAGGATGTTCTCCCAAGAGTCCCAGGACTTTTTGTGTAAGTCTAACACATTCACCAAACAATTCTGCAGCACTGTATCCACAGCAAATTCAGCAG
>NW_005054357.1:3698473-3720716 GCF_000277835.1 Geospiza fortis | reverse complement strand
GCTTGAGGGTGATCCAAACACACTGTGGAGGAGGTTTTTCAGTGAGTATGGCCCTACAAAATAAAATACCCTGCAAATGATGTGGATGCTGTTGCCTCCTCCTCTCTCCCAGCCTTTTTACAGGCTGCTCACCTTTTTTGATCTGGTCACATCACTGTTCTCCCTTGGACCAAACAACAAGAGCTCAGCACTTCCAGTTGTTCCCTTACTCCATGACCTTGCTCTACCCCCAAGAATAAGAGAAGCTCTTCAGATGGAACTGAACCTCACAACAAATGCCAAAACTGTGCTGCCTTTGGTTTGGTTTTGGTGGGTTTTTTTTCATTATTGCTTCACTGGCACACAAAACAAAACACAAATTATGCACCGACACCCACTTTAGTCTCTACACTCTGATTATTAACAAGTATCACTAAAAACAAAGTTGCAAAAATGCAGGCTCTGGGCTACTTATTCTCAATTAATCTAAAGATGAAAAACAAGCTGGTTAAAATCAATTACTATCCATGGGTTTTTTTCAATTTTTTTCCTTATAACATCTGCTTTTCTTCACAAGTCCATATTCCTCAGCTACATGCATATCGTTCTAACTTTTATGGCTTAAATTTAATCTGTATTTTCTCCCAAGCCATAAAATTCTAGACTATCCATGATACACAAAAAGCCAAGAGAAACATCCATGGATTCTTAAGCACTACACTCCTATGATTTGTGAGAAGGGAAGGAAGTGTAACCTCCTAGGATTTCCTATGGATCCTCTCATGTATTAAAAAAGGCTGGGGGTGATGCTGATAAGATCAGGCAGCCCATTCCTCTGAAGGGGAAATTGTAACATGTTCAGAGAGGTATATAAGCCAGCAAGATCAAAAATGGGCTCAGAAAGAGAGTTCTGTTCTATGGAGACAGTTCTCCTGGGCTTTCCTGCCCTCTCCAGACATTTTCACCTCTTTAATCAGTGTGAGAGGAGGAAGTCAGGGCCAGCTTCCTTAGAGCCTCAATGTTTTTATATTCTTGTACCTATCCACTGTCAACTTTTATACTTTCTCACATTCTGAACCAGAACTGGGATGGACTGAGGAATAAAGCACACAACAGTCAATGTCACTGTAACCAAGTCTGCTCTCCAGGATGGCTGCTCTTTTCTCAGCTGACTGCTTACCTGATTGTCAGGTTATTATTATTATCTTTACTAATTGAGCCACACAGCTTTCCTACACAGCAGACAGGACTATCGTTTCCAGATAGAAAAGAAAAGCACAGATAATTTATCAATGTCCTGTTCTTTATCTAGTGGGAGACAGTACAAAATTAAACCCTAGCACAAAATTAAACCCTAGGAGCTCTTATGCCCCTTCTCTGTTCTAATTACTTCATGCCAGAGCAACCATTTCTGTGGATCACAGATTTTGAAACTGCAATAAATATGAACTCCTAAAATAAGAGCACCCCTGACCCAGCCATGTCTCAGTTAGAATTTGGGGCGAGAAACTAATGCTGTGTCCCAAGCATTTATGCAGACACAGCTGCCATGATTTAACAGTCTGACCATAAAAGTGATTCTTACAATATTTAGCAGTTCTTGAGCTGTCTGCAGAAATTTATGGCTGCATATTCATGTGATGTAAAAGAACACGAGAGCAAATTCTTTCTTGTGTTTCCACAACCCCTGTTCTGAATCAGCAGCCCCCAAACAGAAGAGCTAAGTCTGAAAATACTGGTATCAAACAAAATTTTGGAATCTATTCTAGATATGACTTTGCAGCCCATGCAATCTGTTGGGTTTTGGAGGAAACCTGAATTAATTTTGCTGTGTTGGTTCAGCTGGGTTCCTTAGCAGCCAGACATGGCACACTTTCCTTACCTATGCTTTGATGGGTCTTGGGATGTGAGCAGCAATGCATTTATAGGCTGGACCTTTATGCTGAAATTCTGGATTTTGCAGTATTCTTGACAACAGGTTATTAATTCCATGCCCACTAAAAGCAAGGGAAGAAGTTCCTGACAGCTTTCCTCTGTGCTGCAAACGATGGGTCCATTTCCACTGGAAATTTCCACAGCAGTGGCTCTTACCTGTCCAGAAGAAGCTCCAGCACTGCCCTGGGAGAAGCAAAGGCCCTGTATGTTGCAAGGAAGATGCTGATGTAGGAAAAATCTGCATCTCCAAAAGCTGTGAGAAGGTTCTCCACCAATTTCTCCAAAGTTCCAGCTTTTATAGCCCTGATCTTGGATGTTTCATACTGTCTGACAGTGTGCTCTGGGGGTAACTGGTCTCCTTCACCCTACAAAATGAAACAAAAAGCACAAAAATCAGGCAGGAGGCAGATCCCTGACACAGATTAAACCCTATCTTTGCACAGGAATTGGCCATCACCAGTTACTAAATGATTTTGTCAATTTTTGGTGCTCTCCAAGCACCAAATGCAGTATCAAATAATGGAGTTTTTAAGTAACTTTATTTTAAAACATTTCTCTGACATGCTCAAAAAACCATTTTACAGTGTGATCACTATCAAGTCATGATTCCACCACATATTATTATCTAATAGACAATCCATTATCCCACAAAGAGTAATATTACTGAAAGGCATAAAAGTGACAGTTCAGTGTTTCCTTTAACTTCTGAATAAACATGAAAACTGACCATAACTTAAGCACTGACACTTGTGATTCCCTTGCTGAAAATACCAACTTTGGGGTGTCACACAGGACCCAAGATCAGAACACATTTGGTGCAAAAACATTTCAAGATACTTTTTGCAAGGAGAGTGTCACACTCATCTTGCAAACAAGGCATCCTAACATTCCAATTTTCTCTTAGAGATTCCACTTGGCTCAATAATTGTCCATAAATCTGGGGTTTGGGATTGTGTGTGGGTTTGTTTTTTAAACAGCATTTGTTTTAAATGCTTACAGCCTGCTTTGAATCTGAAAGAACAATTCCTTAAATTATGTCATTATTTAGAGGGCAGTTCAGAAAAGTATTTTCGTGACTCTATTTTGCAAAGTATGTGGGAAAAAAAATGGGATTATAAATAAAAAAGTCCAATATTTACTCAAACACCTTGACAGTGAGGGCACAAATACAGCATGTTAATGACAGTCACTACCAACCCTGGCTCAGGATACTGACAAAACAAAAGGAAAAAAAAATCTTTTAATAAGATAATTTAAAGAGATACCCCACCCACTTCCTATTTACATCACTACCCTCCACTGCTTTGGAATTGTTTCTAACAGACATCCTTTTCAGTTTTAAACAATATGGATGTCTTTAACATCATTCTAAAGTTCCGTCACTAATATTATTTACAAAGCTCTGCTATCTCATTTCCCAGCTTCATGAGATCCAACAAACCCTTGCTGCAAAATTAAAATACAGCATTACTGTCTGTATTTAAAAACATTAAAAAAAAACCCCAACCAAACAAACAAACAAAAGCAAACAAAAGCAAAACAGACTAGACAGGGGAATACTTTGCTACATTTTGTTCCATGGATCTTTAAAAGGTGCATAACTTGCAATGTGTCTGACTTAAAGGTGCATCTGGAAATATATGAATTATAAAAATGAACTAAAAGTGTGTCTGTCATTACGGAAAAATTATTAACAGGATATGCTGTCATCACTATGTAGTTCTCTTACATTCAAATTTTTCCTTAAGTTGCATTAAAAAAAAATTGGTTGCATTAAAAAAATTTGCAATTTTCTTGCTGCCTCTTCATTTTACAATTGTGATACACTTTTGAAGATAACTAGTTACACAATACAACCACTTTCAGACAGAGAAGAAAGTCTGCACCACTGCATTTAACTCTTAATTTTTGATCCAGCAGATTGCCCCACTCACAGTGTAATGGTTTATGGGCATATTTACTCAGAGCACATAAAACCCTCTCATTCTCCCATGTTAGTATATTCAAAACAAGGCCAGAATCTGCTTCCAAGACTGATACACGCACAAAATTTTCCATTAATTGCAACACTACAACTTCCCCAAGACATCATGTTGGGAGAATGTTAAAAAGAAACAAAACTCAAAAAAAAAATCCCACCAAAGCTAAACAAAACCCAGTTTCTGAAAAATCTAAAACTTTGTCAGCAAAATATCAGAGTGTTAGAAATCATTGTGAGAGTTCTGGGATTGCTCGTATTTGTATTATTTTAGCAATTCTGCCTGTAAGTTTAAAAGGAAAAGGGACTTGGCAGACAAGCTCAATAACAGGCTTTGAGAACAAGACCTTGTGGGCTGAGTTTCATGCTAACAGGAAACTGCTCAGTCTGGATTTAATCAAGAGGGCATCTCTTCACTGACACAAGCAGGCTACCCAAAGGCAAAGGAGTTTTCATGTTTGCCTTAGAGCTCTCTGCTCAGAGGAACCCTCTACTCACCACCATGAAAAAACGCTCCTAAAGCTCTCTGCAATTTTTGACAGGGGTGCACGGTGACCACAGTTAGTGGTACAACAAATGACACCAGTTTTGCACTGTTTTGTGCACCCAAAGAACAAAAAAAGCTCCCTAGCTCCTCTTTGTCTCCTTCAGCACCGTGTCCAGTGGCTAACACAAACCTCAATACTTGAGGGCTTCAGTAACGTTTTCTTGGTCCTCTAAAACGAACAGATACGGCATTTTATAATCTGATTTATGTCTTTTAAAATCTCATCTTGATTCTTCAGGCAACAGATTGTAACCTTGATAATCTGCAAGAGTAAGTGATGAGCAAGCAGCTTCCTACAAGATAGAAGCATCTTTCAAAAACAAATGTAGAAAGATAAAATGGAGGTATATACTTGCAAATCCTTCTTTTCTGAGGTTGCGTGTGTACTGATGGAGTGTAATTCCAACAACTTGACTAACCCTTGGCAATGGCTGTACCTTCAGAGGGGCCCACTGTCTTTAAGGTGATCATCTTACAGCTCTACAGCACTAAACATTACCTACATACACAGCTCTTGCTGAAACAGGAGAGCTCCGTGCACACCGAAACACATCCAGGCTGAAAAGCTTCCTCCAAACACTACCTGTTAAGCTCCAGTGGGAATATAAACTAACCGTAAACACCACCAGTGCCTAAACAAATGCTACAGCCTAGCAAGAGGGATTAGAGGCTCAAGAAAAAAAGGAAAGTTAAAACTGATCAGTACAGAACCAGGCTGCTACCCAAACAGATATACAGAACTGCGCAGTCATTGTCTTAGAAATACCACTGGAAAGAATTGCTTTCACCCAAAAAGCCTCACTGCTCTACACAGGTTTTTTCCAATGCAAATATTATCTGTTGAGATTCTGAAAGTGAGAACCATGGAATGAAGTCAATCTAATTGTTTTTCATTACACAGACTGGAAAAAATACTACAATAACTGGGATGAACAATAAGAAAAAGAGGTAGCAAATATTCTTCAGGCTCAGTCATTTGAAACGTTACAACTCCACAACAGATTTGTTTCATCAGAAATTCTGCAGTTTTTTTCAGGAGCATCTAACTAGCACTTTAAATGCATTTTTACCAATTTTGACAGATTCTTAAATGCTTTTCACTTTCTTTGAAACTTACAGCTTTTCCAGATGGAGAGTTTTCCACTCTGTTTTTATTAACTTACTGGACAGACACACTATGCTGGAATAAAAGTGCCTGAAGTGCAGTAACTTGTACATTAACCCAAAATAAAGCACTCTAATCAAGTCACTGTTTAAATATGAGTCTGTTTTAACCTCCTCAAAGTAGAAATTAGATGCTCTTTGTGATTTTAACCTTATTTTTTTCACATTGCTTCCTTACACACAGGTTCTCCAACACGTGTCTTTAACATCTACAGTCATCCTTGGGGGAAATAAAAAAAAAAGGGGGGAAAAATCAAATCGTGGAATGACTGAACTTGAGAAGCTCCATATATATAGCATCAAATATATATATATATATATTCTGATATAAGCATCCATAATGTCATTCTAAGGGAAGTAAAGCCGATAATACCCTTCATTTAACACGAAGACACGCATCACTAAAGAAAACAGCAAGACAGATGAAACAGAAGTTGTTTAGCTGTCTTAGTCGAGTATTTTGGTAAAGAACAACTGCAAAGACATTAACAACTTTTGGGACAAAGCGTTTCCTTCTAACAAAGACCTCGATGGAGTTTTTAACCGAGTGGAGGAAGCGGGATCGCGCTGCGGCTGCTGGACAGACAGACAGACCCACAGCAGCTGACATTCATCTGCACCCAGCTCCACCGCATGACTGCCGAACAAAAAAACCTTCTGAGAAGTGCCGATTTTGCCCAAAGAATGCCACATAGCAGTGCCTGGGCTAACCTTATCAAACACAGTCACAAGTATTTCAAGTGCTTTTGGGCCAGGCCGTTCCCATCCCGGCCGCCGCCCGCCCTCAGCTCTGAGGGCCCGGCAGAGTCAGAGCCCTGCGGAGCCAACACTGCCCAGCTGCCGGCACACAAAACAGTCTGCAGGGGGAAAATTGCGAATTTGGAGCAGAATTTCCAGCCTAGGAAACCTCTGTGACCAGCTGCCAACACAGGAAACAGACTACATGGGGCAAAACTGTGAATTTGGAGCAGAATTTCCAGCCTAGAAAACATCTGTGCCCAGATGCCAACACAGATAACAGTCTGCATGGGACAGAACTGCGAATTTGGAGCAGAATTTCCAGCCTAGAAAACATCTGTGCCCAGCTACCATCAGGAAAAACAGACTGCATGGGGCAAAACTGTGAATTTGGAGCAGAATTTCCAGCCTAGGAAAGCACTGCTGGCAGTGCAAGGGCTTGGGTGGCCAGCAGCGGATGTCCTGCAGACAAAGGCAGATGCTTTTATCCTACAGCGCACTTGGAAATGAAATGAAATAAAATTATGCCAGAGCTCTCCACAGAACTCTATCCACTTCAATAACTCTCATTTCCTCGTTTTGGATACTGTTAAAAACTGTGAATACAACAAAACCAAACCAAACCAAAACCAAACAAAAACCAAACAAACAAACACAAACCAAACAAAAGAAAAAAGAAGCACCAGAACACCCACGCAAAACCAGAATTCTGCATACTGACTGCACCAAACTCAGAAGCCAAAATAAGTTTATGAACTCTTTCCTAAGCTCCAAAAAGGAGGGGGATTCCTGGATTTCCAATGCTCCACCCTTTTCCTTTCCTTTCTTGCCACATAAATACCCGTTCTTGGCAGCAACCCAGAGTTTGCAGGACCAATTAATTCCATGATCATGACACAAAAGGCATTCTTGTTTTCTCCTTCGAGCTCACAGCCTGGCTGGTATCTGTCTGAAGCGCTGGCAAACAGTCATAAAAGCTGTGGGGCAGATTTAGAGGGGAAAAGAGAAAGGGAAAAAAGCTTCTTACACAAATGCTGCTGCTCAGTTTGAACCTTTTCACTCTGACACCTTGCAGCTACTTAAAGACACTCTGGGCAAAGTAAGAAACAAGAAATACATTCTATGGTGCTGAGCTGCGCATTCTCGCATCTTCTGAAGTGATGCAAATTTTGACTCCTTTGGATGTTGGTGAATTTTGTGGGACCAGCTCTACATAAATCAAAGCAAAAGTAAAGAAGCCTAATTCACAAATCATCTCTCCCTGTATACATCTAAAGGAGTTTTAGCAAGTGCATTACTAAATTGAATCTTCAAAGAGGTCTAGGTTAAAATGGCTTTGTGCAGGTCTTACAAGTGTTGGAGATTATCCAGCCCTGGGAACGTAGAAATTCTGAATTTACCCACTCAGAAGCATCTGTGCAGCAAGGAATGTAGTCATATTATTCACTGAGAATCAAGTCACCCAGGAGGTTCACTCTGCAACATACAAGGTTTTTAAATAAAGAAAAAATCACCTGAACAGCTCCAGATCTCCATCTCTACCTTGATTTATGCATTTACCTTTTCATCAGTTCCTACCTACAAAAATTCCCTCTTGTCCTGCCTCTCACCTCTCTTGCTAGCAAGACTTTTACTAAAACCAATACAAGGCCTCTCACCCTCTTCTCTCATCTGACTTGGTGTCACCACTGAGTTAACTAAACCCGAATAATCAGGTTATTGATGTTTCTTTTTTGTTTGTCATGTTTCACAGATCTGCAGTTCACCACAACCCTGTTCCCTCTTAGGCATGCCAGGGATGTATTATTTTCATAACTTGTATTATGAAATATTCCTTGTGGTGGTTTTGATTGGACACTGAAGCTTAGCAAGTTCCTAATTTGAAACTGAAAAGCAAGAAAAAGAAACCAGTAAGTCAGGTAAGACTCTTAGTCATGTGCATCTTACATTGTTGGAGGTATATCTGTCATCAAATGACATTTACTACAAACACTCTTGTAATCCAGTAAATAAAGGTGTCCCACACTAAGTATCTTCCCAAAGCCCTTCTGTATTAGAAGAAAATTATTTGTAAAACCCAGTATCCTCCTCTCTTCAGTGTCCAGAAACACAAAAATGTCCCATCTCCACACCAAGCAGTAAATAAATATTCAAAATAATAAACAGCTAGGTGAGCAGAGCACCAGGATGAAGGCAAGGAAATGGGTGCCCATTTTGGCAGTACAATCAGCTCATTTTCTAAGATATTTTGAGTTCTGGAGCCAAAGGAAGTGTTACACAGTGTGTCCCTGAGAGAAGAGCTGTACAAAATCTCCTGGGACTTGCGTAAAGCAAGCAGTGATTAGTTGTGAAAACTACTAACAGCTTTTCCAGGTATGGATTACAGAAGGTCCTTAAGGAGGTAAAGGCAGCTGGGGCAGCTCCCCTTTGCCCCAGAAACAGTAATTACTGCTTCTGTTCACAGCCTTTATCTTAACCCCTCTTCCTTCCCCACACTCTCACAGCTTCCAGTCTGCCCTGGAAATCTGGAAGTGCCAAAGCACCCAGGAACATTTACTGGGAGCCATAAAGGAGAAGAGGTGCTGAGCAAAGAAAACGAGTAAAAAAGGTGGCAGGCAGCTCAAACTTTTCACCTGAGCCTGAAAGAGCTTCTTGTGATTCTGATTATAGATTACAGGGATAGGTACAGTGCACCTGCCATCTGACAAATACTGACAGGTTCAATCTCATAGCACAGAAAATTCTGTATTTATATGCAATATTTCTAAGTGCCTTGATGTTAAAAATGACAGCTCTATGCCTACCCTAAGAAATGCCAGAGGAAAGCTATTATTTAAATGTTTGTGAAACAGTGGTCAGCAAAGCCCTTTGCCATGTTTCTTTCATGAAAAATGCTGAAATACGCTGTCATTTTTTAATAAATACCAAGAGTAGCAAAAAGAGGGGATTATTGATATTACCACTAACACACTCAGACAGATTTCATATGGTATCATGATTTTTGACTACCAACAGAATACTTGTCCTGTGACAAGTCAAACTATTTTTTTTTCTGCTTCCAGAAATGTAATTTAAGTTAATTGTGGAGCTCATCATCACTTTCTGCTCAGTCAGTAGAAACAAAGAAGGTCCTGTATGAGGCAGCAGGCAACAGTGCTAAATTCAAAATAGATTTAAGGATGCCACAAGTAATAATTCTGTTGCATAATAGTAGCACAAATGCATATTACATAACCCAAAATGCTTTTATTCATCCTAATTGTATTGTTGGCTTTCCTTTCACACTGTAAAGCTTGCTCAAGCAGTACACAGAAATTAAATTTATACCGAGTCAGGAAATCAGTGTAAACTGCCACTGTATCCAGTGTAAACAGCAAGGCAAGAGTGATAAATTACTAATAGTATGAATAGCTGGAAATTAAACCTGCAGGTGAGGGGAGATGACATGCCTTCTGACAGAGGAGAAAATACTTAGCAAAAGACTGATTCATATTTTTAAATAAACTGAACAAGGTCTTTTTGGGGAACAACAAGTACCCAAGAAACGTTGTTACATGTCTCATAATAATTAATTATTATGATTAATGTGAGCAATCCGTAATGCCAAATTTTTCTAAGCTTTTAAGAAGGAATGGGTTAGCAGTCAGTAACCACTTTTATGACCATAGCATGGAAACATACCTAAACTACATAATAAACTTCATTTCCATGGCTGTGCTTTTTACTACCCTTTGTTTTGAAACTAAGAGGCCTCTTCAGGGTGGGGTCTGAGTAGAAAAAGCAGTAATAGGAAGCTAATGTTTCCTAATATTAAGTGTTACCAGCTTGAATATTTATTTACATGCTGAAAGAGTCCAAAAACATTAACTCAATCATTAGTCCAGACCAAACTGCATTTTTCCTACATTATCTAGACATCACAAGGGATGAAGCATGGTATCTCCTGATGTTCCTCTCCTGCACACACAGCCCCTTACAGAGCCAGGGAGTGACTGTGTTTGGCCACACATGTGTGTGTAAGCCATGGCCACATCCTTGTCCCAGCTGTACAGGTACTTTATGAGGAATTCTGCATTTCACAGGACCAAGAGAGGCTGTGACAACTGAACCACCACACCTGCACAAATCAGTGCGTCCTCCTAACTGCAGCACCAGTGGTGAACCCTCCTCTGCTGCCCCAGCACAAGCAGTGTGAGCTGGCCCTGAACCCTCTGCAGATATTTGTGTTTTGGTTTAAGAATGCTGTGTTGCACTTGGACTGAAATCCTTAGGCAATGGACATAAATCAAAACACATAATTATGTGGAAGTATTGAGTCAGAATGCAAAGTAAGTATAGCTTGCAAATAAGGCGGAAAAAAAAAAGAAAAAAAAAAGCCAGATAAATCAGAAGTTGTCCACATTGGTTTGATTTTTCTTCTTTTTTGAGAGGGTTGTTGTTTAACTACCCACCAGGAGTTAATAGCATACCTCTGCTCTTCCCTGTCCTGTTCTCCCTGACCACCTGATGTTTTCCTGAACAAAGTGCCTGTTTTTGCAGGAAGAATGCAAGCCTCATGCTTTAAGTAAGTGTGCAAGAGTTCATTCACATTTTCTCTGCTCCAGAGAGCCAGGAGCCTGGAGCACAGCCAGAATCAATCCCAAGCACTCCATGGAAGGAATGCAAAGGCCTAAGATCTGCCTTCCAAGTGAAACACGTTGTTGTTACTCATGGGGCATTTCCAACAGCAGCACAATGGGCTGCCATCTCCAAACCGAAGACACCAGCCCTGCCCTAAAGGGTTTCTACTCTAAGAAACACAAAATGCATCAGAAGTACAGCCAGAGATTACTACAAACCAAGCAAATAAAAGCAGAGTAGTATCTTCATAATAATTTTCTTGCTGTATTTGCATGGAATATGAAAGCCAGGTTTCAAATGCACCTCGGGAGCATTTAGCTAATTAATTTATTTTGCACTGAAGACAACAGCTAATCCAGATGAGTGCACTGACTTGTTTGCATCCCAACACCAACACATCTCTGAAATGTTGTGAACCTCATCTGACAAGTTCTATCCACAGGAATCCTCCAAACAACTGAAGGACAGTCTGTGCTCAATTTGAGTCAAAACAAAAACTCAAGCTTGCGTGGGGCATGAACTATATTTAGGAAGGAATAAAACCCCAGGTAGCTCTAACATGATGGTCTATTTCTGCTTTAGGATTTATAAATACTAACACAGAGCCGCTGGGATCTGGCAGGCTAATGAGATCTACCACAAATCTCCAGTTAGAAGCCCGAGGGCTATCTCAAAGCATTCAGTCATTCCATATTGTTCAGTCATTCTGAGATCTTGCAATGGAAAATGCCACTTAGTACTAAAAACATGCTGTTCTCCTTGCACAGGGAGCCCATGCACTCCCCAGAAAGGAAGAAACAGCTATGAGGGGAAGAAAGGTTGAGTCTCCATGGGGAGAAAGGCAGTACAAAGCAGGTGAGGGGGTGGGAGGGGAAAAGAAAATAATCCTTTAAACTGCTTTCAAACCAAAAGAGGTGGGAAGAATATAAGAGAAAAAATAGATTAAATACACTATAATAACAGGATTAATCCACAAAAGCACTTGAAATGCCTACACCTCCTTAGTGCCATTGTGGCCCAGGGGCAGCACTGGTGGCTGCTGTCATAGCCATGTGTAGGACAGCCATGGAGGTGGCACAGGAAAAAGTCAGAACTCCATCAGTCTGCAACCCAGAAGAGGAAAAGGTCAGTGAATGTCACCAGGCAAAGTGGCACAAAGCTTCACACCTGAGGTGGAGCTGCCAAAATCTCATTTTGATTGCCAAAGCTGCTGAAGGCAAACTACACTCTGATGTGCAACAGATGGTTTATGCAACTAAACGAAGATAAATGTGAGAGGCCAGAAAAAAGGAAAAACGTCTGCTGAAAGTCCTACCCTCAGATGTCCCATGGGGGCACACAGATCTGAGAAAATACCTGAAGGATTACAGTAGGTAGAACATTACATATTTCAGCACTATGCTTGGAAGAGACAACAAAAAGCAAACATTAAAATGTCTGAGGAGCCCACATGTCGAGTACCCTGCTCTGCTCAAGCTGCCTCATTTTTAAAGCAGCTATTGTGAAGATGAATGGGGGAAAGCAAAGGGCAACCCACACAATTCCTCCTTTTGCAAAGTCTAAAACTGCATAGATGCAAACTTTTGCTTTACACACATAAAAAAGAGCAAGATCTGAGCACCCAGAGTTCTCCTTAACCAGGAGGAGGTTGCAGGGCTGCTGGAAAACCAGCGCACACCAAACTCCTGTACCATGTGGCAATATGGCCCTGACAGCTCCTGGGCATTGAAGTCCTCATGATTCTTTTGATAAGTACCTGTGTTCAATCTTATTCTCCCTCATTAAGTATTTGCTGCAAACAAACTGAAACCAGAACTTTAGAAACAGCCACACATAATAATTGTCATTTTAAACTAAACTAGAGGTTTTCTCTCCTCCAACCAGATGCTATAGAAGAAGGTGACAAAATAACACACATAACATTCAGAATAACAAGTCTAAAGAAAAAGACTCTTCTCAGCTGCAGGACATGTTTGCTTCATCCCTAAATCACAAAAAATAATGTCTTGTGTTTTCAGTCTCATGCATTTGTTCTCATTATTTATACAAATGTTCAGTCCTTTGAATCCTCCTGGACTTGGTTGGACTCAATTACTCTGCCAGCAGCAAGTCCCTTCAGGTTAATTACACACAATGCAAAATCACTAATTTCTTTCCCCCCTTGCTTTCAAAACCACCCTGGAGATAACATGTCCCTTCTCCACTCACTGTTTTGAAGGCTTTTCCTATATCCTCCTATTCACTGCCAGAATGCAGCCTCAGTCCTGTGAGGATTTATTGTAAAACTTGTACATCAACCCCGGTTGCACCAAGACATAAATATAACAGTCCTCACCTTTTTGGTGTCTCCAATCCCTCTCCACCTGTGGATTCCCTTTTCAGTTCTCCTACCTTTGAGATGAGGGAACAAGCACCAGAACGAGTGAGGAGTTACTGTCATCTCCCTAACAATATTTTCTAAGCTTCACTCCACTCCCCCCTTCCCTGCTGTAACTTAAGATTTGAGCTTCCTTTCACAACTGCTGCTGCACGGGGGGCAAATGTTCCACAGAACTCCGGACTCGCAGAACTCCAGGTCTTCTCCCCAGGTGGTTTTAATTAATTCACTTCTGGTCCTAAATTGTTTGCAGGTGCTGCTGTGCCTGGCTAAGCAGCTGCTCCTCGCTGCATGTGTCACATGTGAAGAAGATATTCATATGATAACAGTGTGAAGCCACTAAATAAATATTACCATGCAGCTCTAACAGCTAATCCATCTCCCTCGACTTTTTTAATGGTTCAAACCCTTCAGCAGCCTCAAAACCCCAGCCTTTTTGAAGTCACACTGTCCCAGAAACACTTTTTCCCCATCTCTTTTCCACCTCCCCCATTAAAGGGGAATCTCCCAAACCCAGGCCACAGCACTGAGGCTGAATTTTAATCCCTACCCAATCCTACTTTTGTGCTGTGTTACATTACAACATCCAACATAGTCTAGGGAAAATCTGCAGCCATGCTTTGAAAGTTATTTGGGTGAAAGGTGCTGTAAGAATGCAAGACCATTATCTCTTCACTTGGATATGTTTCTTCTTTCCTTGCAGTCCCTGAATTGTCACTTGTTGGTGGCATGGTGCTAAACTGAAGTACAGTATTCAGAGATTAGCATGAGGTCAGTTTGGTCCAAGGTAAAAGGATCTCCATAAATAGTAAATGGATTTCCATATCCAAAACACAGAATTCCTCACTATGGCTTTAATACTTTATTTAAATAAAAAAAAAAAGAAAAAAAAAAAGAAAATTAAACATGCATCCTCATAATCTATAAAATTCTTATTTCATAACGTGTAAAAACTTAACATAGACCTATAGTTGAGCCCTTCATGCTAGTGTACCACCCCGGAAGAATACAAGTCACTTCTGAAGAGCTTGTCTGGACACTGAACATAGTGCTTTTTGGGGTGAATCAAGGGCAAAAGTACTTTTGGGAGACTGCAGGAGCAAACTGTGACACCTGCCCAGAGACAACTGCTGGTGAACTGCTCAACCCTTCAGGAATGAGGTTCCAATTCCTTTTAGGAATCATCTTTCACAGTCTCTGATACTATCTTAATGTGGTACTAACATAAAGACATCACACACCTTTTGCCCTTGCTTTACAAGGCACTATACAGTGACAACACAAAGGCAAGGAAGAGCAGGATCCACATCTAGCATTTATTTACCCTGTTACACAAAATAACCCTGTTTTCTCCAAGGGGCTAAGCTATGATCTGACTACTTTGAGCTGTCTTCTTCACACAGGTGCACCCCCTTACAGTGCTGGCTAAAGGAAATTATATATTTAAAAAACAGCAGGAGTAAAAGATGCAAGTTCAAAGCATGCATTTACACACATATTTTTAATTAGCTTTACCAAGGTTAAATTTAAATCCAAGTGTGACTAACGTACATGAAATGTTTCAGCCTGTTCCTTAAATGAAGGCATCATAACCCCAACAGTGAAACTAATGGTTTCTCCAGGGCTGTTCTCTGTACAACATCTCAGTCCAGTTCATGCGCTGCATCTCACAGCTTTCCAATGACACATAGCCACATTCCTTGCCAAGTCTTCCTTAACCCAACAAGTGACCTACATCTAGCATTCAGAGAGAAAGTGCCAGTTCCTTTGCAGAGCAAGCAAAATTTGGGGCTTATTCCTTTCACTTACAGCTTTTTAAAACAGCAAGCAAGATAACACTCAGTGATGTCAGCAGCAAGACTGTTGAGGCACTGGAATTTAGGGAGAACCTGTAGCATCCAAGTAGCACAGTTTTAAAAAACAGTCATCCTGGCTGTCAGAGGAATTCCCAGGGGAAAGCAATTACAGCACAGGATGTCATTCTAATCCTGCATGTCACAGGTAAATGCCAAGGGCAAGTTTTGTCCATGAGCAGGCTGGCTGGGAGATATCCAAAATGCAGATACACACAACAAGTGCAGCAACAGAACAGTCCCCAGCAGCTTTACTCAAGAGGCTCCCTTAACCCTTGTTATTCCACTTCATGCAAGAGGGGCCCCTGCACAGCCCCAGCAAGGCAGGCTGGCCCTGTCTCTCCCTCGTTCCTCATGGCTGTGCCAGGGTATCCCAGCCCTAACTCAGCCTTCATAACACCACAGGGTTAGAGCACTGTCACCCTGTCACGCTTTGGCAGCTTGGAGTGGCAGGTTTTACACTTTACACTCAGCTGAGAGCATAACACTGTGCTACAAAGCCAGTCACCCTTCTAATTATGCATTTTGGGTTTGTAACTGGCAAAGTAGTGGACAGTAATCTTTCAGGCTTCCTTTTTAGAACTCCTAATAGGCTCAGTTTCCATTTTTGAGTGTCTGTTGCACACACAGCCCCTATTAACCAGCTGTTGACTGTATCCAAGACTGCTACTGGGGATATCCCTGCAACCTAAACCAGGAAGCCAGGAGAAAAATATTCCATGAGAAGTCATTAGTAAGAGCTATGAATGGTACCATGGCACTATTATGCCCACAACTGAAGGAAGGACAGGAGGAAAGAGCCTACTCCAAACCAAAACACAAGCTAAGCAAGATGCCAAAGCTTTCTTCTGGATAACTGAGTACATGTCTATAGGTAAAATCATTCAGTTCCTTCAGAATACACTACTTTGTGGGTCTCCAGCACCCCACAGGCAAACCCAACGTGAGCACACCCCATCCTTCTTCCCTCTCCAAGACAGCTCCTCAGAGACTTTGGAGTGGATGATAGCACAACCCATTTTCCATAGGAAGCCTGCCAGCTCCTTGGGAGCTGCTTTTCTGCTTCTGCCAAATATACAGCCAGAACTACACCCTGGCCTTGGTCTGGGCAGTCAGGACAGGCTGAGGGAACCTGATTTAGCAGAGGGAGTCTGCTTTAGCCAAAAGTGACCAGCACACACTCTAAATCAAGAGACAAACAGCAAGCTGCAGCAAGGACAATGATCAGCCCAGCCCTTGCCTGCTGCTTCCACAGGAAACTGCACTTGACCAGAACATCTGGGATCTAAGGGTAAGATGAAAAAGAAATCACAGAGCTGGCTCAGAAGGGCAAGTGGGAGGGCAGGAGCAGGCTAGAGAAAATGTCAGGTTTTACTTCTTCCTAAATGTTGATGATTCCAGGCACCACTTAAATCTCAACCCATAGTTAGAAGGTCTGTGCTGGAAAGAAAGAAATCCAGACTAAAGCTTCTTTCCTGACAAATTGATCAAGCCAGAGAGATGGTTGTGTCCCAGGTCCCAACTGGAATACAGATTAGTTAGCCACAAGTTTTTGCAATGTTTTTCTGTCTGAACTCTCCAGCACAAACTTCCTGCCAATGTATGTGACTGTGGACGTGTTTAGAAGCCAAACTTGTGGTCACATGCAGTTTTCACTGCAAGGCAATCACTCACACTAAATAAAAAAATATAAATAAATAAAATTTTTAAAAATTAAAAATTTCTTTCTAAAACACCACAAAATTCCCAGAAAATGTAATTATCAAATAATAGTAGTGCTGAGAATGCACACAAATATTGAGTGCTACTTTTCAGCTTTTCCCTCTTTCAGCATTTAAGGTACTGAAAGCACCCTTCTAACAGCAGTTCAATGACAATTTTGGAAGAACATGTTGTGCTATACACCCAACATTATAATATTAAAGACACTTTAAGACAAGCTATGTTTTGCCTCCATCTCTGCCTGAACAAACCCCAGAGCCATAAATTCAGCTGTAGCCAAAAAGAGAAAGCCAAAAGTAAAAACTAAGTTTCTAAAATCTCCTCTAGATGTGTAATCCATGCCTAAAGAAGCCAGGCAGCCTGGCCATAAGTGAGCAGACTATTTATCTGTTATCTGGATATTTAAGACTCAAAGGAAGAGGAGTCCTTGTCATCCATCAGAAAAGCAAGAACCTTGACAGCGAGGATGGACTCTGAAAGCTCAGCAATCATTTCAGGTGTGGGGAATCGGCACTAAGGCTTGGGGAACTCCGGTTCCCAGCTCCATTTCCTGTGACCTGCCCCACTAAATAGTCACAGGTCTCTTCCTTACTCCTTCCCAGATGAAGGACTCTGATAGGAAAGACATTTGCAGGCATTCAGGAGCCCCTCGTGTCTGAGCGGCTCATTCCTCACCATTCCCTGCTCTCCCAGGGCTGGACAGCGGTGGCCCATCCCTCCCCTAACTCCTAAGGGGCAGATAAAGCACTCCAGCTGCTTAACAGGGGGGTCGACAATTGCCACTTCACAGCATTTCAAAACCTCTTTGCTTTTGTTTTAGCAACCTTGTCCACCCGCCCACACCACACCCGTGCCTCTATTCTTCCTGCACCACTCTCCCGCCATCTCCCCACGAATTTCTCCACTCGCTGCTGTTTCCCTTCTCTCCAGTTTCCCATAGATTACCGGCCGGAGTTCACCTCCCCTGGCACTGTCAGCACATCGCTCCTGGCCACAGAAACTCAGGTATTTAGCGGCTGATCTACTCCTACATCCAGAGTTTGGCTGTCCTTTCCTACTTGTGGCCGGAGTATGACTCAGCTCGTCTCTGCCATTGCACGGGTACCTGGCTGTCAGTTCAAGACCAAAGCCCCCCCCAGAACATTTGTCTCTTTTGCTTCGGTTCCTTTTCTTCACAGACAATAGCACCATCCTCTTTGACATCCAGCCTCCCTACGGGCTGCATTCACATCCTCAGAGGGAAGCTGAATCCCATTTTTCAGGTTCTTTCTGAAAAGAAAGTTTTACAACACCATATTCTCTTTCTAACCACATCATTCAAATTCCTTGCTGTGCTCCCAAACCTTCCCTTCCAGCTACCAATATGCCTTTTTCTCTAGCCTGCCATAATGCCATTCAAACTGATGATTGTCCACCCCAAATCCTCCTCTTCCCCTCTTCTGTGTGTGCCATCCATATGTACAAATCTCTACTTCTCCACCCTTTTCTCTCATAAAGATATCAGGCCATGTACCTCAGCTTCCATGGCTTTTGTAGCTTGTTCTCTCTCTCTAGGATCCTGGAGACCTCTCAAAATCTGTCCTGGAGACACCAAAATCCACTTTGTTTTCAAAAAAAAAAACCACATTCATGCTTTCTCTGGTTGAATCATTGTGTTTGGGAGGGATTCTCTCTCAATATTTCTAGAAAGTACACTTGATTTTTGAAGCTTTGATACCAATCATCAGCTAAGATGCATGTACAGACAATCCTCTTTTAATATCACGTCTGCACTTCTTTTAAGTCAAAACAGTGCTTTTGTGCAGCATCTCCCACAATACTGAGCTCCCACTAGAGCTTTTAATATTCCCTAATACTCTAGTGCTTAAAGTCTTAAGCTTTACTAAATATTTAGTGACTAAGTATGTGGTGACAAAAGCAGTGGTTGTTATTGGCATCCTTTGATGTCTAATATTAAATTTAAAGCTAAGAAATTCAGTGATTATCCAAAAGCTTCACACTACTGAAAGTTTCAGAACTGCTGATGCCTGCTTAAGTCACAGCCTGTTTCTCTTTTTCTTTTTGTTAGTTGTAGAAGTTTGAAACACAAGAAAGGCATTTCTGTATTTCAGCAGGCAAGTGTTTGTGGTGCTGTAGTTGGAATCTTATGATTGGCCTTGAAACAATCCATTCTCTCATTACAGGGCCAACCACTCAGTGACCCTGGATGGGTTCTTAGGATGGAGAATCTTAAGGAAGGTTTATTAGACGTGACCTGCCACAAGAAGTCCAGTGCTTCAGAAGGGGTCATACTGCTAAGTGGACTTTTACAGGACACAAACTGACACTAAGAAGTTTTAAAAAAAGTAAATCCAGGCATGCATATGATCAATAAGTGAGTTACTATGTTTGTTACTGTGAAGGCTCAATACTTGCTGATGTACAAATAGGTTGTTGACCTTGAGTCTTCAACTAAGCCTGACTTAGAGCACCATCAAAAAAATTAAGACAAACACTGCTAAATCCAACACCTTGTTAATTTAGTGCTAATGAGTTTCAAAGCATAGAAAACAAAATCATAAACCCTTATAAACTCCAGATTAAAAAAAAAAAACAACAAAGTCACCTGATGACAGTTCTAAAATAGACAATTTGGTTCTTCAAAGCCAAACTGCTGGGGGCAGGGATGGCTCTTCATAAATAATGCTCTGGGTTAGAGGCTATTTATTGATTTCAGGACCACAAAAAAAGCCATTAATAAAACAGGATCACAAGAAGAGCTTAAAATACTTTATGTTCTGAAGAGCTTAAGGGAAACAAACAGCCTGTATGTTCCAAAATATTTTTAAGTAATATACATAAGATTTGGGGGTTTTTGCTCATGAAAGAGACTAGACTGGGAGCTGAAGTCACAGATTGATGCCCAGAACAGGTGTGGATTTCTGACACATTATCTCCTTCCCCACAAACATTCTGACCTCAAAAAACCAACAACAGGCACAGGATCCTGACAGTCACTGCCCTGACCCTGCAGTCCCGGGACCTCCTATTGGGATGGGCAGCATCAGCTGTGGGGATGAGGACAGGAACATACAAGCTCCCTTCCTCTGAGAACAGGACCAAGGCCTGGCAAACTCCTTCTATTACAAGGAACAACACAGCCCAAGCAGGCAAAAAAATTCAGACTTTCTTTGTATTCAAAAAACAGACTTTTCTAAACTATGTTTATGGGACACAGACACACTCAAAATGATCGTCACTTCTTACACAAAACCAGCTGGGAAAGTTGCAGGAGCTCAAATATACTTGGTAGTATTTTTCCTGGTAAAAAGAGCAGGCAGAAATGGGAAATCTGCCACTCAAAGGAAGCAGATTTGAAATTATCTGTTCTGATGAGTACTCTGTGTACTTCTTGGAAAGATGGGAAGGGGAGACTAAGCACTATCTGCATGCAGGAGAGAATTTGCTTATTTCTCCTGACACTGGTTTCAGCTCTGCTGTATTGCTTCATGCCACAGGGGCTTCACAAGAAAATGACTGGATATAAATTTCAGGGCAGTTTTAAAAGCCTTTAAAATACCAACATGGATACTACATCAAGCCAACTTCTTATATTACTGCCTTTGATCCCAAAGGACAAAAAAATAAACATAACAAAATACTATGAAAGTTACAGGCATCTACTGCAGACCTGGCCCCAGCTGCCACAGCTGCACTGATTCCAATGAAGTGAGGACATTTTTTATCAGCTGGGGACTTGGCCTGATAAAGGTGAAGGCACTCAGCAGCATGTCAAATCAACTGTGTGCATTTAAGCTCATTTTACTTACCATTAAAGCCTTCGTGCTTTGAAAAACAGTATAGAGCTGTAATTCTTACAGAAATGCAATTAATTTCTCATCTGGCTAAGAAAGCAATACAGAAATAAGACCCAAACCAATATTTCCTTAAGGTCAGAGGAAGTTTTGCTGACTTTGAGAGACCTTCACCAGTCAAAACAACATAACTACTTGTTTGGAGACCTGAGATAGGTTCCTAACAGCAGAAACGAGCCATAGTCCAGTCTGAAATGACTGTTAAATGTTCAGCTTCTCAGGCCATAAACTAAGATCCTTGTTTCTGCACCAAGAATCACCTGATACGGGGCCACAGCTGGTCAAATTGTATTTACAGGTCAAGAAAAGAGGAAGAGTCAACACAAGGAGAGTGTTATTTCAGATGACCCAGGCAGACTAGTTCAATGTTTGTTTTGTTCTTTTTAAAAAAAAAATAACGAGAGCGGCCAGTGCTGGAAGTTAATATTGTAACAATTCCTGTGGAATTCAGCTCCCCGGACGGCTCCGAAGTCCATGAGCAGCCCTCCCCACCGCCCCCGTGCTAGCCTCGCTTACCCCCAGCCACCTTGCTCCTTTGTTGGCAGCCTGCTGAATCTGCACTTTTTTAAGGGTCACATTGTAGACAGCTCCGTCTTCTACCTCTTCACCCCCATCCTGAAATGTGGTCTGCCAGGAAAAGGAGAAAGAAAAATAAGATGAAAAGGAACGTTCTCCCCCTTCCGCTGACCACAATCAGTCCCAGGTGCTCTGCTGCTGCAGGCAGAGCAGAGGAGATGGGCAGCACAAAGTAAACACAGCAATCAAAGCAATCCAGGATACCCTTAGGTTGAGGGAACACTGGAGATATTCTTGGCAAGCTATCCCTTCCTGTGGTATCGAGGTACCCGGACTTTCCATTTAACTGTTTTTCCCAGACTAGCACATATTTTAAATAGCTGCATAAAGTCTTCTAAGGAAAGAGTTTGGTTTTGATTAGCAGTCGTCTCTTTCCTCCCCCCTTTCTACAGCAATTAATCTCTTTGGCCTTTCATTTAGGGACGGATTCGCACTTTTAAACTGCTGAATTACTTCGGCACACAGCCTTGAATCTTTGAAGCTACAGAGCATTTAAAACACAGCGACATTTTCACTCTCTTGAGAAGGAGGGATTTGTGATTTGCTCTTCCAAAACCCTTATTATTTCAAGAACAAGAAAAAAACCAAGCAGCTTTAGAGCCGGGGGAAAGCGGGGGAAAGGGGCACAGCATATCCCGGTACCAGGCACAGCATCGCCGGGCACGGCATGGCCGGCATCGGACACGGCACCCCCGGCACAGCATCGCGGGGAGCGGGCAGGGCACGGCTGGCACTGAGCATCGCCGGGCAGCGGGACCCAGGGCAGGGCAGGGGACAGGACGAGACGGGAGGGGACAGGAGGGGATAGCCCGTTACCATTTTCGCTCTCCACAGCAGTTTCATCCTCGGTGCCTTGCCGGGCGCCGGGTCGGACGCGCCGCGCTTCGCCCTCCGCGGGCC
>NW_005054357.1:3679596-3698383 GCF_000277835.1 Geospiza fortis | reverse complement strand
GAAGCGCCTCCTCCTCATCTCCCTTCCCTTCCCCTACTTCCCTCCCTCTCTCCTCTGCCGCTGCCTGGGCAGGGCGCAGGGGAGCAGGGGGGACCACGGGTCAGGTGTCCGGGCTGCCGTAAGGAAGGAATTTTAAGCTGTGCTTCACTTTAAAAACTTACTTCTGCCGCTTGGGAAGTAAGGAAATTAAAGGTTTTAGTAAGCCCTGGCCGCCTGTCGCTGACACTGTCCTCACTTTTAATCTATATCGCTCACAAAGAAGCCCCCATGAGCCCCTCTGTGGATGCTCTAGCTGTAGGTACTTGCGTGCTGACACGACGATCTCAAGACACCCTAAAAGCCCCACTAACTTCGTTGCCTCCTGATCTGTCTTTAATTATCTGCTTCTTGGGACTTAAATTTAAGGATGATTCAAGTGCACAAATTCCCGTGCAAGGCAACGAAAGTGCTAAGAACTGAAACAGAGCTCAGACCTCCCAAAGCCCCACACTAACCTCCAGTATATTCCTGGTTTTATTTCCAGTAGTGTTAGCACCTGAGGAGTATCTCAGGCTCGGGGGCTGTCAGCACTTCTACCTCTTGACATGAAAAACCTTAAACGGAAGCAAGGAACATTATTTTCAGGTACGAAACCAAGACTGGGCTGTGGTCACAGGTGCCCTGATCTGGTCACTTGCCAGGCTGTGCTTTTAGTTAATGTGTGTGATCGCGAAGTGGTCGGCAATAAACAGACATCAATAACCTGACTCAAGTGTACTGCACCAAATAATTGAAGTGTAGATTTCCCAGAGTCCTGTGGCTTCTCCTGTAAAACTGCAAAGAGCATTCTGAATGCTTTAGATTTTGCAAACCACTCTTCCACATCGTAATTTTATCGTGCAGAAAGTGGACTGTGCCTTGGATCCCTCGTGGCCAGCCCAGCAGGTGTGTGAGTACCTGCAGAGCAAATTGCCATTGAACAGGACCAACATACCAGCACATGCAAATGCACATCCAGCCACAAGAAATGCAACACCAGAGCCAAAAAATTACTCTGAAATAAAAGCTTTTTTTGTGAGATGATGTCCTGGTGCCACAGTACATGCACTACCATCACTTTGGATGGCAGTCTCAGAGCAATGGCACTCACTCTGTTTCTTTACTAAAAGAAAATGGCAGTGAGTAAATACAGTGGGAAGGAGCTCCTATATTTTATTCAATTTAGCTTCTCTTAAATCACATGTTTCGGACTGGATATGTACAGAACACCATATGGACAGACAAGCTCAGGACTTTCCATTCAAGGCAGAGCAAAGCTATTGAATTGTTTAGATTGGAAACGATCTCTAAGATCACTGAGTCCAGTCATGTCACAGTGAAAGGTTACAGAAGGGGCAGTAATCAGACATTCTATTGATAACTGTCTGCCTTGGAAAAGGATATTTCAAGGCCCCTAAAAATCTGCCTTATATATGCAAAAACTGATTCTTTAATACTGGAAAAGAGAAAAAGCATATGTAACACTTAGTTCCATTTAAAGTCCATTATATAGTGTACAACCACTTATTGAGACCAAGAGACAGAGTCTGAATGCACAGGAGAACATGCACAGGAAGACCAACCAGGCTCTGATTAATCTAAAAGATGTTCTGTAAAGATTTTAAGGGGAGAAGGAAGCCTGAAAATGAGGAAGAAGAGTCTACAACTCAGTTTAGTAGAACTGCTGGTTTGCTCTTTGAGCAGACTTTAATCACAAAACTGATCTACACCAATGAACCATGCAGTCAACACCGTGTTAAACATTTGGTTCTTTCCAAATCATGTTCACATGCAATAACTACATTCCTGCCATAATCTAGCCCTGTGCCTGCCCTTTTCACCAAAGCAGAATTGTTCCTCTATTACATCTGAGCACGCATTCCCTCCCACTCGCAACCAGAGAGAAGCACAAATCCACTTGTGAATGCAACTTTGCACTTCTCACAGTGAAGTGTTATGTAAGAAAATACTTTGAGGTCTGGAAAGCTCTCAGACTGCAGATCACTGACCACTTACAGCCCAACAAGGACTGGCCAACTGTGCACAGAGAAATAAGGTAGTGGCAGAGTGATGATTTTCCCTGGGTTTCAGCTGTTGCTACAGCTGGCACATGGACGCCTGCATGGGAAGACAAAGCACAAGATCTATAAAGCAGCTGGAAATAAAGAGCAGCTCTGACTGCTCCTGCTCAGGGCCTGACAGGAGGAGAGGAGGAAACAGGAGTCAGATACCCAAATATGGAATATATTTGGGAGAGCAAAGGAAAAGGAGGAAGCAACAAGGTGATGTTAGAATGATCCCTGATAGCTTCTCCAGGAGATAAAGAAATCACACAGCCTAAAAGGACAAAGCCATGTATCTGAGGTGTGCATGCAGCTCACCTGCACTGGGCAAGGATGTTCCCTGGGAGACGTGAAAAAAACCACACCACTGTCTCTTTTTTAGGTTAAGCCATAGTTTCAAGAAGGTTCTTTCAATGGCAGCGCCAGCTCAAACCATTTCCACCCCTTGGTGCTTGAGTAGGCCAGGAGCCAGAACTGGCTGTGTGTTGGTTATACAAGACACTTCCTAGTAACCATGCCTTTGTAGTATTACCTTTTTCTCCAAAGCAATGCCACCTTAAGGGCATACCTAACTGTTAATTGAAAAAGAAAATTCCATGAGACACTCTGTTCATTCCATAGGAGATACAAGAATCCATCCTATAGATAAAGCCTGTCCAAAGTGACAGCCCTGGAATGGACAATGCCTTTGAAGTGAGTGCCTACAAAAGAAAATAAATACTGTTCCTATTAAGACTATCTCATTAATTGTTATTCATCTGGTTTCTTTAAACCATATTTAGTTCTTAGTTCTTGCTTCCTGTTTATGGCAGATGCTCTCAATTTGATAACTAACAGGTGGCCTACAGTTCTGGAGATTGAAACTCATTAAAAAAAAATCATATGCAGGTGAACCACAAAAGCTAGATAATGTAGACATTATAGAAATCCAAACACAAATCAGTTTTATATTGTGTTTCTTTGACAGCCCACTCTGACATGTAGCTTGGCAGCAGAGAGCTCTCCACCACAGACACGACAGGAGCTTCACCGGGGAGTGTTCCTTTACACTGTGCACACCCAAGCTGCAGCTTCCCACTCCATTACACAGTCAGTTTGTCATGGGCTGCCTTAGAGCTGCTTAATATTCAGTGTACTGCAATCTCCTGAAGGTCCTTTATGGCAAAAGCACCTCACAGGCACATATCTCACATTTCCATCAGCACAGGCAATGCTCTGCACGTGCTGCAAGCTGATGTAGAAGGGAGCAGAGGTGAGCCAGGTCTTCCACCTGCCTCAGCTGGGATTAATAAACTTGGCTATATATATTCTTTAAGTGACTGAGATGCACTATCACTACACATCAGCCAGTCAGAAAAGTTGTTAGAATCAAACATTGAATTTCAGTTACAAACTACTAACTAATCCAAGTGAACAAAATGCTGCATTACACACTGACTGTCTGCAACCTTTGCAAGCCTCACCCCTGTGCAAAAGGGAAAGCACTGCTCCCCCTTCACTCTGAAAGATGTGACAATGCAGCTGCAGCTCAGTAAAGAACCTGACACACAAGTCCATCATAATCTGTCTTCATGGACACCAGAACTAAACAGAAGCCTCCAAGTAATTGCAAATATTAACCAGCTTCATTGCAAAATGCCAGAGGAAATGCATCAGAGCTCCCATACATAAAACTAAATTAATGTTTTATAAGGCTGCATAATTAACTATGCTAAGTCAAAAAATGATGTTGTTAAGGAAGAACATCCAGCCATCCCTGACCCTCTGATTTCACATGTGATTGCAATTAGATAGGCATGCACTGTTTCACAGGCTGTGCTGTCCAAACAGACACAATCTCAGATCTGGGGGGCCTATCTCCTTCAGGAACAGCCAGTCCCTGCACTCCCACTGGGAAAGCCTTCAAAGCAATGCTGGGTGTGAAGCCAGGGGCACATGGCTGGGCAAGTGCAGCCCTGCTGTGTGCTGGGGAGGAGCAGCAGTGCTCTGCATCCCTGAGCCCCTGCCTCAGAGGGGTGCAAGCAGTGCCTGTGTGCCTCAATCTGGCCTTAGCCCTGTCCCCACTCACCCACACCTTGTCCCCACTCACTCTCTGGGCTCCTTGGAAATGACCTGCAGGAGCAGAGGCTGCAGCTCCTGGAACTCGACTTTCAGTTTCACAGACCACAAAACACCACCAGCAACTTTTTGTACACCCAAAGGGCTTGGAGAGGTCTCATGTTCCTGTTCCATGCCCACGTGACCCTGCAGCTTCAGAGCAATATCTTTCTCTAATTTTGTGCTGCACAGCTCCTCAGTTGCTCACAGTAAATCCTCTCTGCTGCACATTTCAGCAGCTTTGAAGGAAGAAACAACACCCTGGAGTGCATGCTGAGAACATTGTTTTCTGAGGCTCACAACTCAGTCAAATCAAAGCCAAAACTAAGGCACTTCATAGTTATGGCTATTTCAATGCCAGATTTTAGCCCACAGGCCTCAGCTACTCACACTGCAGAGCTGTTCAAAAGAAGGCAGCAAAAAGTCTTTATGGAGGGGGAAAATAGTTTTCCACTCTCCTCATATTCACAAATGGATGAAATGTTTTCACTCAAACTTTCCAAAAAGTTCAGCTTTGAGCACAGGCCAAGGGCCTTATTTGAACAATTTTAAAACTCTCTGCAAAGAATAAATACTTAATCATACAAAAAGGCAATGCTCAATTACAAATTTGACTGTGGGTAACTCTCCTGACATCAATTCCATTGCCATGGGACCTGAATCAATCTCAGTGCTTACACAGAACTAATAAAAATTATCCCTGCCTTCTCCAACAAAAAGTTCTGGAAGACTGAGAACAGAAGGCTAATATATCCGGCAGTCATTTCATCTGTACAAAAACACAACAGTGCCATAACAGAACATACCAAAATGCCTAAGCCAAAATCTTCTTGTCACATATAAAATAAGTCAAATGGCTCTCACATTGTTACATGAAAGATTGTCTTCACTGTGTTTCAGATCTCTTTTTCTGCACCTAAGTCAGGTTTAATAATTAAATTGGCCATTGCACAAACATGTATTGGGTTGATTTAGCACAATGCTGATTTTCCCTATTGCTCCCTTAGGCTGATTCTCCATAGGCTGATTCTCCATAAGAAGCTTCATACTTTCAATACATTTACAAATTTATCATTTATATTATTGGCTAGTTAGTATTCAATGCTCTCCCTCATTCACAAATTACTTGCCATGGTTCTCATTCTTTTTGAGCAAGCTTCAGTTTCCAGAAAAATAAATTTAACTATTTGATTAGATGTATTCTCATAACTTCCCTTCTGCCCTGTTTCATTTTGCTTTGATTACAGATATACTGCACATATGCCTTTTATGGCCCTGTAACAGTATGTTTAAACAGGATAAATCTCTGTTGGCTATAAGGATCTTCATCTCCTAATTCTGGCACAGAGTCTTTTTCATTTTTCCTCTTAAAAGAGAAATATTTCCTCCCCTAGAAGGCTGTATCACTCTGGTATCCTTTAGTCCAAGCACCCCCCAGAAGACTCTGGGCTTATTAAGGGAGGAGCCACAAACAAGAGAATCATAAACAAATATGTAACAGATAACTCTAGGAATAGATATAGTGGTCCCTTTGCAACCACATGATGTTTTTTCATCATACTCATCATCCTCAGGCAATTAAAATTGCAGAGCTTTACTAACTACTGCAGCCTTGAACACAGGAATCTCTAAATTAGAAATTGTACCTTTTGAGTGCAGTGAAATAAATCCAGGTTTGGGGAAACTGGGGTTTGGGGGTTTCAAGTTACTTTTTTCTTTGATTGGTTTTACCTCCTCCATCTCTAAAATATCCTACAGTCACATAAAACAGTCTGTACAACAGTGACTTGCCTTCTTCAGCTTCCATGAATCTTCCTCAGGGGAGCTGTTCTTTCATCATCTAAAAACTCTCCAGCAAGTTCCACCCTTGGAGAAGAAATTCTGTAACTGTTTAAAAACAAGACAAAGGCAGTTTTGAACTGCAGACAGCAACACATTTACTTCTAATTTCCATTATGTTCTCTCTCTCATGAAACACAGCAGTTGAGTGAAGTCACAACATGGATGAGGAAGGGGCTCAGTCATATCCATCAGATGCTGTGCCAGCCACACACACAATGGCACTCTGGTTTAATAAATGAGTGCTAAACATGTTTCTAGAAGTGTCTGTTTTGCTTGGGGAGGCAAAAATTACTTTATCAGCATAAGTCAACTCCCACTTTTTCCCTTTCTGCTCCTGTGACTCTTGTCTTCTACCTACTGCAGACTCTGAGCTTTCCAAAGCTCACATTCCTACCCACCAGATCAGTAAAAATGCAGCATTCAGACTTCCTTTTTCATTCACTTATTAATACTCACTTTTAAGTCCCCTCAAAACTCAATCTCACTTTTTGACTCTCCTTATTTTCATTTTAGAAGCTTTCCATCCCTACTGGTACTTCTTCTCACAGATCAATGCTTACCAGAAGCTCCCCAAGGATAAAGGCTTTGTCTTTTATATACTAGCACTATACCCTTGGTATCCATTTCAAAATGATACACCCAGCTTTGAGGTGCACCTTTATCCTGATGCCAGAAATGCAGCACCGGGACAGAAGCAATATTTCCTTTACTAACAGATGTTTAAAAAATGCACTGCCCTTTTTTAAGGCATATCACTAGTGATTTATAAACACTTCCTTCTGTTGGTATTTACCTTCACACTTTGTGCTACATCCTTCCCCTTGTTTGTTCTACCTCTGTTCTGCCTTTTGATTTCCCTGCTGTGCTCTGAGACAGACTCCTGCCCACTTGCAGATGTTCCAGGACAGGGCACAAACCCTCCCTGTGACCTTTGGGTGCTGTTACAGTGCAAGGACAGGTTTTATGATGGATCTCTGAAGTCCAACATCCAACACTCCTGCCACTGGTGCCGCTGGGATGTAGAGTGATAGAGCACAACTCACCTTGAACAAGTGATCAACACCTATAAAAAATGCTGTGAATTTTTGGGAGCAGCACCCTCCAGCTAAAAAGAAATCCCTCTTGCTACTTGGCTGCTGCTGCTGTCATCCATCTGTCACTTCCTTGAAGTGCTGCTGGTGACTTCAGCAGATTCACTTGCAAGGGAAAGGTGACAGGATTAGACCCACAGGCTGTAAACATTTCACTCCCCTCTGGGATCACCTGGCTTTATTATTATTGGCACATTGTGCTCAGGCAGCAAAGACATTCATTTAAGGATACTCATTTCTATTTCCAGCTCTATTACATCTATTTTTGTTTGAACTTATTTAAAGGCAACATTATCAACCCAGGAACAAAAGGCAGGAAGGAGATGGAAGCCCACAATGCTCTAGACAATGACAGGAAACAACCTGTGTTTTGACAGTTCCCCCAATTCTCTTCCAGATGATCTTTACCAAAGAATTAGACAAAGTCCAAAAAGCAAAATAAAACCCAAAACCTTGTGAAGAGGAAATCCTCTTGTATAGGTGCTAACAGAGTGGAAAATTTTAGAGAAAATTCAGGTCTAGCATCTAGCCTACTGGCAACTTACTTAGCAAAATCAAACCCTAAGCATTGTACTGGGATGACTTAGTTGTCCTTCTAAGGTTTTACAGAAAGACTTCCTCAGCAAAACCCAAGACCTTCACAACTGGCCAAAGTTGAACACTGTTATGAAAAATTGTAACAAAAGCTGGCGCAGAAGCCACTGTTTTGTTCTGTGGAGATCAGCTGGAAACACAGGAATAAACAGGATGGAAGAGCCTCTTTTCAGGGGCATATTATAGACAGCAAATTAATTGTGCAATATGTTACTATGCTCAGGGAGATGAGCTGGACTGGAAATCAAAACCTAGAGTAGATAATCACAAAATGAGCATTAAAAACCATTAAACCACACACCAAAAAGTCAAAGGAATATTAAATTCTTTCACTTTGGGTTAGAAGATGAACACTGAGAGATCCATGGAGGAACATTTCTGGTAAAGTTACTCTGTACTTATCCACAGCTGAATTGTCAGGACATATATATGCACTGGACAGGCAGTTTTTCAATCCTGGTGTACCCACACCTGCCTTCTTGCATTGCAGAGATTTTGCAACATCCTCAAAAAAATGAGCTTAAACATACAATCTTTCATCCACAAATCAGTTCTGACCTGAAGCCACCTTGCTAGAGAGGCCTATTCAAACTGCAAGGCAAGTCTTTGGCAATAGTGCCAGCAAGAACACAAGAAAGAGTCAAATATTACAAAGTAATACAGAAGTACAAATAAAGTGGTCACCAGTGCACTGAGGAATGGAATAAAACATCCAATGCATTCCCCATCCAGCACCAGACAGCATCAGGTCCCAGTATGTTTCAGTAATTACAGATTTATCCTGGATTAAACCTGCAACAAGGAGTGAAATGGCTCTACATCTTTCTCTTCCCCCAGATACATGTCAATTATTCTTTATGGATTGTTTTCTAAACCTTTCCTTTGCAAAGCAAAAAGAAAGCAAAGAAGCCCCAACCTTATCTTTTTTCTTAAGAAAAAAAAGAGAATTTAAGCTCCAGCTCTGCAAGCAGCCAGCCGTGCATTCATCACCACAACGTGGCATGATGTGTCACTTGAGAATTTGGCACCCACTTAAGAAAAGGAATTCTGCTTATTTTTGTTCCACTGGCTAGTCCAAAACCAAGTGCAGAGCTGCATAATCCCTCCAATTCTGCTGGAGAAATAACAGTTAGAACCAAGATCCACGGAAGAGGGAAGGAAAAAAGAAGGAAAAAAACTCCCAGCCCTCTTTTCTGGATAAGATGTTATAAATGAAGAAGCAAGAGTTCTGTAGAGAAAGCACTGCTCTTACTCTCCCAGGCAGGATTCTTGCTCTTCCAAGTGGACTCCAGACTTCATGCATTTCTTTCTCTCACTCCCTTCCTCCCCCAGCCCTTGATGACAGTATTTGGCAGGAACTTCTAATTAAAAAAAAACCCCAAACACCAGACTGCCTTTGTGCTACCCCAGCAAACCTCTCTGGGGAAATGATGTTCTTTGCTCAGCAATTCCTGTTCAGCACAGAATGCTAGCACGAGGAAAGCAGCTGGAGTGATTTCCTATTCTCCATTCAGGCCTGGCAGCCTCAGAACAAAGCCTTACAAAAAGAGAGGCTGAAACCAGCACAGAATCACTGACAAAGGAGTGCACAAGGAACTCTGGTAAAATGTTATTTCCAGCACTCTCACAACAACACAGGACTCAGTAACATCTTGGGCCACCAGAGGTCTGGAAAAGCCAAGGGATGGTTGTGGATAATTCTGTGGCTGCAGTCCCAACAGCTTCCATGCAGGCACATAAGGATATTGTCCAGTTTAATCTGGACACCAAGAGATTTACTGCAAATCCCTTTCCACAAGCAATTCTAACAATGCAGCTATGGCCACATCTCCCAAGCCTTCAAGATTGTTTTGATGGACATCACTTTTTTTCCTGAGAAACATAATGTCTGTTTACAAGTGCATGGAAAGCCAAAGTTTAATCCAAGGATTACAGCCATTAAATCCTCCTATTCTCAAGCAGACCGCTCCCCAAGCTTTAATTTGAAAATCCATATATTACTTGCTAATTTCCTTATGATTAAATACCAAAATCCAAAGCATCTGAGATCACAGCTGAGTTCTGGAAGAGACCCAAGAGTTAAATCTCCAGGGAAGTCAGGCAAGGCTGATAATTGAGTTCAGACAGGGGTATATATTTGGGTTTTTATGACAGTGATACTGGATAACACTCCAGCCTTGCATTTTCCCCTCTTTTTCATCGTCACTAATTTCTTCCTTTTAAGAAAAGGTGACCTTTTGCCTCTCATCACTAATCAGATCTAGATAACACTAACTAACCTTTGCAACAGCCTGGCTACTGAAGGTTTAATGGAAGGGGGAGAAGGGAACAGTGTTGCCCCTCCAAAGCAATTTAAATCCAATTTGAAGGTCTGGCCTTTTCCTGAGGCTGTCACCACAACACTCTCACAATTGCATCTCCACAACAGGATGGGTCCCCTTCCTCCTCTCCCACCTCCCTTTCTTTAGTCACCATGGATTTCCTTCCCTGTAACCTTGTTCCCAGCTCTTAGCCTACTCAGTGGACAAATGACAGATTCCTCTGGTTCAGGCTGCAGTTGAGGGACAAGGAAAACAGTTCCTCTAATAGTATTTAGACAAGAAGGATGGAAAAAAACAATCCAAAGGAACATTCAACTCATTAAATGTTGATTAACATAAAAATACATTAAAGGAATGCCCTGCATGTAACATAGAGGGCATTCATGAACTTGTTCCTACATGTTTAATCAAAAGTCTTAAGAAAATAATGTGTATCACGTCCATGTTATGACTAGTTCCAGGAGCAGCCCTCTCCCAGAACAATCCTATGGCAGCAAATCCTCTGCCTGTGCTAACCTGCCCTCTCTAATCTCTGTTGGTCTCTGTGCTCATACAGGAACAGAATACACCACCCAGATCAAACACAGATATTAAACAGGTATGCTAAAAAAAGAGAATCCACAGCAAAACTTAATTATTCTCCAGGGGAGGGAGACAGCAGGGACTATGGAATCCCTTCTCAGGACATTATTGTGCTTATTGTGCTGCTGGAAAAGTATCTTATCTGGGTCACTGTTTTGCCTTTTCCTGCTCAATTATTTGAGGAATTGTTTTACAGTCTCCTTTGAAGTAGGTATTCAGGCCAGCAACAGTGCAAAGTGGGGAAAAGGGTATCTTCAAAAATAGTTAATGAAGACCAAAAGGGAATTTTTGCAGTTTGTCATGTTTTCACTGCAAATAAAGGTGCCATTACAGCTGGGAGAGGACCTACACAATGATAGCTCAAAAAGGCCATTATGGCTTTCAAATAATGGATTATGAACATACTTTGGTTTTAATCCTCCATCTTTCAGCCATAATCCAGAGCAGTAAACCCTGAGCCTCAGTACTCCCTGCCCATGGCAGGCAGCTGGAGCTACATGACCTTTAAGGTCCCTTCCAACCCAGACCATTCTGTGACTCCCTGACAGTCTATTTACCTCCTGCAATTACTTTGCTGCCCTTAAGCCAATTTCCAGCAGAAAAATGCCAGCAGTCCCCAAGCTACAGCCACAGCTACGGCTGCATTGCAGCTTCCCAGGCTGAGGCAACTTTGGTGGAACGTGTGACAAATCCTAAATTCCTCCTCTGGCAAGGAGGTGGGTGGTCCTGCAGGTAGGGCTGATACAGGAATACATTTTCCCACCTGCTGTTTTCCTCATAATAAGGGGGGTGGTGGGTGTAATATTTTTTACCAGGGCTGCTGTTTTCTATTAAGAGGAACCTCACAAAGCTGTGTCATTTCCTAATTAATAATAGGATAATTATTATCTACACAGGCCAACTTAAAAAAAAATTATACTTTAGAGCAGTGTTTTCACTTTGTGATTCAATATCTTTGTTAATATACAAAAGGTCATGTAGAATGGGGCAAGAGAAGTGTAGAACACTGTTGCCCAGCAAACAGAGTTCTTTCATGGAATCATGAAATGGGTTGTAAGGGACATTAAACATTATCTCATTCCAACCCTACAGGGACATCATCCCCTATCCCAGGCCCCATCCAATCTGGCCTTGGACATTTCCAGAAATGGAAGAGATGCAGGAATGGGATATAATCACTTAAGGTCACTTGGAAAAGGGAATGTGGGCAGCAGAGAAATACTTGAAATACCTGCAAAGCATTGGCCTGGTTTTTGGTACATAAGCAGCAAGGCAAAATGAAAACCCCAAAACATCCAAATATAATAAACTTTCTGAAGAAAAACATCACCTGTGCAGTCTGACTCCATTCAGAGCAAAGCTGCCAGAAGCAGCTCAAACCCAAATTCCATATTGATGTAAATGAGGATCATACCTGCAGCAGCCATAGAACAGGGGCTGCCAGACCCTCAGCTCCTGGGCAGGACTTGCCCACCACAAGTGCTGCATAACTCAGGCAGGTCTGAGAGTCTCCAAATGCCTGAAAATGGACACACAGAACTGCCCTACACATATCACAAGAGTTGGAGTGAATTCCCCTCCTCCATACTGGATACATCACTGTATTCAACCATGACATAAAAGAAAAAAGTTGGCTTTCCTTCCTTTTAAAAAGGGAAATAGCAATACCCTGAAATCACATGGCTTCCAGGCAGCTTCCCAAGCACGCTTTATTTTCATTGACTAAAGTAATGCACAACAATGGGAATTGAAAACAGATTTTCCTACACTATAAAAAGTCTTATTCTATTAGAAAATAGCAGGTCTTAAATCGTGTTATTTAGCCAACACCCATCCCTGCATAGTGAAAGAAAATGGGGTATCCAGATAGAGAAATATGAGTTGTGTGGGATGCCCAGGCTCACAGCATCCCCAGCAACTCTGGGTGTTCCCAAAGTACAGCAAACTCTGCCTTCTCTTTTTTTCTTGACATACAGCCAGCATTTTTCAGTTTGATAGGAATCACCAGGCAGCTGCTCTGGAAGGAGGAGATGGTGGTGTAATTACTGCCCTGGTAATCAGGATTTGCCTGGTTTACTCTGTGAACACACTCACAGCTCCAGTGGGTTTTCTGCCAGCACAGCTCTCCTCATTCCTAGAGAAGAGCCTGAAAGGAGACAGGTGGAAATGTGTCCAGATTTGGACTGAACATTGGTGCAATATTCTACATGTACAAGGCTCATAGTTCACACCAAAGTTAAAATTACCCTTACTGTCTGTCTCATAGCACTTCAGCCAGTAATTGGCAAAATTTTCCCTGGTCCTGTGCTTCTGGAAACCATCCAAACTCCACTGATCAGCATGGAAGCAAATCTGTGTGCACACTAATCATTTGACCCCAAATCTTAAATTATTTTCCGAACTGGTATTTTCTAGGAATAAAATATGTCTCTTTGAGTTCCAAGAGTCATCTTCATTTTAAAGGGAAAGAAGATGAAGCAGAATATTTTATATATATATATGTATGTTACATATATGTATGTGTGTATGTGTGAAATCCATGTTATGTGCAATATAGGAAAGGTCTCATCTCCTTCCATCTCTAAACTTTCATTTTCTTCCTCCATATTTTCAGTCTGTAAACACAGGCTCTTGGCAAGTTCCCTGGTTCTTTCTTAGGGCAAGAGGAAATCTGTCCAATTGTTTGACAAACAAAACATCCTGATAACATTTTATAATTTATATGTAAGAATTTCTCCGCCTGTAATCTCTGGTGTGGCCACACTCGATAGAATGGGATTATTTTTTCTTTTAATAATCAAAATCCAGGGTTATTTCTGTAATTTTTCCTTGTGATTTTTGCTGTCCTAAAATTTAACTTGGTTACCCTGTCTACGGCATGTAAATGTCCTTATTTGTCATTTCTCTTACAGACTGCTTGCTGCTCTGTGGGTTTCAATTCTACTCTTAATGGACAGAATTCTACTCTTTTAATTCTACTCTTAATAGACAGAAAATGGAAAAACACTTCTTTTTAGGCATATAGAAAGGGAAACAATTCAAGATAATGAAGCTCTGGAAAAATCTCTGGAAGTGAGGTGATAATTCCAATCACTCTGGGGCTAAACAAGCCACCTGAGTCAAATTTACTGGAATGGTTTTGTGAAGGTCTGACTTTCACAGGAGCTCAAGCAGGAAACATTCCCAGCTCAGGACCTAAACCTGGCTAATCTTTATGGCCCCTTGGCAGAGTGAGTGCAGAGCACCAGGGCCCCACTCCAGAGCCAGGAGCAGCACTCCTGTGGCTCCTATATCCTCCTGTGTTCAATGAGCTGGAGAGCAGGCAGTGTGGTTCAAATGGTCTGGATATGGTTATGAGCAGCTGTGAACAGATCTTGCTTCTTCCCTCATGTCCTTTGTTTCTTATTTTTTAAACTTTAGGGCTGCACAGGAACATCAAGTCTCTGGCTCATTACGGGGCCATGTGACTGCTCTGGACTTTGAACTCAGATAAACTCCCTACTGAATGAAAACGTGTAAAATGCTTCCAGCAGGGATTATTTTGCACCAGGCTGTACTAAGAAATGCAGTAGAATTTCAACACTCACATTTCAGAGGCACAACAGAGAGGAACCATCCTTGTCCTGAGTGCAGCGTTCGGGGGAAGCTCCAGAGCATGCCTCCCTCTTCCCCATACACACAGCAAGACTTATACCAGCCTGTGGAAGCAGATCATGGTTTAGTTTGGGGAATAAAACATCCTGATTCCATCTAATCACACAGCAGCTTCTGTCTAATCAATGCACACAATTTTTCTTCCAAAAGACATCTTCAGAAATCCCAAAATCACACATTTAAATCAGTAAAATCAGGTCCAAACTGGCCACATTGGGATGGATCAGGATTTCTGCATGCTTTTTAGCCTGGAGAGATACCAGAGTTTATCTAACATTTGGATAAAGAAAAAGAAAATAAAGAAAAAAAAAATAAAGACAAAGAAAATCCCAGCCCTGATCATTAGGGTGTTTTTCCCTAGGTGCAGAACATATGGTTTGGACCCTGGCTCACTTCCAGACAGAGTCATTAGAGACTGTTTTCCCTGTGGTTTTCACTGGATAAAGCATTCCTCTACAGCTCCTCCTGTGAACATTTGTAACTTGTCATGGGGCACTAATCAGTACCTCCTGTCCTCTGCCCCAGACAGGCATTTTAGCAAAAAGTTAAATAATTTCTTAAAGTTGTAATTATATCCCAGTCCCTTCCAAATATAGTTGGGAGGGGCAGAGATAGATTTATAATTTTAAGCATATTTGAAGAAAAAGATGGAGATAGAGATAGATAAACATGGATCTGTTAACACTTACTTTGAGTTCCTAGGGATCAGTCTGATCCATTTATCAGAATGGTGGCTCATGGAGAGGGACAACATTGGCAAAGGAGCCAAAGGCTGATGCTGCACATCCAGAAATGCACTTTGGTTGTGGGAACACTCTTCCAGTTAATCCATCCAATGGGGTAGTTTGGGATTTGACTCCCATCCTGTAAGGATGTGATACTGTTGATTGAGGAGATTGAAAATTTGACGGGTTTTGATCAGGGCAAAGTACCAAGCGAAAAAAAAGAGGCAAGTTTCAGGGGGAAATGTAAAATTGCCAGTGCCTCTGGTTGAAAAGCTCTAGAGACACTTAAACGGAGCTGGAGGAGGAATCGGCTCCATCGAGCAGAAAACACCACGCATCCCTGAGGTGCGACATTGCCATCCTGTGGCCATCCCAGCTCTGCACGAACACCAGCAGGGACGGGAGGAGCCGGAACGGTATCCCACATTCGCAGCTTTTTCAATTGTCTCTAGCACTGGCAGCCTACAGGAGGGCTGGCAGGGGGTGACACCTTCTCCGGACACCTCTCTCCAAAGATAAACACTCGTTTTCCAGAGCTGCCCACCCTTATGCCAGGGAGCAGAGGCATTTTCTATTTCCCGAGGCACAGCCCTGCCAGGGTGACACTGCACTGCACAGAACAGAGCACAACTGACCTTCCAAAATGTACAGAAACACCAGAAATGACAAATGGAACATTCCTGATGTCAGGAATCCAATCTTTAGGAGAAGCCTGAGTGAGAACAGCACAATGGTCTGGATCAGGAAGGAAATACAGCACACATATATGCAAAAATATATGAGGACAATATACAAAAGTTAGTATAGAGTCAGGAGTGGAAAGTGAAGCAAATTAACAAAATTAGGAATTTAAGGAAAAAATTAAATACTGACAGAGGGCAAAACAGGGTGGAATGAAGAAGCAAGCTGTGATAAAATATGCAGATGGCAATGTTTTACAGTGGAGCAGCAACAGAATTAAACTGGATCCAGGAATGATGAGGGGCAATGAGAGCAGCAGTGAAGACAAACAATTTCCTGCTTGAGCCAAAAGCTCTTCATCCACACAAAATCTGTGTTTGCCCTCCTCTGGCACCCTGGTACAAATCCTGATTGAGCTTACTCACAGAATGGCCCAGTGCTTCCAGGAATTACAGCCTCAGGGAGGGGGACACAAACTTCCTAAGAAAGGGAAAACCTTGGTGCAGAAGTACAACAGGAGT
Source organism: Geospiza fortis (assembly GCF_000277835.1). Taxonomy (NCBI): domain Eukaryota; kingdom Metazoa; phylum Chordata; class Aves; order Passeriformes; family Thraupidae; genus Geospiza; species Geospiza fortis. The sequence goes on along the minus strand of NW_005054357.1, from coordinate 3,682,194 downwards.
TTTCTGTCCAGCTGGCACATCAGGCAGATAAAAACACAAATCATTTGGAAAGAAACTCAGTTGGACATTCCTTGGAACACCCAGATTTCAGCTATAACAATATTGTGGCAAAACTTCACTAATAAAAAAGGGCAATAGTATAACTTGATAAATGAAAAAAATATTGAGAGGTACAGAACAGCAACTCAACTCTCACAGATGCCTGGCCCCACAAAGGCAAATTCTGTTTGTGTTCCTGTCTCCCAGAAACTGGCCCCTGGAAACATATAAAAGAACCTGCCTGCTGTCACCATCTCAGCTGGGAAAGATCCTTCTCCACTGAACTGCCCAGACCAGGGAGCAACCTTCTGCAGCACAGAATTTGCAAAGAAAGATTGCAACAGCCCTAAAGTGGAAAGTTTAAAAGCCACTGAAGGAAATCAGATAAATATTTGCTACTACCCTGAGCTGGACCTGCTGACATGATAATTATACCTTTTTAAGTTCTTTTTTTGATGATGTTTGCATGGTTTTTTGCCATATTGAATCATGGAATCACCTGTAACAATCCTGAAAAGTGTCTCTATTGTGCAGTTAATCCTCTCTAGGGTAAAAGAGAAATTTTTACTAATTTTTTTAGCAAAAAGGCTGATTTGTGAGTAATGCCCCCAGACTCCAGGAGTTTTGTTCTCTGTATCATCAACCAAGTTTCCATATGCTGCTACAAGTTTCAGTAGCTTTTTGAAGAGATTGTCCACTATTATTTACGTATAACACACTTTGTGTGTGGCATCACAGGGACAGCCCCTCATCACCCAGCTCTGCCAGCAAGTACACAAAATCTACATCAAATTAACCTAACAGGAATTAAAACATCTTTTAGGACAGCCTTTCCCCAAGGAAAGCAGGGGATCCCAGCTGGACAGCAGAATTTCAAGGCTTTTTCCTCTCTCAGCCAGCCTCCCAAGATCCTTTCCCAGACTTTCCCACCCATCTGCTTCCTCTGATGTCTCCAAGCCAAGGAGGGCTTTCCCCAGGTGCATTTCTGCCCTCTCAGAGGGAACAGCTATACCCCAGACCCAGAAATATAGTAAGGCATTTTAAAATGCCAAAGGAATAATTCAGTGGAAGTGCTCATTCTATGGCACACACCTGCTCTGAGGATGGCACAGATGCATCCACTTTTTGGTGAGAAACTGAGATCACAGATGGCAAAAAACACCAATAAAGTCCCCTCCTGCCAAATTTAACCCATGGAATAACTGTGGGTCTCAATTAATGGATTATGAACATACTTTTGATTAAATCCTCGACCTCTTAAGCTAGAGCAGTAAACCCTGAGCCTCAGTACTCCCTGCCCATGGCAGGCAGCTGGAGCTACATGACCTTTAAGGTCCCTTCCAACCCAGACCATTCTGTGACTCCCTGACAGTCTATTTACCTCCTGCAATTACTTTGCTGCCCTTAAGCCAATTTCCAGCAGAAAAATGCCAGCAGTCCCCAAGCTACAGCCACAGCTACGGCTGCATTGCAGCTTCCCAGGCTGAGGCAACTTTGGTGGAATGTGTGACATATCCTAAATTCCTCCTCTGTCAAGGAGGTGGGTGGTCCTGCAGGTAGGGCTGATACAGGAATACATTTTCCCACCTGCTGTTTTCCTCATAATAAGGGGGGTGGTGTAGGGTGTAATATATATGTGTGTGTGTGTGTGTGCGCGTTGTCTATTTTTTACCAGGGCTGCTGTTTTCTATTAAGAGGAACCTCACAAAGCTGTGTCATTTCCTAATTAATAATAGGATAATTATTGTCTACACAGGCCAAGTGTAACTTAAAAACAGATAACCGTCAGGCTGTGGCTGTTTTTTAACCTCCAAGGTCACTGGGTGATGTTGAGTAGGAGCTCCCTGAGCAGTCTGGGCAGGGCAGCTCTGAGCTCACCTGGAGCCACTCGGGTCCTGCCCAGCCTGGCACTGTCCTAGGGGGGACAGAGGGACCCAGACAAGCTCAGGAAGAGTTCATGGGAATCTCATGGAATTTAACAAAGCCAAGTGCTGGTGCTGCACCTGGGTCAGGGCAACCCCTGGGGTCAATCCAGGCTGGGAGGAGCAGCTGGAGCAGGCCTGGGAGAAGGACTTGGGGGTGCTGGGGGTGACAGCTGGAGCTGCCCCAGCCCTGAACCCCCTGCCCTGGGCTGAGCCCCAGCCTGGGCAGCAGGGGAGGGATTGGGATTGTGCCCCTGAGCTCAGGTGAGACCCCACCTGCAGAGCTGCCCCAGCACAGGGAGGAGCTGGAGCTGCTGGAGAGAGCCCAGGGCAGGCACCAGGATGGGCAGAGGGATGGAGCAGCTCTGCTGGGAGGAAAGGCTGGCACAGCTGGGAAGGAATGGCTTCAAAGTCAGTCAGAGCAGGGTGACAGCAACATCAAAGGTGTGACTTCAATTCGGGTATGGGCCATTTACTTAAGAATTGGATTCGATGATGCTTGTGGGTCTTTTCCCACTCGTTCTTTCTGTGAATCTGCGAAACTTCAAATTGAAAGATACTAAGTTTAGATTGGCTATTGGGAAGCAGTTGTTCCCCGAGAGTGAGGGCCTGGCACAGGGTGCCCAGAGAAGCTGTG
>NW_005054357.1:3669220-3679253 GCF_000277835.1 Geospiza fortis | reverse complement strand
CCTGCGACAATATCCTGAGGGCAGCGGCGGGGGCGGAGCGGGCGCGGCCGCCGCCGGGGCGGCCTTATAGGGGAACATCCGTGAGCGGCACCGCGGCGGGCGGGAAGCGCTGGAACAGGCTGGCAGGGGAGAGGGACTGAAGGGGAAAGGGACTGAAGGGGAAAGGGGCTGGCAGGACAAGGGAGGACGCTGAACGGGGAAGGGGCTGACAGCAGGAAGATGCTGAAGGGGGAAGGAGCTGGCAGCAGGAAGAGGCTGACAGCAGGAAGAGGCTGAATGGAGAAGGGGCTGGCAGTGGGAAGGGGAAGAGGTCGAAGGGGGAAGGGCTGGCAGAGGGAAGAATGGAATGGAAAAGGCTGAATGGAAAAGGGGCTGGCAGAGGAAAGATGCTGAAGGGGGAAGGAGCTGGCAGAGGGAAAGGGAAGGGGCTGGCAGAGGGAAGAGGCTGAAGGGAGAAGGGGCTGGCAGAGGGAAGGGGAAGAGGCTGAAGGGGGAAGGGCTGGGAGAGGGGGCTGGCAGTGGGAAGGGGAAGAGGTCGAAGGGGGAAGGGCTGGCAGAGGGAAGAATGGAATGGAAAAGGCTGAATGGAAAAGGGGCTGGCAGAGGAAAGATGCTGAAGGGGGAAGGAGCTGGCAGAGGGAAAGGGAAGGGGCTGGCAGAGAGAAGAGGCTGAAGGGAGAAGGGGCTGGCAGAGGGAAGAGGCTGAAGGGAGAAGGGGCTGGCCGTGGAAGGCGGCCCAGCTTCCTCCCCTGCCAGCAGCAGCCGCAGTGCCCCAGGGCAGCGCTCAGGGAGGTGTCCCGGGGGATGCAGACAGGGGGTTCCTGTGCCCAGAGTTCCCTGTGCCTGCTACCAGGGCTGCCTCGCCCAGCTGGCCCTTGGTCACTTTTCGCTGGGCTGCTGTCCTGGTGGCTGCTGGGGCTGGATGTGACAAGCTGAGGCCTGTTCTCGAGGGCTGCAGATTGCAGAAGTGATGGGTAGCGGTTTCTTTTGTTTTGACGCTCATTCAGGGAAAGGCCTAGGAAGTATTCAACAGTCCTGGAACTATACAGCTGCTTGTTGATGCTGCTCCTGCCTCAAATGGCCTGAAAATTGCTGTCTTAGGCTGTAATGTCTTCTTAGTTGGTGAGGGAATCCCTGCATCAGAGTGTTTTCAGTCATGCACAAGCCAGCTACAGATACAGCTGTCGTGGTACTTGATGTCCATGTACTTGGTGTCTGGTCCTTAACCATGTGGCACAGGGAACATGATGGCTGCACTGCAGGCAGCTCTGAAGAACCCTCCCATCAACACAAAGAATCAGGCAGTGAAGGTAAAATAGCGACTGCTGGCTCATGGGTTACTCCCTAAAAATCCTTTCTTGTCTCGGTTACCTCTCTGCCACTGGTTGTACCTTGAGGAGGCCAGAGGAGCAGAATTTAGGGTATTCCTTGATGTTGAGACATCCATGACCACAAGTGTTTTAATCTTGTTCAAAATGCTGTAGCTCAGGTACAGTACTGTGCACGTACCTTTACCTTGGTGCTGGATCAGGGGTGGTTCTCCTACCAGTGCTGGTTGTGCTTTGTGTGCCCAGGTGTCACCAGTGGCTGTGTCTGACTCAGACCAGACATGGCAGCTCACAGATGTAATCGTGTTGTGCTCAGGGAACCAGGCTTGCAGTTCTCACCTCTGACTAATGAAACCACCAGCAGTGAGCCTACAAAAAAGGAAGAATTGTTTTTTGTCACATCCAATCAAAATGAAGCTGTTAAAACCTCAGGAGAATCAAGCCCTCCCCCTGTGACAGTGTGGGAGTCTGCTGGGTACGTGCATTTCTGACTGTCCCCAGCATGGATCCTGAATAGCTCATGATTGCACTGGTGGGAGGAACAGGCTGATAAGATATGGCACTGCCCAGCTGGTGAGTGCCTGCAGTCACTTCTGCCTGCCCAAGGAGAGGCCTGGGGGCATGGTTTCTGGCAGAGCTGTTCCTGCAGCCCCAGCCCTTTCCTGCAGGGTTTTACAGAGCTCTGAGAACCAGCTGTTACAAATAGAGCTGTACAGCTTTGTCCTCACATTAATGACTTGTTTCCATTAGCCTCTATTGAAGGATTTAAGAGTACACTTGGTGGTGGAATTGAAGAGGGTAGAATGACTGAACATTAATACCTGCCTTAATTTTTTGTTATCTTTAAACTTATATAATTTTACTTACAGTCATGTGAGAAGTCTTGCTAAGCCAAGTGATTATGGGATATTAAATTGGGCAGGACAACTGACATCCATAGTTTCTGTAGGGGGAAGGTGCCTGAGGTGTTTGTGTGATGGAATTATTCAAAAGTCCAACAACCCTGAGACATTCTTCTCTCATCCTGCCTCAGTTAGTGATGGATGAACAGGAGGAGCTGCTCCTTGCTGGTGACATGGCTAATTGCTGCTGTAAGCACACCTCCCACATTCCCAGGCCTGAAATGACATCCAGATCAAAAGTTATTAATTCTTAATATTAATGGCCAGTCTGCATCCAGTGTAGGATCCAGTCAAGTGGGACTGCTTGGAAAGCACGTGGCTTCCAGCAGTCACCTCCTCCAGGCTGCCAGTGGCATTTCCCTGGATCACATTAATGGTTGTGTCACGTTAAACAGAGATATGGAAAAGGCTCTGGTGGTAAGGGGGGCCAGACAAGCACTTGATTGTTATAATTATTTTGGAACTTGATAGATCTTGAGCTTCCATATGAGCATTTACTATTTAGCCATAATTAAGGGGTGCCGAATTGCAAACACTAACAGAGGCAGAAAAACTAAAGCGGGGCAAATGTGTTAAACTCTTACCTTGTTTATCCTTGGGAGGATGTGTTTGTTGTACCTTACTATGACAAGCTTTTCACACACCATCCTCTTCAGAGGTGTTAAAGATAAAAATGCTCTAATTCAGTTTGTTTGAGAGAGGAGCAGTGTTTGGCTGTGCCTCACAGCAGGCTGGTTGTGCGTGTGCCTGTTGACAGGACCGTGCTGAGAGCATCGTGCTGAAGGTGCTCATCTCCTTCAAAGCCAACGACATCGAGAAGGCGGTGCAGTCGCTGGACAAGAACGGGGTGGACCTGCTCATGAAGTACATCTACAAGGGCTTTGAGAGCCCCTCTGACAACAGCAGTGCTGTGCTGCTGCAGTGGCATGAGAAGGTGCGTGCGTGGGGACAGCCCCTGCCAGAGTGCCCTGAGCCTGGCAAGAACCCCTCTCCTGGCTGGTGAGACTCAAGTGCCAGATTCATGCTGGGAATCTGGAGCTCACAGCTGAGTTATAGCTCCTGCCCACTGCTGCTTCCCTGGGTAAACACCCAACCCAGTCAAAATTTGAATTTCTTTTAGACTGAGGCAAACAGAATAGTTTCATCCAGTGATTCAAAGAGAATTTCTTTCCTGGAGGGAAGCAAAACATGCAGCTTGGTTCTGCAGGGAAATTAAGGCTTAATTAAAGTTAAAAACCTTTCTTGAAATCGAGTGTGATTATCGTACCCTGGCTGCTGGTGTTCTGTGGAGGGCAGGCAGGTACTCATACTCACGTGCAATATAAATGTGATCCAAGTAATTTCATAGACTTCCAGAATGGTTTTGGTTGGAAGGGACCTTGAAGCTTATCTCATTCCATAGGCAGGGACACCTTCCACTAGCACAGGTTGCTCCAAGCCCCGTCCATTTCCAGAGATGGGCAGCCACAGCTTCTCTGGCAAATCTGTACCAGGGCCTCCGCACCGTCACAGGGAAAGATTTCTTCCTGGTACCTACCCTTGCTCCCTGTCAGTTTGAAGCCCTTCCCCCTCATTCTGTCACTCCAGGCCATGTCCAAAGTCCCTCTGCATCGCTCTTGTCAGCCTGTTGGGGTCCTGGAAGGGAGCTCCAGGCTGCAGCTGCCCTGGCCTGCTGTTCACTGCCCTGTTTCCTTTCCCAGGCGCTGGCTGCCGGCGGCGTTGGGTCCATCGTGCGTGTTCTGACTGCCAGGAAGACAGTGTGACTCCAGCAGGCAGTGATGGTGTGACTCCAGCAGGGAGCACCAGCCCTGACGCCCCTGGCACGGCCGCCCCCGGGCAGCTCTGCCCCCCAGCTTTGCCTTTGCCCTGCTGCTTCTGTCATACCCCACCAATGATGCATCGTGATCTCTTCTGCAGTTCAATCCTGGAAAATTATGAAGGTGCAATTTTACTTCTAACAGGAATCTTTGGTACTCGCCAGCCTTTCAGTGACATATTCAGTGATGTAAACAATTTGGTGTTTAGAGTGATTTGCATTTGTGTGTAATTGTGGCAGATTTGGACCTGACTCTCTGAGCAAGTGCTGAGGGACACAGGGCAATGTCTTAATTTTTTGCTAGCCAAGCAGTGTTTTGAGCTAAAATCTTGTATTTGAGAAGTGGGGCAGCTATTATTAACACAGGTAACTGGACCATATTGCCTTTGGTCAACCTCTGACCCTACATCTGTGAACAGGAGGAAAAAAAAGCTCTTTTCCAACCCCAATGATCATTCCAGAGAGCTGAGTATTTTCCTTAACCTGCTCAGGTTCCTTGCCATCAGTCTGATGCTCGGTCCACAGTGGGAAGGTCACAGTGGGATGGAGTTGTCTATCATGCAGTTTGGAAAAAAGGTTAATGGTCCATTTACACTGGAGCCCAGCCCAGTGAACTCTTCTTATTTTGGGGAGCAAAGCTCCTGAGGAGAAGAAGAAAAAGCAGCCTTTACACAGCAAATCACGTTTCAGCAATTGGAAAGTGATTTGGTTTTGTCAAGCACAACTAAATAGCTGCTTGGGGTAGTGTGAGAAACATATCCTGGTATCGACACCATCCTTGCAGAGCCTCCCCTATTTTGTTGTCTGGTTGTGTAGGGTCTGTAAGGATACCAGACAGTTCACATTCCTGTTGCATTGTGCCTCATCATGTTAGCTAGTGGGCCAGTCAGGTTCCCAAACAAAGAGAATTTTAAAGAATTAGGAAAGCCCAGGGCATCCCAGACCACGGATCACCGTAGAAGGTTTAGGGCCAGGACTGAAATATATGTGTTTTAATTTCACTATTTTACTACAGTTCAGTTGTGTAAAACTGTTGGGGACCTTGTGAAATCTTTGCTGTTTTTTGATATCTGCTTTGTTTTTGTAATAATAATAAAGACCAGACAATAAATCATCACTGAATATTTACTCACTGTGTCTGACATGCCTTCGGTGGAGACAGGAACCAGCATGGCTGCCCCTAAACATTCAGTGCCTCCCAAATTCTCTTGCTAGGATGCTTCTGCTTGTTCACTGCCTCCAGAAGAACCCAGGCACAACCACAGGAGGCGCTGAGATCACCAGGTGAGAGACCCAGCCTTGCTACAGAAGGCATCCAGGTTTCACCTATAGATCTGTACAGAAATTCTCCTGGTTGTGCAGCCAGGGTTCTGTCCTTACAGCTCTGCCAGGGACTGTGATTGGCTCCTCTGGTTCTTTCTGCTTGCCCAGATCTGGGATAAGACATCAGTGAACCTCATTTGAAAAAAATAAGCTATAATCCCAGAGAAGTGGAAAGTATTTTCCAAAGCAATTGGTGCCAAAGCCGATCAGCTGCCTCTAGATGGCATTAGATAAATGGAGTGGTCTTAAGGTTCTGCAGATCCCTTTGAGTGAGGCTGTGATGGATTTAGGAAAATTTACAGAACACATACATCCATGCTTCTGTTCAGGGATGTGCTAAAGCATGCTTTGATGTAGGGATAGGGCTGGATTTGCAGGGGCAGCTCTGCTGGTAATGAGTGACAGGAAGGGAAAAAGTAAATCTAGCCTTTAAAAACAGCCTCTTTCCTCCAAATCCTGCCTTGCTTGCATTGGTGGATGGTATGGGCACCATGACAGGGGTTCAGATTCCTGCTAGGAGAAGGAAGCCTTCAATGGAGAACCTCATGCAGGTCAGACTGGGAAGGGTGACAGCGTTTGCAGAGCTCTGCTGCCTTCAGCTTTAGCCAGAGCACGTGGCAATGGCACATTCTCATCACCTCCTGATTTTGTGCTAGTCAAGACCTGTTGCTGTCCTCACATCCACCTCAGTGTCTGCCTCCATTTGGGAAAAGAGCCAAAACCCTCAGATCCTGAGCAAAGAGCCCCAACCTGCCTTCCTGGGAATGAGCTAGACATGCTCCTCCGCTTCTCCTGCCCAATAAAACTGCTCACAAAAAGATCTTCCCTCGTGCATAATGGGGGTTCTTTGTGCCTGAACCAGCCTTTTTTTGACTCTTCAGAAATTATAAACTTGTACATATTGTAGCTGTACAAAGTCAAAACCTGTGCACTGCACCCCAGCTAGATTTTGGACATTTCTCTATTTCTGACCCACCTATTGGCAGTCTGGGTTTGCTGGATTCCAAGAGTCTTCCACGGGAAATGTCACCATCTCTGTTACTCACTTCCTGTTGGATGTTATCATAGAAGAAACGAGTTTACCTACTGAGTCAGCTTTGGGCAGAGAAAGGGGAACAAGAGGCTCACTCTTGCTACAAGGGCTGTGTTTATCACAGCTCTGAAATCTCTCTATTAAGTTACAAATACCCAGCTGCTGGGAGCATTACAATGGGGGTGATCTCTCCAGCTCCCCTTGTACTGCTTTTGGGATAAACCTGACTGAGCAGTGCACCAATTCCCATAATTAAATGAGCAGGAAATTAAGCTTCCAATAAGGTGAACCATTTGCTGCTCCATGGGGTCTCCCATCCCTCACAGGAATCAGAAAAGGCACCTAGAGGGGTGTTTTTACACTCACCATGTTGTTATTCCTGCCCTTTTTCCTGGGCATCGCTTCAGCTTGTAGCAGCTCCCTCTGCCCTCCTGGAGATCAGAGAGTCTTCCATGCTCCTGTCAAAGCCCATAGGAGGCAGGGGGGATGCTGAGAGCACACATACAGCTGGGGAACCAGAGAGCCCCAGGCTGAGAGTTCTGTTTGGTCCTGCTTTGGATTAAAACCCCAGTCTTTGCTGCTCAGGGGCACAGGTTTCTCCATCAGCAGTACTCAGCAATCACCTCCCCAGCCTCCCTCCCACTGCTGGAGTTATGTAATTTGCTAGGGAAGTTTTGGTAAAGGCACAAGGGCTGAGTCTTGCTGACATATTTTAAGCTCTTACAAAATATACATCACATTGCTGGTAGATGGGGCAGAGGCAAAGTACTTCCAAAAATGCCTAAAAACCATGTGCTCAAACCTGTGAGTCAGCAGCAGGTCAGAATCCTGCTGTCACCCCGTGCCCTGTGCTCATCTTGGCCCTGTTCTCCCAGCAGTGCTCCAGAGTCAGTTATGCTTCCTTGGCCCTAAAACACCTGGACAGAAGAGATGATGGGCTGAGCCCTGGGGACATGGTCCAGCACAGCCACTGCCCCAGAAACCTCATCCACGGGCAGCTCCAGGGAACTCCACACAGGGACAACACGGTGGGCTCGGGAAGGACCGAGGGTTTCCCAGGCGGTGCCTTGGGCTCTACTTCGCCTCCCCACTCAGGCAGGCAGGGGAACCCCAGGGCTGTGCCTGCCAGGAATTGTCTGCAGGAGCCGCTTAGCAATGGTGAAGATGCGCTTTGCAGGGCACCGAGGCGCCCGCAGCAGCAGCACCAGCAACTGAGCGCTCGTCCTGGGATTTTGCAGCCTGAAATTTGACCTGATGAACTACCCAGCTGTCAAAATCCATGGCTCCTAATGTAAAAACGGGAAGATCAAAACCCGAGTAGGCGAGGAGCGGCTGCCCGGGAGGAGCAGGGATGCGCCCATGGACACGGGCTGTGTCACAGGCAGCCTCTGCCCCACTTCCCCATGCCGGGGCTGATGCGAGCGAGGCCACTTCCTGCCGGGGTTGTGACAGGGCGGGGGAAGGCAGAAGTACAGGCAGAAGGGAGCCAGAGAGGCCGAGCTGCGCCACAAGGAAGGACAAGGACAGGGGCGAGACGACGCGGGGATCCCGCATCCCTCTGCCACCACGCCATGTCCCTGGTGGAGACGATCCGGCTGTGGCAAGAAGGGGTGTGTGCTGCGGACAGGAAGGAGTGGAGCGCTGCCCTGGATGCCTTCTCGGCCGTCCAGAACCCCCCTGCCAAAATCTGCTTTAACATCGGCTGCATCCAGCTTGTCCTGGGGAAGCTGGCGGAGGCGGAGGAGGTAAGGTACAGCCCCTAGGGCCGCTCATCCTGTCCCCTCTGGGACTTGCCCAGGACATGGAGGGAAAGGAAGGAATTAATAGGATCACGCTCTAAGGGATGGATTCGGGACCTTTTAAAGCTGTGAGGAAGGGGACGGCCCTAGGCTGTCAAACCTATTCTGCCAGTGATCAGAGGTGAGGCAGCAGCAGTGGTACACGGCTCACTGTTCACTCTCCCTCTCCCCAGGAGGTGACCATGCTGGCAGATGGCTCCAGCTCAAAAAGCCCAGGAGCCTGGTCCAGGCTCTCCCCCACCCAGTGCCCAGTGCTGCAGGGAGACACAGCCCAGAGAGCCCAGCTTGGGCAGCTCAGCTGAGGCAGGATAGGTACAACTGCTCTATATCCTCAGCTTTTTTGAGGTGTCCCCTTTTTACCCCCGACCTTTGCCCCACCCCTACCTCTGCAGGCGTTCACCCGGAGCATCGGCTGTGACAAGCACCTGGCTGTGGCTTATTTCCAGCGGGGGACCGTGTTTTACCGGAGCCAGAAGTGAGTGGAAGGGTTTCAAGTTTCATTCTTGCCACTTACAGAGATGCCAGCCTTCATCTGAGGATGGCACCAGGCAGGCTGGTGTCCCAGAGCCCAGACTGAAATCTGCTGAGGTCAAACAGGCTCCTACTCTTCAGCACTGCAGTCCTGGGATTAACATGAGCCTCAAAACCTCTCTCCTTCCCTGGGGTGTCTGAAACACTGCAAGGATAGAGGGGAGACCCTGAATTCACCAAGTCTGAGTGCAGGCTTAGAGGAAAGCAGGTTGCCACCACGAGCTGGTGACACCTTTGTCCTCTGCTCCCCAGCCATGGAAAGGCCCTGGAGGATTTCAAAGAGGCACTGGCCCAGCTGCGAGGCAACCAGCTCATCGACTACAAGATCCTGGGGCTGCACTACCGGCTCTTTGCCTGCGAGGTGAGGCACACCTGGCCACCAGCTGGATCCCAAAGCTCTGCTCTCCTGCATCCTCCAGCAGGAGAAATCTAAAGAGGAGACAGCCAGCCTCTTTTGTACCTTGCAAAAACCAAGCAAGCGGGTGCAGTGCCACTGCGCCACCGTCCTTTCCTTTCCTGGCAGCTCTGGCTGCTCCAAGAGCTCTTTCCCTTGCTCCCATCCCTCCAGCAGATTCTCTACAACATTGCACTGGTGTATGCCACAACAGAGAACTGGGAGAAGGCTGAGGAGCACCTGACCCTGGCCATGAGCATGAAGAGCGAGCCCCAGCACAACAAGATAGACAGGGCAATGGAAGCCATCCTGGTATGGAGGAGCAGGTCCCACAGGGAGAGGGAGGGAAATCCCACTGACAGCACATCCAGCTTTTAGCAGGATTAAAATGCCGTGGCAATGGATATGGTAGCAGGACACAAGTCTGTGGGAAGAGCTTTGGGTCACTGGGGAGGCAGGGATGAGAAGATGGGAGTCCATGGACTGTACCTGGGCTGGGATTGGGCTGTCATGGTGGTGGTCTGGAGCAGCCCCCAAGCCCAGGGCAGAAGGGACATTCATCAGTCCCTGCTCTCACCTCCAAAGTCTCCATGACTTGTCTGTGCTACAGAAGCAGAAGCTCTGTGAGCTGGTGGCCATTCCTGCAGGGAAGCTGTTCAGGCCAAATGAGAAGCAAGTGGCTCAGCTGGAGAAGAAGGACTACCTGGGAAAGGCAATGGTAAGAAAGACCTATACTATTCAATCAGGCCAAGCCTGTGGGCTGAGAAGAGCTGTTGACTGCCTTCTCATCATCCCTCTGGGCTGCTGTCTGCTAGGCAGCCAGAGACAGGGAGCTGGTCTCTGCCTCAGGGATCCCCCAGCCATGGAGAGAGGGATGGCACACAGGGATCTCTTGGGAAACAGGGAA
>NW_005054357.1:3645198-3669183 GCF_000277835.1 Geospiza fortis | reverse complement strand
ATTTCTAGTTTGTCTCCTTAGTGAGACATGAGGGATAGTCAGCAATGAGCTGCAATGATCCCACTGGAGCTCCAACTCAAGCCAAGGCATTTTCAGGGGTGGGGGAAAGGAGCTATTTAACATCTGACACCCACAACCAACCTCCAGCTCTTCCAGCTCTCTGTCTGAAAAGGGCTTTTCAGCTCAGATAAGCAAGCAAGCTTTTCTCCTGTGAGTGTGCAAAATCCACTCACTGGGATACCACCTCTGGGTTCAGGCCCTGGGAGGCAGCACTCATCCAGAAAAGGAATCAGACACTAGGGAATCAGACAGCCGAGAGCCAGGCAGCTCCTTGAGTGCCAGAAATATGCACAAAAACATGTATCAACTTCCTAAATTACATTTAAGGTCACCTGTAGGAGGCATGGGCTTGAGCTGAACACTTCGGCTCCCTTCAACATTTGTGATTAAAACAGAATGGGAAACTTTTTGGTTTTAACACCTCAATCCACAGAAACAGCCAGGCTAAGAGCAAAAAACTTACCACAGCTGAGAGGGAAGCTTTGGTACCTGAGGCACTCAGCCTTTAGTCCAAGATGCTTGGCCTAAAATCATCTCCTGAGCTTAAAGCATCCTGAGCAGCTTGGCTTGGCCAACAGCAAAGGAGGAGGGTGGACATCAGAGGTCTGAGAGGGGTCTAGGGGCACCAAGTCACTCTTTGTCTCTGGCTCTAGGTGGTGGCCTCTGTGGTGGACAAGGATGATTTTTCAGGATTTGCTCCCCTGCAGCCACAGGTAAGACTCTGTCAGTGAACAGCACAAACAGCATGCTCAGGGCAGGGTGACATGGGGGGGCTGTCACCCACACTGGGGAGCAAGCAGCACCCTTACCACCCTGAACTGTGCCACCGCCGTGGGGAGGAGGCAGGCACTGCTTCCACGGATCCACTGCTCCCTCCACCATCAGGAAGCTCATCCCAAACCCACCCACAGCTGGGGATGAGGTTAGGCTGGTTCCTTGCATGGGGAAGCAGTGGGTGGGGTGATGGCTCTCTGCAGGGAGCTGTCTCTGACCCTCCCCAAAGGATTCATTAGGGATCCTCTGCCTAACAATGGCAGTTTTGCTCTTGCTTTGCACCCTCCTGCCCATTCCACACTCCTTTGCATTTCCCATGCCATTTTCCAGATGAGGTAATGGCAGCTTCCCATTCCTAAACGTGGCAAGAGTTTTTCCAGGAGGTTTCTGGGTGGATGTGGGGAAACACAGCACAGCACCATGCATAAGATAAATGCATGGTGTCTCAATGCAGACAGTGTTGACAATTTCAATCCTCTGTGAACTGAAACTAAAATCAGGAATGAAAAGAGGATTGTGCCTCTGAAAGCCAACTGTATGTTGAAGAGTGTGGAAACTGTTCCTTAGAAGGAACAAAGCCAGTGATATTCCTCATGGCACTTAAGGCACCTACATGTGGAGGAAGGAACAGTGTTGGGGAGAGGGCATGGTAAAAGTCTGCAGGACATATCCGCAAGGCAAACCAAATCCTCTGGGTTATTGGTATTTTCCTTTTTGTCTTCCTGTTGGCAGGCCTCTGGTCCTCCACCCAGGCCCAAGACCCCAGAAATCCTCAGGTAAGTTGGATGAAAGATGGATAACCCATGCAGCCAGGCACAACCCCATCCTGCACTCACACAGCATCACCACCATTGCTGACCTGTGCACTGCTCCCACACCCAGGGCCCTCAGAGGGCAGCCCCACCGTGTCATGTACGAGTTCATTCCCGAGACCGAGGAGGAGCTGCAGGTCCTGCCAGGAAACATTGTGTTTGTCCTGAAGAAAGAGAAGGACAATTGGGCCACAGTGATGTTCAATGGAAAGGTATACCAAGAGTGTGCTGGACAGGAGGGGCAGACAGCAGATTATGGCTGAGATTCTGCAGAGGCCTGCCAACAGTAATTAAATAAATTTCTGACTGAAGTTTCTTATGTCCACCCTGGCTTAGGCCACAGGGTTCAGTGAAATCCACCCAAACTGCAGAAACTAAACTTCAAGCCTCAGGAACCCTCCTGGATGCAGGGGAGGGTGAGGACACATCCAGTTGTGTCCTCCAGCAGTGGGCTGCCTTCTTGCCAAGCAATCACTACTCATCTCTCCTCCCCCTGCAGAAAGGGATTGTCCCCTGCAACTTCCTCGAGCCTGTGGAGCTCCAGAATAAGCTGCATATCCAGGTGAGGTGGCCCAGGAGGAAATGGTGTCCTGGGGAGGGCAGATCTCGGAATATTCACCTAACACCTGCCTCCCAGAGGACCCATATATGTGACTCCCTCCCCCTCATGATGCTGAGGTTGGTTCTTCTGGCTCACGGTCACCTTATCATGAGCTCAGAGACCTGCAAAATCTGTGCCGGTGGCACCCTAGCGGTGGTTGGCAATGCTGGGGACATAATGGATATAGCTAAGTGACCCCTCCCCTGCTCATGACCCCAGACAGACTTGGGGAAAGGCAGGTTGGAGGGGAGCTGCCCAAGGCAGCAGCACCCCAGCCCCTCAGTAAGGGTGGGACTGACAGCACTGTCCCCTTCCCGTGGCACAGGAGGAAGGCCCTGCAGAAGCTGAGATCCCCGAGTCACCCACCCGCAGTGTGCCGGAGAGGCCGCGGCGGCTGGCACCAGGTCAGTGGGGCAGCTGAGGGGATGGGGGCACAGGGTGACATCCTCAGCAGGCTGAGATGCCGTGTCCTCACCCTGTGGGAGCAGGGTAGGGCTCATCTCCATCTCATTCCTGGCCCCATTTGCAGTCAAGGACTGGGAGACATTACAACAGGAGGCACAGACAGCAACTGCAGTGCTGAGGATGGAGTGAAATAGCATCTGCGGGGTCCCTGAGGAAAGCAAGTCCCTCTGTGCTTTAATTAGCACAGGGAGTAATGAGAAAAAGGGCCTGGAGATAGGAATGGGGCAAGGACCAGCTTGGAGTAAAGGATTCCTTATAGGCTTCTCCTTCAGGCAGGGCATCCATGATAATTTCAGTGCTGCTGTGAGCTGAGGTAGGCTTAAAGGAGCTGTATGGATTCCTACAGCTAAAGGAGCTGTATGAAGGGGATTCCTGGCTGGTGCTACCCAGTGTCCCACATCCCAAGCTCCTATCCCCAACAGAGCAGCCTTGTGGAGAGTCCATGGGCAGAGCTGACACAGAAGGCTGTGGCTCATGGAATTAAGGACAAACACCTCACAGACACAACAATCCCAATGATCATCTTTATGGCACCAAAAGCCATCTCAGATCTATTAGTGGGACCATGTTCAACAGTGTAGCTTAGGCTCTTCCTAGAATGAGCACAGTTGTGCCAAAGCACTGCCAAAATGTAAATCAGATCCTCATGAGGATCCTTTCACAAAGCTGCATGAAATCACCTGCCTGGAGGCCTGAGTTTAGCTTTACAGCCCCACTGAAGGACAGGGACTGCCTTTGGTTTTCAGGGAGATCACAAGAGCACAGGCACTAAAACCAGCAGCTCCATGTTTCTATTTTTTGAATCCACCCATGAAAGACATCCCACCCCTCATGCTCCCATCCCAGCAAGAGGGAATGCACAGAGCCAAAACCTCTGCTCAGTGGTTGCATCTAGACCTTACAGAACACCGGTGGCAGATGCTGTATCCATTCAAGTGACCGCTGCTGGCTCCAGGGCTGGTTGGTGTTGCTGGAGATCATGATGGGCTTCAGGAGGTCTGGCTGTGTGTTTAGACAACATTTATCCCATCCCACCTCCTAAGCTACCTTTTTCCTCCTCCCCAGACTACGTTCCTGCTACCGTGGCACAGCCAAGAGACACAGCAAAGGTAATGTCCTGTGAGTGCAGACCCCGAGGTCCTGCTCTCATACAAACCTGCATTTACCAGGAGACTTAGGGATGCTTTTTGGGAGTTCTCATCCCAACCCCAGGTGAGGGGGCCACTGGATGACTCTCATCTTAGTCAACCTGAGGCACTTGAGAAGGGAGAAAGTGACTTGAGAAGTGAGAAATAGGAGAGCTTGACTGGAATGCACATGCTCCTGGGTATGGTCAGCACATCAGAAAGTCACACTGGGAAAAGATGGGAAAATACAGCAATTCCAACAAAAAAAAAAAAAAGAGGGGCTTGGAGGGTGGGCACAGCTCTAATTTGATCACTCCAAAGCCACAGTTTAGTGCCAAGTCCCTAATCTATTACTGAGCTCTCTCCTGGGACAAGCCTGGGTCTGCCAACCAATGTCCAAGCACAGCTTGGGAGGCACAATCTAACTCAGGCAACCACAGCTTCCACATCCCTGTGCTTGCCAAGCCACACAAGGTGACATCCCATTTCCTGCCTGCAGGAGGCTGAACCAACTGTCCTCAAGGTGCATTACAAATTCACAGTGGCTCTGAGAGTCGATCGAGGCCACTCCTACAGGGAGCTCCTGGAGCTGGTTTGCAAGAAGCTGGAGCTGCAGCCCGAGCACACGGAGCTGAGGTGAGGCACTGCCAGCCCCAGTGAGCCAGGGCTAGGTTCCAGCACTCCTCACCTGCATCCCCTGCACACAGGTACAAGCCTGTGGAGGGCCAGGAGCTGGTGACCCTGAGTGCAGAGAACGTGGAGGCAGCCTGGAGCCAGAGCAAGGACAACTGCCTGACAGTCTGGTGCAATGGCACAGAGGTCAGTGACAGCTACAGGGGGCAGCCACCTTCTCTTCCCTCCTGGCTTTCTTTTCCTTGCCACAAGCACGGGTTTGTGGCTTTCAACAGAAGCCAGCAACCTCATGAAAGGCAGAGGAGTGAAGAGTGAGTGGAGAGGAGAAGCAGAGCTCATGTCTCTTACCCCACTACAGAGAAAGGAAACAAAGAGGCTGTGTCCTCACCAGCTTGTTTCCTGCCTAGGGAGAAGGGTTTGTACCAGACAGCAAACCAGAGGAATCACTGCAGGAGGCAATGCCTGGGGAGACGGGACCCAACCACGTTGTAGCTCAGTACAGTTATGAAGCCACCCAACCTGAAGACCTGGAGTTTCAGGCAGGAGACATGATCCTTGTTTTATCCAAAGGTAACTGTGCTCCTCCTGGGACAGGAGAGGGGAGGGACCCCCCCCAGCTCTGGTGAGAGGGAGGGTGGTGTGGCAGCAGCAGAGCCCCTCCATCTCTGCCCTGGGATTCCCATTCACACATCCCTGTTACACACACTTCTTCCAACAGATTTTCATCACTCCCATTTCCACCACAGCCCTCCCAAACATCTAAGACAGGAGTCTCACTTGGACTGTATCTAAGCCTATTGATCACAGTGGATTCTTTCAAGGAAATGCCTCATTTTAGCTGCCATCCCCACAATGGGAGCAGGCTCTCACTCCCATTCCTTCCACCTGGAACTTTTTTTCATCTACTTTTCTTGTTCAGAGTACAATCTTTCATTAGTCGCTCAATATTAGTCCTTAGTGCTTCTATGGGAATTAAGGCTTAAATGCAGACTAAATCTCACAAGATCAATATACACAGGGCACACTCCCCATCTCATTTGAGCCTCTGAGTGAAATCAAGACATCAGGAATAAGTTTTAAAGGCAAAACCCCCTTATATTAGCTATCTGTAGTTATGTCACTAATTTCTGGTGGCTGGCAGGCTTTGGCAGCTGTACACAATCAGTCCCCCATCTAACCTTTGACAGGTTAGATTTTCCACCATGCAATACTGATGACCCCCTCCACCCCAAAATCCTACCTTCCCCTTCATTGCTGAGCTAAATATTTCCCATACAAAGCTGGTTCTTGCCTCATTTGGTTCCCTCACAACAAAACTGCCAGAACTCCTAGGCTTTACTCAAACCAGGGTAAGGGGTTCTGGGGGGGGACTGCTTTTGGGGTTTTATGTGAACATGAGAAATAGCTGACAAAACACTTCAGATGTATCCTGAAGAGGACAGACCAAGTATCAGATAATTTCCTCACTCTTCACACTCACTCTATTTCCACTCAAGGCAGTTTCCAAGCCCCCTGGTCTCTATTTTGACCCAATTTCCCACCCCCATTTGATATTCCTTCTTACCTTACCACTTTACTCTCTTCCTCATTCCTCCCTTTCCTCCATATTCCATTCCCTGCTGGGTCTGCACAGCTCCAAGTTTTATCAGCAGAAACACCATAAACCAGTGATCTCAGGCCTGTTTGCAGCACATTATGCTCCTGTACATTCCCAGGGTCATAAGAACTGTGTCAATTTTCCCTTCCAGTGAATGAAGACTGGTTCGAAGGCAAGTGCAAGGGGAGGACTGGCATCTTCCCATCTGCATTTGTTCAACAGCCCAACAATGAACACCCAGAGAAGTGATCTCAGAAAAGTTGAAGTTGTGGAGAGAAATTAAGAATTCAAGTGTTGCCATTATGTAGTCTGCATGTTAATCCCTGCATCTGAAAATGAACTTTAAATGTTACTGCTAGTTGTATTAAAAGCTTTATATTTTCTCTTACCTTTTGTGTTGTTCTCCTAAAAAGGAACTTATTAAGAAGTTGCTAATTCCTGTTAGGGACACATTCATTCCTAAATCCTGTGCTTGGAAAGAGACATGCCATGTTCCCCCATCCTTAAAAAAGCTTTTATACAGACATGCCAGAGCTGGGAACACCCACAAGAGGGTGGTGCAACCTGCATTTACAGCCCTGCCAGGAGATCCTGAAGGGGAAGCGAGTTCAGGAAGCTATAGGCCAGGAAAGCACTTGCTTCCTTAAGACATCAGTGCCAATCCCAAGAATTTAGAAGACACCACACAGAAGATACCTCACCCTGCTCCAACTCACAATTCAAATTCACAGGGATTTTAAAACTCCCACCAATAAAAGCAGACACATTTTCGTCAGCGCTAGGACCTGTGCTTCAAAGTTTCTCCTGATCAGTCAGAAGATACAGTAACTTTGAAAGACAGCCTGGAATCCCATAGCTTTACTCCAATGATGCTAAGGGGGAAGGGGCTTCTACACTCTGGATTCTATCACACAAGTCCAGAAAACCCCACTGCCCCATTAACCTAATTATCACATTTCTTTTAAAAGGAACTTACTCTGGAGACAATAAACACATGTAATATCAAAACCAGAACATCTCTGGAGTTTTCTGTCACATACCTGGAAGCATGGAAACAGTGAACACTCTGGTCTGCAGGCAAGTCATTGGCAGAAGGATCTGTGCCCTCCATCTGCACACTACACACACTGTACCAAGATGAGTCTGCAACTAGGGAGGAGCTTTGCAAGCTGCTCCCATCCTACATATTTAGTTCAATATGTAAAACACACTATACAGGCAGCACAAAACCATAACCAAATTATCTGTACCAAGCCCAAGCCAGAATCGCTGTGATTCATTTAGGTCTGTTTCAAATTAAAAAAAAAAAATCAACTTCAAACATTCTTCTGGCTTCTACAGAAAAGTAATGCATTTTTAAAGGCCTAAAGCCAAGTCACACAGGAAATAAATGCTACACACAGACCTGGATGGAGAGAACATGGTTTAATTAAAGGCAAAGCTGACTTTGGCAGCTGCAGTTCTTGCACAGACAGACAGAAAACACAAAAAAAGCTTACAACACAAACCAGTTTCTGTTGGGGGCCCCTCGCCTTGCTCCTCCAGGTGCTGGAGGGCAGGGGGGCTCAGATGCATTCCCGAGGCCGGGTGCTCATGCACAAGTGGAAGGGTGCAGCTGGGCCTGGCCCGGCCGGGAGTGAGGTGGTGCTCCTGGTCTGGGGTGCAAGAGTCAGTGACGGTGCAACACGGGGATGCCGCAGCTGCCTGGGCACACAGCTTGGACACACAGCGGGAGGGCTGGAGGGGACACACAGGGTGGGCTGGATTACCACCGGGTGGGAACTTCACTTTTTGGACTTGTTAAAGGAAATACAGCTTTGAAATGCAACACAGAACAGTGATGTTGCTCAGGTGGAGCTCGTAGGGAGCTTCTAGCACCCTCGAGGGTATTGGGTCTCCTCCGCCTTCCCTTTTTGTATTCTCTGGGGCTGCCCAGACTCCAGCGTCACTTCGGCTCCTGCATGTGCTTTGTTCTGCAGCTGAATTCTAGCCCAGAGATCCTGAATCATCACACAAACCCCTACTGCTAAAAACAGCAAATGGACATTGAGTCTGTTTCTGTAACTTCCCTGGGAAATCTAACAAAAACGCTGTCCTTTTCTTTAACAAAACTTCCAGTCTTCCTTCCCCCTAATAAATAGCAAATAAAACGTTTTTTTTTCCTTTTCCCTTCTGCACCTTTTCGTCTATGAACAGCACTGTGCTGTTTCCGTGTGTCCATGGGTGCCTTGGATTTGTTTCTGGCACTGAAAGCCTGGGGCTGCAGCTGGGACAGGTTCCTGCAGAGCTGACCTGCGCCTCACCGGGCGTGCGGATGCCCCATGCTGGTCTGGGCTGGCTGTCGGATTCACCCAGCCCTGCTGGACCCCTGATTATTTTCTGCCATGGTAATGAAACTACGAGCGTTCAGCGAAGATGGGAGGATGGAAAGAGAAAAAAACAAAACCAAACCGAAACAAAACAAAAAAAAAACCCCATTGAAAGCTTTCTACCTACCTATTAAAATGAGTCAGGCTGTGAATGCACAGACTAGCCTGCCCTTTGTGGGGCTAGCCACTATGCTATAGTAAAATGTACAGGAATCACACATTAATTTAAAACCCCATAGCAGTTAACTTGCTTTTCAGCAGAGTGCTGTGAGGCCCCATGTTACCCCTTATAGCTCAAACACCTACTGAGAGAAGGACATTTCATGCTGGAGTCTCTAACCCACCCAAAGCCTCCAGGTGAAGCAGTGCCAAGTGCCAGACTCTCTTTCATGAAACTGCTTTGCTAGTTCGGGATACAGAGCCCCACCTCATCACCACCCACCATGACTGGAGCAGCAACTGGGGCTTTCATTGCTACACACTGACTATGAAGCACGTCTGTGTACAGAATTCAGTGTGATCTTACTACTGAGATAGTAATAAAGATGTTTAGGAGTAATTTCAACTACATTCTCAGTCAGCGAAGCAATCATTAATGGATTCCTATTGTATCTCCCCAAAGAGAGGAAAAGGATTGAGAAGTTCTCATTGGCTTCTCCCATCTGCCCTTTGCTCTCAGCTTTTACTTCCCATGTGGCTGGGGACATGCACAATGGAGAAGGTGAGAGGCGGTGATATTGGGTTACTGAGTGAGCCAAACAGCAGTTCCTCTCTCCCTCCGAAGGGCCCGGGGGATGGGAGAGTTCCTGATGTTGTTTGCTTGCTCTGCAGACATTTTGTGCACACTCAGTGGGTTGGTGGAGCACTTACGCCCTCCTGACAGCAAGGAACAGAAGAGAGGGCTGCCACCTGCACAGGACTGTGTGTGCCAGTCCCACAGACCCAACATGCCATGGTTTATGGAGCCGTCGTTGTGAGGGTGTCTCCTCTGTCTCAATGCGGCGGATTCATGGCACCTTGTCCGCGCTGCTGCTTCTGCTTCTGCTGCATCAACAGCTGCTCCAGGGCCGAGGGGCCGGGGTGCATCATGGAACTGGACCAGATGGACTAAAAACAAACAGCCAACACTAGCATCTCCTTGCATCACACAGCCCCTCTGCCAGGTGGCAAAGCAGACACCATGTTGTATATGCTCCCTCTTTATCACTCGTACCTGGCTTATCACGAAAGTTAACCAGCTTCAAAGAAGACCGAAAAAGAGGCTCCCTGGAAGAATTTTATCCTCCTCCAGAATCCTCATTACCATAAAAATTCATCCCACATTAACTATTACTAATTTTAGACTAGTCAAAGCTAATGTTAGAATTTCTTCCAGTTCTGCCAGCCTGGGCTTGTTCCACAAAATCTCAAAACCAGCAAGAACTGTAAATTTGTGACATCTTCCTGCATTGCTGACACCTCCCACACTGCCTCATGTAAGTGAATCTGCGGGAAAAACTCTGGGCTTCTGGCACTGAACTCTGACACTTCCAACAGTCTAATGGCCATCACTTGATCATCCAGCCTGCAGACCCATCCCTGAGCACAGCCCAACCAAACCCACCTTCAGGCTCTCCATAAGCACAGCTGAGGAGTCCTCCATGGCAGGAGGGCCTTGCACTGCCCAGGTACCACTGGGAGCACTGGACTGGTGCCAGCTGCTCTCCGAAGAGGATGATGTTGTTGGGAGATAGTCCAGACCAAACCCTCCCATTGCTAAAATGGCAGAAAGACAAGTTCACAGTGAGATGGCAAAACCAGTGCAAAACAAGCATCATCAGATGGTGTCTGCCAGCTCTGTGCTAACCTGGAACCCAGCACTTGCCTGGCTTATCTGTTTTCCAGCGGTCTGCGACTCTCCGGTCTCTGTTGTCTGGAGTCCCAATGGGTCCAAAGTTGGAGAAAGGAACAGAATTGTGGTTATGGGTTGGAGGGGAGCTTGGCAAGCTGCTGGGGTTGGAGGAGTGAGGAGACTGGCTGGCTGGTGTTGAATGATCTAGGGATTACAAGGGAAGAGGAAAAAAGGTCAGCAGAGACAGCAGGAGCCTCCCAGTTTTGAATTTCTTAGTGCTGCTGCAAATTTTGCCATCACCCAGTTTGCTACAATAGTGAAGGTCAGTTTTTATTCCCTCCATTACATTAATGTAATGCAAACTCCTAAATTCTGAGTGAAAAATTTACAAGGACAGAACAACTGTGTTTAATGCTTACCAGAAAAACAAAACCCAGGACACCTCATGAGGGCTGGCTAGGCAAAGCCAGTTTCCCCCATGTCTCTTGAAGAACTTGTGTCAAACTAAAAGAATAACTGTCTCCAAGCTTGACAAACCAATAGGAAAATTAGATTAGACCTTGAGGAGTTTGCAAGTTTACAATTTCAACTCCCAGGCCTGAGAATGTTTTACACTTATGTGAGCCTTAAAACAATTGGGACCAGAACTCATTAGTGAGCAAAAGAGGAGAGGGAGCATGAAGCAGGCTGTCCACAGGCAGAACAGAACAAATGAAGAGGTGAAGGGAGAGGGAGTTGAAGCCAGGTGAGCCAAAAATCCTGCTAGAATAAAAGCACTTTGCAACTCCCTCCATTTCACCCATAACGGCTTCTCCTGGCTAGGTGCACAAGTCCCACCAAAGATCTCATCCAGTGCAGATGTTATTTAAAATCCACTCTTTTCTTAGACTCAACTAACTCCTCTCTCACACTCTTCTGGATTTTTAGTGAGATTAAAGTTATGATGTAATAGTTATGGTTTATGCCTTTAAGATAATTACTAACAAAGAAGCTGGGCTGCTTTATGGGCTGCTTAACAGTAAAAAACCAATGCAACAAACCCCACTACTGTTGTATTTTCCTCCACTCTTCCCTCATACAGTTTCTTTTTCAAATATTTGCATTATGAAATCCAGCTCCTCCTGCTTTTTCCAAAAAAATGCAACACAAAGTATATGCATGTCTGAGTTAAAGCACTACTCCCAAATGGCTGTCAGGAAACCAAGTTAAAGAGATTTCAGGATTTATCACCTCCTACAACATTTATCCTGCTCAACTACTTAAATTAAAATCCAAGTTCTTACACTGTATTAATTACAAAATCCCCTCGTATTTCTGCAGATATATAAAGTAAAACAGAAACCTTCAGAGATCTTGCCAAGCAAGTTTGGGGTTTTTGTTGGTTTGTTTTTTTTTTTTATTTCCAGTTACATATAACTTGCAGTAGGTTTAGAATTAACTGAAATTCCCTTAAATCACTAGACACAAGAAATGCCGTACCAGGATTACCTGAGCTGGCTGGAAGGGATGGAGACCACGGAGTCCCTTCAAAGAGGGAATAGAGTGAAGTCTCCTGATGGGCTACTGAAGGGGTGACTTCTGTTTTTGTGCTGGTATTGATGTTTTTTCCATACACCTCATTGAACATGCTGTTGTTCGGATATCTTTCCTGAAAAAAACAACAACAAAAAAAGAGTTTATTCATTAGACTTATTTCAAACACTGAGATGTACAAAGGAAACAATTACAGTTCAAAATAGCTCCTAATTCCTTTTTCACTTCCCAGTCCCATCTTCTTTGACCATTTAAGTCCATCACATTCTGAATCAGGACAGATTTCTCCTGGTTGAACTGCAAAGTCTTCACAAAATCTTGATTCCCAGTACTCAGAAAAGTTCTATCAAGACCCTGCTCAATTCTCTGGAAGAGAACAGGTAATTTATTGCTCTGGAAACAAAAACCTACACACTCATAGCACCCTGAGATGCACCTTTTCAGTCAATTTCAAGACTTCACTAAGAGCAAAGGGCCCCTGAACTCAGCAAGATTCAAGAGTACATCTGCAGAGATATAGCTAAGATGAATTTGGGAAGAAAACTGATAAAGGCAAAGATCAGGGTTAATACAGAGTGGAATTACACATCAATGTGGATTTCTTTCAGGTTTTCCACTGGCTTAACCACAAGCTGAAACAGCAAAAAGTACTGGACTCTGGTTCACACTCACCTGATTTAGAGAAAAGCCACTGAGGGACAGGAAAGATGATGACTGAGACATCAATTCTGATGGTTTTTCCAGCAGGGACTTCTTCAGAAACCAAAAAGGGGAAAAACACAGTTAGTGCTCAGCGTAGGGACCAGGTGTAATCAGCAACTGCCAAAGTGGTCTTGGTCACATTTACAACTTGTCTTGCATTTTACCTCCAGCACCTTGGAGGACAGGGGAGGCAAACTAACAAGTGCAAAAAATCAGTAGTTTTCCTACTACTTGTAATTAATAATCTACAAATCAACAAACATTACAGCTGAGAGTCCCAGACCCAGAACAGGTTTTCAAATGCAAAGTCTAATACTCTGATACATCTAAAGGGGAGACTCCTGCCAAAAATACCTTATGGTTGTGTAAAACCTTGCACAAGTGAGAAAACCTTGCACAAGTGAGACACGACCCCTCCCGGTGACACAGGGTCTCCTTCAAACAAGATTAGACTCTTGTATGTGGCTATTGAGAGTATTTTTTCAGTTCTGAGAGCATCCCTCCTGTAGAGACATTCTTAGACAGCAAGAGCAGCTAAGTGCCTTTTAAATTAGCTTTAGTAGTCCACTGTCATTTAGCACTCTCTCATTTCCATTACAAATTACTTTCAGAAAGGAAGGAAAAAAAAACCCAACAACTCAAATGTTTAAAAGAAAAATTCCAAAACTCCCCATGGCTTTTACTTCCACGTAAAGATACTATGGGCCATGACCTTTTTTCCAGCATCTATGCCACCTCCCTCTCACACAGTAGTTATTTCCAGCATAATATTTCTTGTCTTTGTGTTTGGTTCTTACTATGATTAAGGAGTAAAAAACAAGTGTCTCTGAAATGAGCCTATTCAGAGAAAAAATAGCTAAGTTATCACTGACAGAAACCAAAGAAAAATTACCAAGCTTGACTGGTAGACAATGAACACCACCAAATCAAGGATCTGCATCATCAAGCCATAAAATTAGTAAAACCATAAGTGAAAATGTGTGTGAACCAAAATAAAAGTTGTAGCCTTGTAACAAATAAACCCCCTCTTGCACTCTCAGCAGCTCAGCATGTCAGATGTTTTAAAATTTATTACTCAAACCACAAAACCCAGAACTAGCATCTTTCTGTCTTTAACACAGCCACAGAACCTGGAATATTTTTGCTTTCATCCTGTAAACTTGAGACAAACAGCCTCATTTTCTTGGCAAGCAGCCCCTAGCTTGTTAGATTTTAAAAGTGACAGCTCATTACTTTGAAAGCACATTTTAAAAGCCAGACAAAATTCCCACTCTGCATATCCACACAGCTTGCACAGCGAAGGATTGCCTTCCATTTGGCAGCAGACACAACAGTAGGAGCTTCAAAGGAAGCTGCTAAAGCAGCAGCTATTAGTTTCTTAGCAAAGTTATCTAATGAAACAGAAATTAGTATCTTTTGCAACTCCTTGGGATGGCCGGTAAAAAACTGAGGAAGAGACTTAATCAGAAATTTTGAGCGGTCACAAATAATTCTTTGTTACAGCTACTAATCTGAATGAGTATGAATTAATGAACATGCTTGTAGCCATAGTAGAAAGGCATGCTGCACTTTCAGAGGCAATTTAAAAATTCAGCTCTGAGACGCCCCCCAGCTAGTGAACTAGGAAGGTTTTAATACCAAAAATGTAGGAAAAAACTCCTCTGTCAAAAATGACTGTATTTCTCTAAGAGTTATTGTGTATTTATCCAGTTAATTGCTATTTTCTTCCAAAGCCATCCTTCTTTTTTAAGCATCTCTTCTGCATTGAATAGGGCAGCATCCCCCTGCCTCTATGGAATTTTTATATGCAGATTATAATCACAGAATTGCAGAATGGCAGAGGTTGGAAGGGACCTTAAAACTCATCTCATTCCACCCCACGGCCCAGGGACACTTTCCACTATCCCCAATTGCTCCAAGCCCCATCCAACCCAGCCTTGGACACTTCCAGGGATGGGGCAGCCACAGCTTCTCCCCAACTTCACTGGGAAAAATTTCTTCCTAGTATCTCATCTAAACCTGTCCTCTGTCAGCTTGAAGCCATTCCCCCTTGTCTGTCACTACATCCTGGTTCTGATGACTCCCCACAGCCCTATCAGTGTCCCTCCTGCCCTTTATTACTAAACTCATACAACTGCAGAAGAGCAAAGTGCATTAAATGACGTATCATGATGTATCAACACCTCTCCTGTGGACTGTACCTACAAAAACCCCACAGTTACTCTGATTTCTGAACAAATTAGCAGGCCTGGATTCAGCCCAAAAGCTGTAGTTTTCACCCCTGTGAAAACTAGCTCAAAGGTGAGGCAGGAAGGTGGACAGGAGGTATGGGGTAGAGAAAGGAATTTCACATTTCTTATAATTTCACAGAAGAAAGAGATGCCAGTTAAGAGTGAGAAGCAGCAGTATTACATCAAATACATACAAAGAGGCTTCGTCCAGGAAGAGAGGCGAGAGGCCCCAGCAGAGCTGGGTAAAGATCAGGAGGATTAGAGAAAATCAGCTCTTCCTCCTCCTCCAAGGCAGCCAGACTCTTTAACAGGTCCGGAGGAAGCAGAGGGGAGCTCTTGGGGTCCTAGTGACAGAAATGAGCACAGTGAGACAACAGAAGGCAGAAAGAACAGCCAGAGCAGGAGAGAGAACAGCAAGAGGAAGGCAGAAAGCGGCATGCAGAGGGTGAGGTGAGAACGGTGCTGAGGCACACAGAGAACTCTGAGCAGACACAACCACGCGGCCAAACGCGCACAGGGAGGGGACCACGCACCCAAGTGACAGCAGGGAGCTTTCATCAGCAGAGCCAGTGCTTCCCCTTGCATCCATGCCACACACTGAACCTGCTTCCACGTGCAAGGACAACAAACAAAACCTTATCATCATTCTTCTACAGCTGACCTGGGAGTAATTTAGGTTTCAAGTAGAATTATGTTTGCATCATCTCCTTTTCTCTGCTTGTGGAGTTTAAATCCCATGAGACTCATTTCCACTGGTGATACCTGCTATGCCAACACACAACTGACCAGTCCCCTGGGTCAGTAAAATCTGCTCAGTGCTGCTCAGACTGGACATCTTTACTTTTGTGAGGGATGCTTAAAGCACAAGCATCACAGGCACAGCTTCTCTCTGCAGCACAACATACTGGCACCTTGGCCAGGTTTCCCTTTTAGGAAAGAAGACCAGGCTTTGACCCTGTCTCCATCTAAAAACCACAACCTGACATCAGGGCAGTACTGTACATTGTCTGTACATTGCACTCCTGTACATTGTCTGGCTTCTCTCTTGGAAGGAAAAGCCAAGTGATACCAGCTGACCTTTTCCATGTCCTGAGTGCATTTTACAGAGGCACACCCAACCACAGGTTTAAAAGGCCTCTGTTTAAGCTTCCTTATAAACATCACCAAAAGGACTCACAGATGGTTCCAGGACTGTTAATATATAACAGAGATTGGTGGCTTTATAAACACCAACATGGAGCATGATCACATGAACAGAAGTAAAGTATTCCATTTACTGCAACTGGGAGTTAAGGAAGCCATTTAGCTCTCTCTGTGGTGGGATTTTCAAGAACAAACAAACAAAAAATCCAAGACAAGACCACTGCTACCATCCTCGATTGCTCAACCTATTGTAGCTTCAGCCATTCAATTCACTATAGCAGTGTTAGGAGTTCACCTAAAGTGCAATAATTCAACTGCAATTCTTTGGGTGGCTTTTATGGTTTTCACCAGTTGCAGACAAGAATCTTCCCAAAACTATCTTTCTCAACCTGGCAGACAGAGCACAGAGATGGATGTCACATCCATACTGAACAAGACTTACATCTACTTGAAACCAAATCTTCAAGAGACTGATACTACACACAGCCTACTACAATGGGGAATTCATTACTTTGTGTTGGAACCCCAGGTACTGACGCTCAGGTCTCTTCTAAATAAGTTTATATTGACCTACTTGGGACCACCAGAAATACCAGAGCTTTACTTTTCCCCACTTGCAGCACGGCTCTTACCTCAAAGGTCATCCTGGAGACAGCATCCTGCTCGGAGCGGAAGACTCCCTGCCGCTTCCCCCTGCGGTCCATGCCCGACTGCTGGCTCATCACCCTGTTGTCCGTCATGCCATAGGAAGAGTCCCAGTAATATTCTGGCACCTTTACTTCTGAGGGGTTCTGGTTATATGGCTCCATTGGGAAAGGCTTCATTTTTTTCTCCAGAGGTTGCTGTTGCATCACAGGAGGCTGTAATGACTGTTCAAAGAGTTTGAGAGGGTCCTGGGCCTGCAGGTAATAGGGCTGCTTTACAGACATGATCTTCCCCAGGGAGCCTTGGACTTGAGGGGGGTTCCAGAGCTGCTTCGACGAGTCTGTCTGTGGATACTGAGGCAGAGACACAGGATTTCACCAGCAGGGAGGAACAATCCATGTTACCTGAATGCTTAGCTCCACGCAAGCTGTCAGCCTGGCTCATGCATGACAGCAGATCAGAATGTTCGTGGAATGTCTGTGTTATTCATCAAAAGCAATTTCCATAGGCATCTAATGCTCTCTAGTCAAGCTTTAAACCAACAGCCAAGTATAATCCTTACTCTATCCAGTACCTTTTAACCCAAAAGCCTAAAACGAAGCCTTTAGTAAGGTACTGAGCCAGCATTTTGCTGCCCAGAACACAAGCAGGGTCTCACCACTGGGTCCAGATTTGCCAGAAGGGAAATTTTCTCCAGGACAAGGTGAGCAAAGGAACTAAGCGCTGTAAGGGAACTGACACTGCAACCAGTTAGCCAAAAGAAGAGTGCAGGTGGAGGTTCACACTCAGCCCTCATCACTCACACAAGAAAAGTAGAAAGGCCTGAGACAGACATGCCACCTCCATACCTTGTCTGTATCAGAAACACACAGCAAATAGATGACAGAAGAGACATTCCATTCCAGTACATACCTTCCTTTCAGTTACAGCATCATATGTTCACACCCACCAAACTTCAGCTCATTTTCAAATATGCCCAGAAGTTCACAATCAAAAAATTCTTTAATGACAATTTTGAAAGGTAATCCAGGAAGACAAGTTTTGAACATTGCCACTTATTTTTAAATAAAGCCCAGCATCTATCACAGGCCAAGTTTACCTGCTGGAATCCAGAGTGGTGTGGTGGGCTCTTCCCCAGGCCCTGCACAGCAATCGTGGGGGACTGCTGCTGCTGCTGCTGCTGGGCCAGAGCTTGCACCTGTAACTGGCTTGCGGACTGTGCTGTTGCCTGAGCTGGTAAAGATGAGAGGGGTTGCTGGGAAGGAGGTGGTGTTTGCTGAGGTCCCTGGGTCATTGGCCCTGGTCCAGAGGGCCGTTGCTGGCTGTAAGGAATGTGGGACTGTTTCCCACCTTGCACCTGGTTTCCTGCAGGCGAGTGAGCTGTGGGCTGGAGGAAGGTTCCTGGGACAGAAACACCACCTGGGAAGGTGTACCCCGTGCTCATGGAGAAAGCCACAGGAGGGGGGACAACATAGGTTGGAGGAGGAAATCCTGGAAAATATAAAAAATGCACCTTTAATCACAATTTGACAGAGCATACGACTCCCTCCAGAAAACTTTTAGTGGGGGTTTCTCTTCCTAGGCTGTTCATTTGGGAAAGGAGGCACCAGTCTGCACACATGCACTACAATGTTGTTCCTCATCGTGGCATGTGCATGGCTGTGATAACACAAGAATTCCAAGTTTGTTTAGGAGTTTTCTTGCAATATTCCAGGGACTGATAGTGGTCAGTATGGCAGGATCTGAGGGTCATATCTTTCCACATCCCTGTGTTCCTTACCCCTCAATCTCCCTGCTTTTTCTGACCCCCACTACCTTTTCCCTTCATTGCTCTTGGGTTTTTGATATTTTATCCCCAAAGTTTTCTCCCCTTCAAACACATTTTCAGGCTCTAAACTTCTGCAGGAGTACACAGAAGCAATCAATACAGTAAATGTATTGCCTCCTCTCAGAGGATCACCAGTCTCTGGATGAATTTAGAGAGAGACAGATGGTAACCAAACAAATCCTCATATCTGTAAGATCAATTCCTTCCCTGTAGTTCCCACTGAAAAGCCAGGTTTGGAAGGCAAGCTTTAATTCTGTGTCTCATAGGTCAGATTTTAGGCTGACTTTGGGACTGGGAAGATGCCCATCTGTCTTATATTGAGGAGCCTCATGTAACACATGCAGGAAGACACAGCTTCCACTTATTCCTTGAGCAAACACGGATAGCAAGGTGTGACAGGCAGACTTCAGAGCAAAATGGGACATGCAACACAGCAACAGCAACAAGTAAGACCACACAAATTACAGCTTCAAACATGAGCACCACTACAAAAGAAAGTGAGTTTTAAAGCAAGCAGTGTGATTGATCTTTTGCAATGGAGTCTGAAGCACAGGGAACGCTTCAAAAGCAGTGCTAGCAGAAAGCTTTGTCATGTTCAGACTAACTACAGGAAGAGCCTAGCGTGAAGTTCCTTGATCTCACACCCACTAAACCAGAAGGCAGGTGGCAGATTTCATGACAAACCTCGATTCCAAAGCATAAGGGATCTTATTTATCTTGTTTCAGTTCTGGTATGCCCCTTTTTACTACTTGATAAGATGTTCAACAGGAAAATTCATGGTCAGTAACAGAGCCCCTACCTTCCAGAGGCTGTACTAATCCCTATTACAGGATTTTCTTCAGTCAACAATCAATGACACTTCAAAAGAATCATGCAAATTACCTGGTCGGCTAGGAAGGGGAGGGAAGGCTCCTGGGTGATGAATAGGGATGAACTGGGAACTGCTGGCCTGGCTTGGAGTCTGAGTTACAGGTGTTTTCCTGGCTTCAGATACCGGAGTCTTCCTCATCTCCGTCTGGGATTTCACCTGATGCAAAAGAAAGTATGAAGAAATTAAATCACTTGCCCTAAATTTCCACATTAACCATATCATATCTCAGGCCAAAAATTAAACTCTCAGATTGTCTGAGCAATTATTTTCTCTCCCTAAGTAACTGAGAAACCTTTGGAACACAGAGCCCTCCTCACTGACCTCAGGCAGATTACCCTGCACGTCCTCAGGCACTTCTCACCTCACAACAGCACTCAAGGATATTTACTCAGAAGATGCAAGAGGCTCCTTCTCTAGCATGAGAGTGAGAAGCAGACATAGTATCTCACACCATCCAAGGAACTTACCACGCTGCTCAGCTGCAGTGTTTAAAAACAAAAAGTGCAGCTGCTGCTATGCTTCTCCTAGGGCACTGCCTCAACCTAAGTCATGCTACTTACCTGCAGCACCTTAAAAAACAAACACTGCCACACTCTTCCCGGGGAGTTCTCTCAGTCTAATCCATACGGTGGTGTATATGCACAAACTCCACACTATGGAATTCTTTTGACCCAGAGCACACAAGACAAACAGCAGAAGAGCTTCACCTCATTCAGTTTACTGTGTAACTGTGGGGTAATGTGTAATGTAAAAAGAGCTGCACCAGTTAAAGGCAGAGAGAAGAATGGAATGTAATGTTTACCTTATTCTGAGTCTCCCGCAGTCTGGGTCTTCCTGGGGAGGAAGACAGAGGGGAAGACTACTTTCCCTTTCTGTTCAGCTCGGCAGAACTGCCTGGAATGCAAGATGGAGCAGGCAGGAAAAAGACAGCAAGCAAGGAACCCGGGCAATACAGAAAGGGCCCAGGAGCAGACCTGACACCAAGCCTCAAAGGTGAGTGAAAGAAAGGGTTGTATCAGGGATGAAATTAAAAAAAATCCAAACCAAACGACAACAACAACCCCCACACCATAACTGTGTGGGGTTTATTTAGACATTTAGCGCTGCTGAGTTGAAAGGAGTTACAGGACAGTTGTTTTCTGCCAAATTACAATAGTAAAAGGATAGATGCATTCATATCCTTTCTTAAGTTCTTTTTCAAATTGAATTTCCCCATTTAGAAATTATGGGAGTGTAGGGTTCTTTCTGCATTTGTAAAATTGGGAGATTTGGGTGGGTTTTTCATTTCCCACTAGAAAAAGTCTGGAGGGAACTCCACCTCAAGGTTCTGGCTGATGCTAAGCACCATGAACAACGCAGGCCCTTGCTCATGCTGCATCTCTTCACCCTCCATCACATTCAGCATATTTAACTTACATTGTGCTGTCCCTTTTACCAATAAGCCAAATATTTTTATAACCCATATCAAGCACTATGCATTCTTTTATGGAAATGCTGGACAATTCAAAGACATTCTTCCTGCCATGGCATTTTAAAACTTGAGCTCTATCCATCAAAAACTCAAGTATGCTATAACACATTTCCAGAGGATCGCTTCCAAAAGGTCCCCTGCATGATTTACAGTTAACTTTATAAAAACATAAATTACTAAAATTGATTAATCAAGGCAAATTTCAGTTCCTTCCTTGCTGCTATTTGCTATCACATCAGAAGTGTCAATGCTACCAAATATTTACCTCCACAAAACACTAAGTGCTCCTACACAGTGCCTGAGAGAGGCACCATTTTATCACAGGGACCTCTTAAGAGTATGCTACACTTCGAGTTAGTCTGCACTGAGCTTCCTTGGCTCTAACATTATCTTCCCTAGAGAGCAGAGATTCAACGCAGATCACATCCTGCCTGAGCATGCAAGTTTCCCACGTATCTGCAAAGCAGGACTGATCACCTCTGTACCACATTCTTCACATTTTTGCCAAGTAGGAACTGCAGCATTTAAGCTTTTGAAGGTAATGAACTATGTAGGAAATAAAGCATGAAATTGTCAGGAGTGCCAAAGCAGAACACAAATAGTCCATCAACTGGTATGAAACCTACACTGGTTTCTCAGTGTGGGGGGAAGCAAGCCCTCCCTCTATTCTGGAGCAGGTCTGGATAAGTAAATCCACCAAATTATATGAAACAAAAGGCATTTCACTGGACTTGTTGCCCTAAATACAGCTGATGGAATTAAAAAGCCAAAATTAATTTCTATTCAAGAAGAGACAAACAATAACAGACAACATCAGAGGAGATTCTGCTGCAGTTGGGTTTGTTGTATCTTAAGACTAAATCAAGCAAATTTCTGCCTATTGTCCCTCTCCAGAAAGCTACACATAATCCTCACATCTGGCAGGTTTTAATCCACCTGAAGTCCTTATTTTGCAATACAGGGGCACAAAGATCAAAACTGGGAGTTATGCTCAGACCTGCAATGACATTCCAGATCCATTTGACAAACAAATAAGAAACTTGCTATTCTAACTCACCTATGTTGCCTTTCAGATACCAGAATCACGTTCCATGACTCACAAAT
Source organism: Geospiza fortis (assembly GCF_000277835.1). Classification (NCBI taxonomy): domain Eukaryota; kingdom Metazoa; phylum Chordata; class Aves; order Passeriformes; family Thraupidae; genus Geospiza; species Geospiza fortis. The sequence goes on along the minus strand of NW_005054357.1, from coordinate 3,647,385 downwards.
GATTGCCCCCTGGTTTCTGTAGCCTTTACAGAAACCTTTGTACCGTGAGGTATGGCTCCCCTGCAAAACCAACTGAATAATGCTGCCAGTTCAGACATTCCATTTCATAACCAGGATGTTTAACAGCAAATCATCAGGAGGAAAACAGGGAGAACAATCCAAGGCTCCTAAACAACACAAGCTGGGAAAACTGAAAGAGATGGTTTGTCTAGCCTGGAGAAAAGACCTCATTTGCACAGGCCTTTGGAGCAGCTGCAAAGAGGAAGAAAATTATTCTGCAGACCTGTCCTGGGCAGTTGTAATGGGCTTACACAGGGGCAAGGGACATAAGGTGCATTAGGAAATAGTTTCCACTTGCAAGAACCATGAAGAACTAACAGTTTCTCTAGGGAAATAACAGAAATCTCCATCACTATCATTGAATGGTTCCACTTATTATCAGAGAATGACTGAGATACAGCCAAATTGTCCAGGTACAGATCAGATCAGCCCTGACACACTCTACCCTCATTTACTATGACTCAGTGGAAGGCAGACCAGCAAATTCACTGTTCACTTGATATATTTCATATGTAATGCTCAAATAAAAAGATGAAAAAGCATGCCCCTGAAAAATATAACTGGTAAAGGAGCAGCCAAAACCAAACCATTTTGACCAAGTGCCTGAGCACAGATTGATGATTTAAGAGCACAGTGGCTTTCTTTACTTTAACAGACACTTGGTCACACCCACACTACAGAGGATCTTACTCCACATATATAAAATTTGCTGCTTTTGTGACATGTTCAGTTTGTTGAATATGCACCAGTCAACTGAAGTGAAAATGCAGAGTACCAAGTTCCTTCACTACAGACCCCAGAATGGCAAGACCATGACTATGACCTGGCCACATGAACTGCCTTGGTGGCTTAAATAATTTGTGGACTGGGTAGAAATCTGTTTTTTAGGACAGTTATAGCACCTCTCAATGCACTATTTTTCTCCCTCTTTCTTCTTTTTTAAGATAGCATCAAGGAAAAGCAAAGAGATGCTAAGATCACCATCACCTGGTCTTTGAGGTAGAAATGTTTTATATTATTGAGCATTAGCTGCAGCTGCAAGGCCCACAGCAAGACCTCAGCTCCACCATACTCTACACTGCCCTGACCCAACATGGCACTGTCTCAGGCACAGTATCCCTCTGAGCTAAAGGCTTACCTGAACTGCCACATTCTGCTTTCCTGCTTCCTGCATCTTCTCCAAGCCACATTTCTTGGTCTCATTCTTCCTTTTATTGTTATCCTTCTTCCCATCATTCTTATTTGCTACTATTCCTTTGCTAAAGTCCCGTCTCTCCCTCGCTATGTCCTTTGGGGGGTAGATGCGCCCTTGCTCTCTGTTCATCTCCCGGGGCTTGATATTCTCTTTGAAGGTGACCATGGGTTTTTCTCCTGCATCACAGCTGTTGCTCAGGCTTCTGCCAGAGGACAGCACTGATTTGAGTCCAGGGCTCCCATCAGCACACAGTGGCTCCACCATGGATGTCTCCTGCAAGGTGAGACTCTCTTTGGCTTCACTAGGGTCCTCCAGTAAGAGCTCCGGGATTTCTGTCACAAACAAGAGCTTTCCTACCTCGTTTTCACATTGAATCAACCTGAAAAAGACAGCAAGGAATTAAAAAGCAAGTACACAAACTACATTATCATAATCAGTCTGTGAAAGAATAGCATGCTGAACCACAGAACACACTATTAGTGCTGTCAGCATCTTGTGCTCACATTACAGCTAACTGCTGTGTTGAACAGAGAGAAAAATAACACTCCACACTGGCTCCTGTGTCACCTCAGCTTCCTTCCAGCAGCATGGGAAATACAAAGTACTTGCAATTACCTTGGCTGGTTATCAGCAATCCATTTGCCTGTGAAGATCAGGCGCTGCTGCCGTATCCGACGTTGCTGCCCTTCTTTATCCCCTGTAATTGCCTGGTGGCCTTTGGAAAAATCCAAGTTCCTAGTATTGAAGCAGAAGAGAGAATATTAATTACACAATTACCCTCTGCAATATCCTATTTTTCTAGAAATACGTGTCAGCATTCCTCTATTAAAAGCTCTGAACTTTCACCAGATATTATTCAAAACATGGCTGTTAAGAGGTGTCTGATTTACGCACGTAATTCTTATCTGGTAAGATGTATCTACATTAAAGAG
>NW_005054357.1:3644852-3645188 GCF_000277835.1 Geospiza fortis | reverse complement strand
TTCAGCAGGGTCATGAGCAATATTATAACCTCAAGAATTTCTTAGGGCTACACCATCCATTGCAGTTGTTTTGAAGAGACCAACATCAATCTATACAGCAGTAAACAGACATAGATAAGATATTGCAGGGAACAGGCCAATGTCTGTAGAAGTTGTGACATCAGCAAGGGTGCAGGATCCTTCAGCTGTCACCCACCTGAACGAGGGCCTCAGAGCCAGGAATCCTTGTAACTCAAATTCCTCTGGAAGCGGGGTTGCTGGCAAATAGACAGTAAACAGCAAAAGGAAAGCATGAAAGCCTTGAACACAGTATCTTATTGCTTATTTGCTCCTTAT
>NW_005054357.1:3612302-3644828 GCF_000277835.1 Geospiza fortis | reverse complement strand
CAGGAAAAACATTGTTTTTCACAGTTCTTTACAGCACAGACTGTTAAGTGTCCTTACCATTATTACTGGATAGATCTTCTTCATGAGGCTGGAAACTATTTAGAAGAGAGATCAGCCAGGGCCATATGCTAAAAATTAGAAAACAGGCAAACCCTGAGTGAAAACTGTATAACATGGGATGTATTTGCTTTACCAAAAAACACTGAATGCTGTTACCATCACAGTTTACATTAATCATCTGATTCCCAAGAAAAGTTTCTTGCAAAGTGTCAGTGAACCCTTTCTTGAAAGAATTACTATTACTAAAAAGCCAACCTAAAATTCCCAAGGAAGCCAGGCTCTCGGAGCACAGACAGCAGGCCAGAGAGCCTGTTGTGAATTTAACCAGATAAAACTGAAGTGTGAGCAAGTGCTGCAAGCACCTGTCTGCAATTCATGCTTTGCAGTCCAAAGCTGATGGCTCTCAAGGCATAGTCAATCAATCAGTTTAGGCAGCAAAAGAATTTATCAAGTCACAGCTGTGCAGTAGCACTTCTGCTCCATGAACAAGAACACTGTACTGTAGTGCTGGAGCATTTACCACCAAGGGAAGAGACTCTAAGTAAGGGCTGCACCAAGCAAGACCATTAAACTAGAGGTGAACTTGCAGTCCCCTGCCTTGCCCTCACAATACCAGTAACAAGCAATGATTGGAAATTCTTCCCAAAGGCCCTGGAGCAAACAATTTTAAAATCACACTGATCCCTGTGTTAACGTTTAACTGCTACCACCAGACTGCTTGCTCCTGTTTGCTAGAAGCTCCCACTCAAAAAGTCCAAAAATCCTTCTTTACTGATGGGCACCACAGAAACAATAGAAAACTATTTCAGGATGCCCACTGTGCTCAGTGTGGAGAAATGAATGTGTCCTCCTCAGCAAGGCTTCCAGTCATCATCCAGCACACAGCCTGGAGAATGCACTGTGCCCCCAGCAGCACTGTACACCCTCAGCTGCTCTCCTGCATGGCTGCAGGCACAGACAGCATGATCTTCATGATTATTCTCTACACTACACTGAGCAACAGCTCCTTCCCATGACTGACAAGGAAAAAAAGAAGGAAAAAACACCCCAGATATCTCCAATAAGGCAAGTAAAGTCAATAATATGTTGTCCAGAAAATGGGTTCCTTCAGAGAATCTCAGAATGGTTTGGGCTGGAAGGGACCTCCCACCCTGTGCCATGGGCAAGGACACCTTCCACCATGCCAAGGTTGCTCCAAGCCCCATCCAGCCTGGCTTTGGACACTTCTAGGGATGGGACAGCCACAGCTTCTCTGAGCAAGCTGAGCCAGAGCCTCACTGCCTTCACAGGGAAGGATTTCTTTCTAACCAACCTAAATCTACCCTCTTTCAGCTTAAAGCCATTTACTCCATGAATCACCCTGCATGTCTTCTCTGCAGGGACTACTTGATATCAAGTAGGTATCTTGCCTATTAAAATACAGGCATAGGTCTTCCTTGAGGATGTGTGAATGGAAATAGTTATCACCATCTCAAAACCACATCTGAACTCTTTTCCTTAATCTTGCCTTCAGGAATTCTGTGGTTTAAGCTCCCAAAACTCCACATGGCTTTTTGTTTCTTATTTAACAAATCAAAGTTATAGGCACCCCTGCTTCCCCCATGCATCACAATGCTTTCCTTGGAGAGCCCATCTTAGGAACAATACTCATCCAGCTGCACCAGTAACAGTCACTCCAATCCTAAGAATCACCTCACAGAAACACTTTATTGAATCACAAAATTCATGAAAAGTTAACAGACTATTAAAATATTGTGAGTTTTGAGCAATTTAAGGCTTAATTTATGAGATTAGTGACAAAAGTGAAAAATCAGAGCAACAGTCCAGAACAGTTATGTCTGCATTGACATTTAAAGAGCCCTTCTACTAAACTGAATTTAACTCCTAGGTGACTACATCACAGCACTGCCCAAGTGATGGTTTAGTCCACAAAATTAAGGCAAGTATTTCTCCTGCCACTTCCCCCAGCAATCTGAGAAATCATTATACTAGATAAGACTACAGGAACACTCAGTAGTTATGCTCAAACTGGACATTTTAAAATCCTGAATGTAAAAAACTTACAGCAAACCTAAAGACAATTAAAAGATGTAACCAACAAATGTAACCAACAAATTTCATGTTTTGCTTCATGAACCTTTTAGCACATACACTTTCTATCATTTTGATGATGAGTTGTATGATCACTTTTTCCATGACTAATTTGTAGATCAACAGTAATTAGGACCTTCATGCAACAAAATGTAACAAGAGAAAGATTAACACTCACTACCGTCTCTCATCAACCACTGCCTCCTGGAAAACACTGGGCCTAAGTTTCAGCCAGTCCATCGAAACCTTCACAGCTGGAAGAGGATATGCAGCCCCAGAGTCCTCCTGGTAGTCATTCTGTAAAGGACACTTGCACAGAACTCCAAGAAATGACACTAGAAACAGAGTAAGAGGAAAAAGCAAAAGCAAAAAACTCCATTATGTGGGAATGACACTTCAAAGTTGACCAAATTACTTAATCAAACATATCCAACCCATAAACCCGTCTTCTGAGAGCTAGTTCTTTAGAACAAGGCAGCCCAGCTACCTCATCTTAAACAATCCAGCAACAGATCATAATACAGGGCTTTTAAATAGTTTTCTACTATGGAGCAGAATCTTGATGTTTATATCTCTTCAACTGTCATGGCAAGTCATTTTGGCAAGTTAAAAAAAATCAGCTGAGACAAGCCCAGTGCAAAAACAGTCACTCACCTACTTATCAGAAATTATCAACTCAACTACCTACCTCCACTTTATTCACTTCAACCAGCAGGCAGAAAAATGCACTGGAGCTCTGCAGGCAGACACCCAGCCCAGATGCCTTAGAGCACAGAAGGTGAGAAAGAGTAATCCCACCCATGTGACCGTGAATCAACTCCAGGCTGGACTTTGGAGAAACCCAGCTATTCAGAAATGTAAGTGTTGACAAACAAGGCCAAGCTGACAACAGGCTCAATTAGGTTAAGCAAATCAGCATTATGTGGCTAGAATCTAAAATGCTCTGCACTTTCACTTATCTCTTGGTTGATATTACCAAAGGCAAAGAAGTAGCTGAGGTCTTGGTTGACTCAACTTCAACTTCAGCCCTATTGAATCAGAACCAGTTCCATTCAAAGCAACTCCAACTGCATGCAGCCAACTGAGGAGCAGCCCCCAAGAGGGGTACTACTCACTGCCAAGCTGGATCCAGTTTTGCACCCAAGTTAAAATGCTCTTTCAGAACCAGGAAAATGATGCTGAGTTCTGTAAAGCTTCAAACAGAGTAAGTCTGGACAAAGAAATCCAGTGTTAGTCAGCACTGCTGACAGAAATGATCCTGTGTGGACCATCATCTCTCACAACTTTCTCCCTAATGTCTGTTCTCAGCACTTACCTCAGCCAGCCATTAAGTTAGATCCTGACAGGAAATTACTAATGGATTCCACATTAAAACCAAGAGAACTGCAAAAATCAATCAGCTCCCACACTTACTGAAGAGAGCCAGGAGCTGTGTCCAGCAGAGCTGCTCATCCTGGCTGTAGCTGTGCTGCTCTGTTTCGTTGCTGAAGTCTCGCAGGTGGTGCAGCTGGAACAGGTTGATCACAGTAATATGGACTAACTGCTGAGAGTTGAAGGCCTTCTGGAACAACAACCTCTGCAACAAACACACAGGGTGCACATATTTTTAGATGGCAAACCACATGCTTGAAAGGACTGGTAGTTGCTCCTTCACTGCTTGACTAATGTTTCTGCTCTTACACAACATTCATTCTGGATTTTATTTTCAGGTCATCCCTCCCAGCACAGAACTGGGCTTCCCAGATGGAACCCACTGTTAAGCACAAGGTTTTTGCTTGCACACCAGCTCAGACACACAACAAATCAACATCCCCTTTGCATATGGTTCTCTTCCAGAGCAAGTGCAACTTGGAATGTGCACAAACAGCACTGCAAAGGCCTATAGATCCACTGGGTTTGTCTGCCTTTCAAAGAACCAGCATGGAGAAGGTGACATTTAAAAAAAACACCCCAGGAAAATTTAACTACTGCATGGTTATGCATTAAAGACTAATTCTACACCTGACTTCATGGGTCACAAAATGCCTCAGTGGACTAAAACAGAGAGAGCTATTTACAAATGTCTTTCAGTAACTCTGCTAGAAAAGACACCTCTCTCAGGACAGGAAAAGAGACTTCAAGGCTTTTTGGGTGAAAAAAGGAGCTATCCTAAATCTCAGCCAACGTATCTTCAGACACAACAATCAGGGAATCAGGTGGATTAACTAGTGTAAGCATCAGGAAAAGGTTTAAGCTCCATATTCACCCTTGACTCTCTCATTTAGGGCATGAAGCACCAGCACCGTACAGCTGACAACTGAGACTGGCAGAGCTGCCAGCAGTAGCACCCAGGGCCTGGCTGAATGCTCCCAACCCTGCAACTGCTCTCCTCAGAGTTTAAATGAGCCACAAAGTTAAACTAATTCACTACCATACAGCCAACTTCACATCCACATTCAACTTGGTGAAGCCAGAAGAGTTACTCTCTGATAAATTACCTTGTGTTGCATAATATAAACAAAAAAAAGGTAATCTAAGCAACAAAGCAGGGCTCAATTAGCTGTTCTAACACTCTGCATCAGTCCAGAAAATGAAGACTGTTCCACATGCCTGAGCAATGCTCATAATTATTGATTATAAGCACTGTAGAAAAAGCAGTACTTTCTCAACAGCCAGCATCACACATGGAAAGAGAGATACAATTACTTCATTTTGAAACAACATAAACTGCCAGGGTTGGAGCAGCCAATTCATAGGAAGTTCTGTGGATTTTTGAATTATTTTAAAAACAGTGTGAACCTAACTGTAGCAACACAATTCAAGACAAAAAAAGTATAAAAGGACTGTAAAGAACATTTGTGATTTTTTATATTGCTCAGACCACATTCCCCTTTCCTATTTTTGAAAAACATCCACTGCTCTGCTGAACATATTCATCCTCCCCGATGCTTTTCCACAAATTAGGAAGCTGAAGCAGAGCAGTCTCCAAAAGGCATTTACCAGTTAACACTATGTTCTCTCTGAAACTATACTATGCATAAATAACCTCGTAAAATCCTTTTGTTTTGATCTTGGCTGTACTGTCCAACATAATGAGGGGGGTATGTAACCAATGGGACTCCTGGATTTTCCATGGAAAACGTGTTCAGCATAGTTCTAGTCTGCACAGAGTAAGGTTGTATGGGACACTTCTCAAGGGCAAACTGTTAACAGGAGAGGCAGGTTTCCCAAGGCAGATTAAAAGCAGCCTTAACAACCACTGGGATTGAATGATAAACATCCAAAACATGAAGCTCTCTAAATTCCTCAGGCCATCGAGCCAAGACTTCACAGATTAATCAAGTTCTTTCCACAGGTATCCAAGAATTATCCAGGTTAATCAACAGTGGTGACTGATTTCTCCTGTATCTCCACCAACAATGGACCATGTGTCAAATGGGAAAAATCCCTAATCTTGGCAGAAGTTACCAGAACTATACAATGTTAGCTGCAATGCAAACCTTCCCTAACAGGCTACTTGAACTTCCTGTATTTTATCATGTCAAAGAATGATTACTGGACTGCAATTTCTGAACTCAACTGCTAAAAATAAACTCAATATACTAATTAATATGTTGTTAGAACTAACCTTGAACTGTTCTTCCAGCTTTTCTCGAAGAGGGCTCAGCTTCTCCAAGCTCTTACTCAGGTACACATGGCCATGAAATTTAATAAATGCCTTGATGAAGTCAGACACGCTCCATCGAGTCTTCACCTCATCACGACTGCATTTAGAACAGAAATACCTGATTCAGTCTTTAGAATTACACACAGCTGCACACAACACCACAGAATTACTCAAAAATGAGGGAGGAATGTCCTGCAAAGCTACTTTTTGTGTTGGCACAATAGGCTTATTTCCTGCATTCACTAATCACAGTCAGGAGCATCACAAACTATTCTTCGTTCCATGCACCTCTGAGGATGCTCTGACTGGACAAGGGCTGAGGGATTTCTGTTTCCACTGCCAAATATTAATAACTTCTAGCACAGCAGGTACTTTTAGAAGAAATATCTTCCAACTTACCTGAGTGGCAATAATTTACTTAGTCTCACCTTTCCAGTGCTTTAGAAAGTGCTTTTTGTAGGTTAGTGGAGGCAGCTGGGAAAGGAAACTTCACAGCAATGCTTCTGCAGTAGTAGAAAATTGTGGTCAAGTGATCTCCTTTGGAGGAAGCTAGGATAGCCAACTGATTATAAGGCTGACCTAAGGGAGAAAAAGACAAGCTGTCCAACAAGTTTGTCCTGGGGGAACCATGCTAGATTTCAGAGTACATGTGGTCACTTGGAAAGGGAGCATAAATTCCTCAGTTCTTCAACAGCCAAGACTTAGACGCACCTGCTGACCCTTCTACCCCAGCCTTAGATCTGAACCACTTCAGTGAAAAAGCCTCTAAATTTGTGGTGCATCAGCTGTTTGGAGGGTTTTGTTTGTTTGTTTTGTTTGCTTGTGTTGCCTTTGTTGCTTGTTTTTTGTTTTGGGGTTTGGTCTTTTTGGTTGTGGGTTTTTGTTTGTCTGTTTTATTGCCTTTTTTTTTTTACCTTCGATGGAGAAGGATTGGGTACGGGGGTCTCTGATTTTGTTTGCTTGTTTGTTTCAGGGGGTTGAGGGTTTTTTTGTTCAGTTAGAATGCAACTGTCTAAATAATTGAATTAGTGGTTTCAGCAGCCCAGCTCAAAGTGACATCCTTCTATCAACATCCCTACACTTGGGGCCACTGGAAGACAATAGCTAAAAAGCTAGATCCCTGAGCTAAAGAACTCATTAACTCCCATCAGAAACTATAAATTAGCATGGGAATAAATAATAAAAGAAATTAAAAAAACCCCAAAGCTGGTGTAAAGCAAGTTTTCATTAATTGTACTTTATAATGTATGAATGTAACAGAGTATAGCAGTAGTGAAGCCTTGGAGTAAAGCTGTGTATTACTTCCCTTGTTTCTAAATCTGCACAAAAGGATGCAACACAGATCATGCAAATAACCATTATCTAAATGATTTACTGATGGGTGAGGCTTTGTTGAATGGCTGTGTGGAAAATTTGGAGAGGGATATTTATATAAAAGCCCAGGTTTTCAACTGCCACAGAAGAAAACAATACCCCAAATCTTCCTTTGGAATTATGAACTGGAAAGGTATCCCAGACTCACCATTAGAAGGGACAAGCTGAGCTGCATGTCTATAGTAAGACTCTGCCTGGCTGGTCTGATTCCTATAGCGAGCTAAGAAAACAGCAAAAAAACCCAAGTTGAGGCACAAAATTCCAGTCCCCTGCAGTTACTTTCATAAAATGCAACTTACCTGAAGAGCATTTCACTAGTATTTCAGAAATAAGCATCAGAAGAATGTGCAATTACACCAAACAGCACCAAGATTTGACACATTTAATTCTGAGGTGGCTGTTTTGCCTCAGACCTAAGACTGTCTTATGGACAACAGTGCCAAGAATACTACATACAGAGAGCTAAAAATATTTTTCATCCCTCTTTGCACGATCACTAACTAGATCTATTTTTAGGTTGTTCAAAAAGCAACTGCAAATTCCTGTGAAAAGAGAACTTTCTACAACACAAAGTTTTACTCGAATCAAGAAAGAAATAAACCTGTTGAACTTAATGTAAAAAAGAAATCCCATTTATGAAAGACTGGATTTCTAACTGGTGGCCTTGTACATAAGATATTAGTGTTCTGGAGAAGTGTGCTAGCCTGCTGCAACAAGCTTTTGTAATAGTTACCAGTTTCAGCACTTCCCTGTGCCTACCAGCTAGAACATGATTAAAATGCTAGGAGACAGACTCTGGCAGATCACTAGCAAGCCAGTGATTAACTGTCTCTATGTGTTAATGTGTAACAAACACTAGATAAGTCTGAACAGAGTTTCTTTCCAGGTCTTTCCCCCTGCTGCAATCAGCACAGGCATAATCAGTAACTAGCTGCTAAAGTGGAGCACACTTGCTGCAGCAGTTGCTGTGGTACACGCAGATCCCTCTTTAGAAGCTGAACACAGACAGAACTCCACATCCCAGCCCTTTCCTTGTGAAACTCACCAATATCTCCCAGGTGGACAAGGCAGTGCTGGCAGATGTAGGAGCAGGAGCTGGACTGCGGCTTCACGATGGCGCTGGTGTGCGTCTGTTTATTGCTAATGATCCCCAGCTGGGAAGACTTCACACGGCACGGCAGGTCCACGTTAAAAACTGTGCACAATTCCTGGAGTAACTGCAAAAATGGCCTGGGTCAGTGGCAGGGCCAGACAGCCAGTGGAAAGGCATCAAAACTAGTCACAAAACTAACAGACTGCCACTCAGAGGTGTGTGCTCACTACTGATGAGCCAAATATATTTGAGGTGAACAAGCTCAAGTTACTGAAAGTGAGACTTTAAAATACATTCTCCATATGGAATTCATTGAGTTCCATTGTGTTCACTGAGTCCATCTGCCCAGTAAGAAAAAGCTCTGCATCCCAAACCAGTAAGCAACTCAATCCTCATGATATTTAAATCACCAAGGATTTACCAGTGGAGATTGACTATGGGAGGTCTACAGATATTGTTGGGTTTTATGGTTTTGCTTTGTCTTTTTGTTTTTTCAGTAGGACACTCAAGAGGAACAGAGTGGGTTTTATACCTTCAAGAAGTGACACTGTTCTCTGAAAATATTAGAAAGGAACATCCCTCACCCTCCAAAGCAGCTTGTTCCAACATAAGAAACCCAACTTTAACATTAGAAAGAAACTATCCCAACTTTAACTTTCGAAAGAAGCTGGGACATAACCAAGTTGATAAGCAATACAAGGCAATACTAACAGTTCAGTGGCTGAAGTGTCAGTAAATATTTGCACTAAGCCAACACTGAGACTCTTTCAAGGAACAAGGCATCAGCTACTTGATCAAATATTTCAAAAGCTGATTGAAAGAAAGCCTCAACTCTGCCATTCTAATTAGTGCTTTTGAAGCTTTTCCTAACAGACTCCAGCAAATACTCTGCAAAGTAATGGCAACCAGAGAGTGAAGAGTGTTTGTTGGACTGATTACTAGGGTAAAAAATGCAGGTAAGAAGTGACAGACTTTCTCCCAGCTGGGAACATGCTCAGTCTCCAAATAAAACAGACCTGCAGGAGGGTTGTACTTCCAGATAAAGGCACAGAGAAAGCCCATGGCTGACAGAGACACATATTCTGTCAGCAAGATGTGACATGATGCTTTTGCTTGCTGCAGAAAGAGGTTTGTGTTACACCTCACACCCCTTTGCCTCTGTTTTTATACAGTAAACAAAAAATCCCCAAACAAGAGATCTCACAGATGAAAGCTGGATAAAAGAGAGCATCTTGACATCTTCAAAGACGCCAAATTAAGAAAATTCATGCTCTTGTTCAAAGATGTCACTTGGGGAAGCCTCATAGCTGAAGAACAGGTACCTTGGCTGAGCCAAGGCTTTAGACTGAAAATGTGATTAACATCACAGCAGAGAAAGATGACCCAGTCTGTAGTGTCAAGCTGAGAAAGAGTAAAATTCCCTGATCCACTGCAGGAAAGAACAAGGCTTTTGCAAGACAAACCGCGTAGAGGTAGAATGCCCTTGGTAACCATGACAGCTTGTGAAACTGGCTACTTCCAACAAGCAGCTTTACAAAAAACCAATGCTGAAGGGGAAAAAAGGGTAGCCACAAGGGTACCCTGGGGTTGGCATGGCAGATGTCTGGAATCCAGCTAGGAAATGATACAGTACAAATGACCTACTGTGAGTGCTGTAAGCTGAAGACAGTGTAAATCAGCCATGACAAAGTTTACTCTGAACACTGAGAGAGGATTCAGCAACCAGAATGTTGTTGAAGCAGACACCAAATGAGGGGGGAAAATGAAAGAAAGGCAAGTTATCTTTACTAAAGCCATTATCATACAGTGACTCTTATTCTTCATAATTTAAATCAAATTAAATCTAACATAGGAAAAGGAGCACTCAACAATACAGTTTTGCTTTAGGGGAAGAAAAGTTCCTAGAAGTGAACTAATTGCTCTAATTAGTTGTCAAAAATAAAGACTTATACCTCAATGCTCATCATAGGTATTTGGAGTCACAAGGAAGAGGAAAAGAACAAAGCAAAAGGCCATCACACACATCCTGTGCATCTGCATTTTCTGCACATATTTCTGTTCCTGAGTAACTCAATCCAAGAACAAACTGATTATCCTTGCTTATCCTTCACTATACAGCAAATGAAAAGGAATGAAGGCGATGGCCCACAAACACATACATAGGAATGAGAAGCTAAATGGGAATTTTTAGAGAAACAGCAGGAAAAAAGTACTAAGAGTACATCAACTAACTCATCTGCTGGGTTTGAGGGTTTTTGTATCGTTATTTCTGTAAGACATTGCAATTAAAAGACAAAATTCCTCACAACAGGTCACCCAAGAGACAGTGTACATGGCTTTAAGAGGGACTGGAGAGCCAGTGAAGGCTAGACCTTCTAATAGTTAGAGGATTCACAAGAAGGCAACAGATGCAGAGGGAGAAGGCAAGAGACAGTGCAAAGAAGTATCTTTCTACCCTTTCCTGCTGCTTTATGATTGCTCTGAGCAGACACAGCAGAGCACAGTAAGAAATGGACCTCTGACCTTACCCAAAACAGTGGGGTTTAGGTGTTAAAGCAGATTCTGTAAGCAAGATGTGACATGATGCTTTTGCTTGCTGCAGAAAGAGGTTTGTGTTACACCTCACACCCCTTTGCCTCTGTTTTTATACAGTAAACAAAAGGGGATTCTATTGCACCAAAAACAACTACCAGATGCACAGAAGTTTCAGCTCAAGACTGATCAAAAGAAAGCCCATCAGCAGCTCTGCAGACATCTCCTGCTGAGAGCACCACTGTTAGCAAGGTGCACTGCTCAATCCAATGCAGCAGCAGTTTCCTAAGCTAAGGGCAAAGAACAGATTTTACCCAGCTAAAACTGATCCTCTGCCCATCCTGTGTTTTGTGCAACTCACCTGTGTGTAGAAGCCGCTAGCTGCCTCTAAAAACAGAGAAAGGTTTGCCTGAACTTCGCTCCGATTCGGATTTGCTCTGTTTTTCGCCTGACCCTGGAGTGTTGTGATCTGATTTTTAAAGGCATGATTCCAACTGAAAATAAAAGAAGCATTTATCTTTTTACTTTGGAAGTGTCTTATGCAGACGGCATAAATAACAAGAAAGAACTGTTTAATTACACAGCATCAGACATGAAGAATATTCAAATTCAGGCAATATTCAGATAAGAACAAATGTTAAATATGGAATAACCACCTTTCCTCACCTCTCATATCTCGGGAAACAGATCCTGATATATATATATATACATATAGCTAACATACACGTGTATATATGTATATGGCTAATGCTAACATCATTAATATTTGCTTGCAATTGTTCTATTTTAGGCAGCAGAGAAGTCCCTCCCTAAAACAAAATGTGGGTTACATAAATGAGGTTTAAAAATCATTCAGTAACTGGAAGCCTGGAGAGGAGAACTCAGCCAGCCTACTCATCTGGTTTCCCTCAATGCTGAAAGAACCACATGCTTCTGTTAACTAAACTTATTACAACCCATGTCTGCACCTTAAATAACAGGGAATGGATTCAGGGCATGGAGAAAACCCAGCTGGATCTTACCCTGATTTGTAAGGTGTCATGAGCAACCCATTAATTAACCCCATGAGCAACTCTGATTATTCCTCCCTCTGCCCAGCTCTACCTCACAGGGCTTAAAACTGGTCTTCAGCAGCTCCTGTTAGACCTTGCTCAAAGCTCCAGGTGATTACATCAGGCAAATTTCCTCCTTTCAGGAAAATGCAGACTTCAGCTCCCCCGAGAGCAGAGCAGACTGGTGCTCCTTAGCTTCTCTGCCTCCACCTGGCTCTCCAAAACCCAGTCCTGCATGACATGGCTGCCTCTGAACTGCCAGAGGTAAAACACTAACCTACTGAATGTTCTTTATCAGCTCTGCAGTGCATTCTCATGTTTCACCCACAGTACAGCTCTCATTTTAAAGGAAATCAGACAACTATTCCATAGGATACAACTGCTTTTCTGGAAGTCTCAGGGTTTCCTGCTGCCCAGCCCAGATCACATACATACACACAAATTCAGTGAGGTACTTACAGGTCCTGCTCCACTTTTTTATCTAAAGCGTATTCCAAATCAGTCACTAGCATTTTTTGATATAAGTCCTGTAGAGCCTGTCTGGATGTCCAGACTTCTGCTGGACCCAGCTTTGAATCTGAGCAACAAGAAAGAAAAAAAAAAAAAAAAAAAAAAAAAAAAAAAAAAACGAAGTCACATAAATTTATGGAGTTAATCTGATTTTTCACTCATTTACCAAATGAAAGAACAGAGCTCAGTGTTAGATACACACCACCAAAGACCTGCTTCTATCATTTTCCTCAGAATAGTGAAATACAAGAACTACAGAGGGGTTGAGGGCTCACTGCTTAACTGATGAGTCTCCTACAACTCCAGACCTAGATGTGAACAAAGTTAGCAGCTGGCAAGTTAAAAAACAAACCAGGTAGGAGGATGTGGTTTTCCATAAGTTATTAAACAGCAGAATTTCTTGCCACTGGATGAATTTAGAAAAATTCCCAGTGTAGCCAAACAATAACTAGCAGACAATAAATCCATGGAGGGATGCTAAATAGGACAGTGCATGGACACACACTGTTAAAGAACACTGTGGGTAAGTACTGCTGTGTGCTTGCCATTTGCTAACTCTTCAGCAGCTATCTGCTCCCCATCCCAGAGGGTGAGTGCAAACACTGCTCCCTGCTATTGAGTTACAGAGTCCAATCTCCCATGGCTGGGGCTGCAGGAGCACAAGGGATGGGCCTCACCCCAGGGAAACCATCCTGATACTGATGGTGGAGCCACTCCTGTTGGGTTAGGTGGATCCAGGTGGTTTTAATAGCCCTATGGGGACTACACCAGCCTGCTACTTTAACTACACCCAGGTGGCAAGCACCGCTGAGCAAAGGTTCATGAGAGAAGCTACTTTTACTGCAGGGCTGATTCATTAATATAAACCATTTCCCATTAATATATACAGCTTAAATCACAGTTCACAGCATTTCACTGCATCTAGGGCTGCACTTTCACAACGCCTGGTAGTGCTCAGATCAGCATTTCCTCATCCAGGTTCCTCAAAATCACCCAAATCCTGGCTAAACCCAAGTACAGCAGTTCCTGTGCTGGTCTGGGCAGGATTCTCAGAGAGAAGTAGAGACATGACCTTCATCTCCAAATGTTTAGAACATCCAAAGTCAGCTTCAAAAATATGTATTAGGTACAGGCCAAAGGGGCACAGTTGCTAAAATACTATTTATTTATATACAGAGGACAAGCCTTTAACATAAGGTCACACACCTACCAGAAAATTCTTAGGAATGATAAGCAAAAGGAACACAAAAGGAAAACAAAACCAGGAATCAAATATTATTAATAAGAGATATAAACTGTATAATAAAGGCAATTACCTGTCATGTCAGCCTTCAGGACTTCTGCCTGCCTGTAAGAAAGCAAAATGACAATAAATTAGAAACAGAAAGGTCAAAATAACTGAATTATGCCAAAGCACATTCATGCAGTGGTGAATCTGCTTACAATTCTGCTCTAGCTCACCCCATGCAGGATTTGAGCTACTGTTGGTTCAACAGCATGACTGCTTTTAGTTCATCCCATAACAGCAGTCAACTGTTCACTTTTCCCTGCTTATGCCTCCTTCTGAACAAATACAAACTAATAATGCTTACATTATAGTTTATATTTTCAGCTTTAATTGGCAGCAGTGTCCTGCCAACATTAGTGATAACTGCCTGAGAACCTGATATCAACTCTAAGTTGTCACACGTGAAACGCAGGAGCCAACAGAGTCAGAGCAACACAAACTCCCATCAGTGTCTGTCAGCACCTCAGTACAGCCCTCCTGCCCCCCATGCTGCACAAGGGAGATGGGATAAGACTGTGGCTTCCCCAATTGCCTCTCTTCCCTGAACTGCATCCCTAAAGTAATGTTTTGATCAGGTTTCCAAGGAAAAAAACAAACCACACAGAAAGAATGGCAACTATAGGTGACTACCTACAACTCCTGCACTGAGCATCCTCTGCAAATCCCCACTGCTGGTGGAAGCTGGCAAATAGCTTCCCAAAACCAGGAGCACTGGGGCAGTCCTCAATAAATAAATATTTCTGAATGGTCAGTGTCTGGCTGGAGCAGGCAAGGGAGGTGCTACAGCTCAGCACTGTGTCAGCAGTACATAAAGCTGCAAGGAGCAGCCCTGTGGCCTGCCTGATGGACACAACTAACCCAGGGCTGGCAGAGGGGACACAAGGCTGCCTGCTTGGGCTGGGTTTGGATGGGACATGTCCCTGTTCCTGATGCACTCAGGTGGTGATGCAGATTTGGAGAGTGCAAGCTTTCCACACCGGACATGGGATCAATCCTCCCAGCATATGAAATGCTCCCTTCACCTGCCTCAGAACAAAAACTAAGAACAAACACAGTTGGAAGACACACTGTGCCTAACATGAATGTCAGATGCCAGCTTGGAAAAGAATGGAGAGCCAGGAGAAAGCACCACCTAATCCCTAAAGAGGCTGCAGAAATCAGCATATACTTTCTCTTGCCCATGTGAAGTTGTCATGACTGTAAACAGTTTTTCAGTTTGTTCTGGAATCTAGCTACTGGCCATAAATTACAGGGATGGTTTTGAGGTCCACATGAGAATTTAAAAAGTATTAGAATAGGATATACATTAGGAACACGTAAATTGCTAAGTCCCTTTGCAAAATTTCTGTTTTTTAAATGCAAGCATTATCTATAACAGCTCACCATAGCCACCTCCATCTAAAAAGCAATGGCATGCCCCAAGAGCTTTAATTGTCAGGAACACAAGTCAAGAACATCTTAACTGATATCAGAAGTGAACCTGTACATTTCTCACCTGATCCTAATTTAATGCCTTTGAGACAACTTCTTTCAGTTTATTTATTTCAAGAAGGTGTTATTATGTTTTTTTAACTCCTAAAAGCAGAGAACACTGGAAGAAGAGATAACAGAGATAAGCAATGCAAATTTTAGCTACTGTATCAGGAGAAGGCTGAAAGCCCAAGAAACATTTCTTCCTCATCCACACAGAGGCAACAAAAGGCACCTAAGTGAAGCCTCCTAAGTGATGGCTCTCTGGCTGCAGCCAGCAGGATGGCAATGAGCAGATCCTGCCTTCAGGGAGTCAAGAAGAGACGAGGAGGGACAGCAATCTCCTGTGCAGGCTGTGCCTCGGCAGCCCCTGCACTGCTGACCTCAAGCCCAGTCAGGCACAGAGCTGAGCCAGAGCTGCGGTGCTGGCAGCCAGCAATGCCACTGCTCCCAAGGAAAAGCTGACTTGCTCAGGTGCTGGAATCTCGCTTTTCTGAACAGCCAGCCAAGTTCCTACAGTCTGGCTCACGCTTCAAACATCTTCCAGTGCTGTGAAGGTCTCCTCTGAGCTGAGAACACAATCTGTGCTGCCAAAGCCACGAATGCTGAGAGGCTCAGCCCCAGCAGGACACGCAGGACTGCACCCAGAGACACCAGCCCAGAATTCTCTTCCAGGCACAAAGGCTCTGCCCTTTAAAAGCCAAGAACTGCTCCTCTGGAAATCACTTGTGCAGAACTACCTTCCACTAAGTCTAATCTTTAAAACAGGGAATGTAAAAGCACGTTTTTTTTTCCCCCAGAAGTTTGATCTCACTGCTGCCTAGAGAATTCTGTCAAAGAGAGCCTCAGCCTCTACATCAGTGCAACTGCTGACAGACTCTCTGTAAATGCACAGACCTAATCATATGGCTAGACATGAGCTTCTACCAAAAAGACTTATTTAAAAACACTTTATTTTGGAAGAGAAGACTCATGGTCTCACAGAACAAGAGACTTTAGCACCAATTGCTTCACCAGCCATAACGCAGACTGCCCTGTATAATTTATAAAATTGCAACAAGCAATACTGAAGGAATTGTCACTGTCACTTTTAATAAAATGTATAGGAATTATTTCAATACTTCCTAGACTCCAAAGAAATTAGGAGAGTTGACCTAACATTAGTGTGCTGCTTCTCATGTCCACCTAGAAACAATTTGTTTCAAATAGCTGCATTCTAAGCCAGGATAAGAGGGGGTAGCCTGGGTACAAACCTTGTTCTGCATCAGTAGCAAAATATTAGCAGCAAGCAGAGAGAAAATGCCCTGCCTGTTCATTAAACAAACCTTACAATGGGCCTTTGCTGGTGCTCAGGGACTCCTAGTGGGCACCAACTGGAGTTCACTGGTAACAACTGATAGCAGTTTCTCACAGTGCCAATGGCTCCTATCACACAGCATTTTTAACAAGCTTTTCTGGCCATATATTTTATTGCACCTCCTCATAGTGAATTTACATTCGAATGACCCATTCTGGGGCAAAAAAGGTTGCCTGTTAGAAAACCTGGTAGGGCTTGTTTACACATTGTGTCATTTCAAGAATATTCTCAGGTATCTCCTTGCCCAGTTGGACTCAGCAGTTCAGTCAAGCTTCCCTAAGTGGTTTTTTTTTGATCCAAACCATAGTTCAGAAAAATTATATTTCAAGTACTTCCATATACCACCTTGATCTATCATAATAGCTACTCTTTATCATTTCCTAACCAAATATGTAGATTCAGCTCTGTGCTTTAGTCAAACTGCAAACTGAAATATAACAGCCTCCCATCCAATTCAGTAAAAATGTTTGATAGCTAAAGGAATTTTCATTTTATTCATAAAATTGAAAAGCTTCAAAACTTTAAAACACAGTAGTCAGGACTGTCTCTCAAGGTTGTAAAGGTATATGATAAATAAAAATTTAAGTCCCCACTTAAAGAGAAAAATAAACTTTTCTTCTCTTAAGAACCTGAGAGTATATAAAGTTCTGTTTTGATGGAACTAGAGGCTACATTTAAAGTGGAGTGAACCACTGGACTTGGCAAAGGAAGACATGAAAGACACATTTCATTTTCCCTCTTCCAAGTTTTTACCATTCTTGATCAATTAAGTTTTCCAAGTCAGAATAAGAAAACAAGTTGTTTCCCTTAAGCTAGTAAGCAGTGCAGAAAGAAAATCCCACAAATATTGGGCTGTCTCTCCCATATATATATTTTGAAGTGTTTACCCCATCACACAGAAAGATACATCAAAAGATCATACACTCACACCTTCTCTTTAACACTAGAGCAAGTTCGCTTAATTTGATGTTAAAATCATGTAAGAAAAGATCATAGAGCTTCTTTGGTTAACTATTCTAATCAAGTTTTCCTCTTGTTGCCATCTGACTTCCAACTCTATTTGCATATCACTGAACAAATAGATCTATTTTACCATTGTCCCCAAAAGAACTCATTTCTGTTCCAGTATCTGTCTTCAGTACAGCTATAATTCAAGCACTCAATCACAAATTTTCAGTTCTGCATACATCACCCTGCATCTCTAATAGGGCCATATCCATTCTACAGAAGCAGAGGTCTGCTAACAAGCTTCATTATCAAGAATAGATAAGCCAATGAAATTAAGCCCAGCTTCTCAAAGCAGTTTTGTTACCCAGCTGCCATCCTCTATTTTTTGGAAGTCAAGCCTCGTTTACACCACACCTCTCTCATTTTCACAGTGAGGATCCGCCAGGCACGATCTGCTGTGGCATGACGAGTTCTACAAAAAACCTGGAAAACCCCAGATCTCACAGAGCCAAGAACACCACACTGCTTTCACCCTTCCTGAAGGGAACTCCACCTGGTTTTCCCCTGACAGCCCTAAGCTGTATCAGCTGTATCAGTTCTCTCATCAAATCTCAGTAACACAACCCCCGATAAGGAATTGAGGATTTACATGACTAAAATGGGCAATGAATCCAGGCAGCTGGGCTTATAAAAGCCACCAGAATCCAATCTCATTACTAAAAACTAAAAAAACCCAAAACATTAAGTGGCCAGGAGTTTCACTCCAAGCAGAAATTCACACTCCTGCAGTTCTCTTTCCTGCAGGTACTGTACCACAATGAATAGCACCTGCAGCCTTAGCAGGAGGTGACTGATCCCAAGACTCATCAAGGGCACTGCCAGAAAGCTTTAATTCTTCTGAAAGGGAACAGAAAAATACAGAGAATATACAGAATAACTGTGTGAAATGTTTCATTTTGGGTAGAAAAGGTAAATTTTCTATACTAGCATACTAAAAGTCAAACACTTAAAATTTTAATTTCATTATTTCAATATTTGGCAAGGGTCACAGCAGAAGGAACTTCAAAGCAACAACCTGCCATTTTAGATTTTCCTCGAAATAACAGTTATCTTCAACAAAAATTTATAATAGTTTTAATAAGCAGTGGGGGTTTTTTCTTTATTTGTCTGTATTTAAGCATACCTATGCTGATTCAGGCCAGGTGGAAGCAGTAGGAAACACTAACAGCATGGACACTGAATATTCCACAGCATATTTAGGGGAGACTGATTGTTCAGAATCAGTCCCCAAGCACTGTATCTAAGACATCATTCACATCTGGAGTTTAGCACTTCAGATGTGAGGAGAACTTGCTGATACAAATGGTTGACAGTTTTTTGGAAAATAAGTATTTTTCCTTCAATTCCTATGAGTTACCACTAACACTTGCTAAAACTGAAAGTTTTCGTTACAGTTTTTAGAGACTCTCTGGCTACTAATCCTTTACAGTTGGTACACTTTGCCAAAGGTTGAGTTCTCAAACATAACTCTGACTTCCCTAAACTGTTTTGTAGACAGTAACTGTATCTCTAACTATGACCTGTCACAAGGAAATATTTTTGCAGCAATCTTAGGATTGTGCATAAACCTAGATGGTTATGCCTGAAGTACAGTAATAGCAAACTTGTGGGTAAACTTCAGCTTTTATTTTTCCTCCACCCATTAATTCAACATCACCTGAATACAACAGGCTTCAGACAACAGCTCCCACATACCTTTTCCTGAAAGGGCAAATGGATGGAATCAGGATTTTGCAGGGGTATATAGCGTCCAACAATGATTTTACTTATTAATTTGTGTAAAGACTCTACCTACTCATACATCAGACATGTACTGCTAACAGCTTTACTTCTACAGAACAAGTTCTTACTGTTCCAAACTTTCAAGTGTTGCCACCTAATTTAAATGACCATAGTTTGCACAAAGTTCTGGAATTGCTTGCTTTGGGAGCTGGCAGGTTTGCGTGATGTCAGCTCTTACTGAGGTAGCAAGAGATCTTCAGCCTGTGGGTCATGGAATTAAATGTTCCATGTGCCTTGGAAGGCCACTGCTAACACACACCAATGAAAAACACCTTTAACAGAATCATCTTATTGTCAATTTTATGTGCTAAGTAGTTTAAATCTTATTATTCCTCTTACAGGCAGCTGAAGCCAGGGTACAGCTAATTTCCTTGACCTGCAGTTTAATCAGATTATAGCTGTAGATCAAAGCCACAGAAACAAGTACTTCGTCACCAGTAAAAACAAAAACCTACAATTCTGCAAGCAGATATAAAAGCAAAGCAATCACCACCTGAATACAAAGCCCTCCACAGGGAATCCTGCCCTATTCCTTTTGTGTTGTCACTGTGGCTGAGGAGGATGTCGAGAAATGGGGACACAGAGCACGGTTTCTCTTAATCCCATCTTCCCTCCTTCTCCTCTATTAGAAGCAAGTCATAATAATCATCCTCAAAACACAGCTACCAAAAGCAACTCTTTCCAAGTTTGATCAGAGCTGACAATCCTCCTCCTTGGATAAGGGTAGAAGTACCCTTGCAGTCAGCTTCATTCAAACTCATTTTCTTCCTCCGGTTTCAGGGAAGTCAGTTTCTTTGTCTCAAGATTTTAAAACTATGTGCCCCAAAGGTAAAAGCACTCCTAAGGAAAGTTAAAGTGCTCTTAATCTCTGATTTAATCTACAGAGAGGGAAATACAAACCTCCTACACTGCTCAGGCTTCTGGCATTCCACTGCCTCCACCGGACTCTCCACTCTCCCCCTCCTTACACAACCTGGAGTCAGAACATGAGTTAAATGCCTCAGAAATGGGGTCCAGCCATTCAGGATCAGCAATATGCCTCCATCTGTTCCACAGAACTCCACAATTTATGCCAGGAGAGTAACCTGAAAACTAGATACCCAACAACCTGGATTTTCCAATGCAAGCAAGAATAGCTGGCAATGAATGTAATGTTAGGACTACCTCAGGAAAGCTCAGCTGTGTTTCCATAGTAATTTTTAAAAAATACTGACTATGCTGTTCTTTAAACCCATCATCTTGACCTACTAATTATGTGGAATTTTATTAAAGACAGCAGGGATAAAAATAACCTCTAAATGGATGCTGCCCAACAAAGAAAAGCACAAAAACTCCAGTCACCTTTAATTTGTTTACCTTCCAGGACCTGACAGTGTAGCTCCACAGGTAACCCTGACAGTATTTTCAGTATAGAAAAATTCTGGTTTAGTAACAGTAATAAGAATTTATTAGCTATTAAAAAGGCATGCTCAAGAAATAATAAATAGATACTTAATATGTGTGGTGATTCAGGACATTGATATATTTTCATGTTAAGGAATACCTTCAAAAGAAAACTTTTAATAGCAAACAGTAAAAAAGCAATACTTTTATGGAATACCCTGGCACATCCATACAGTACCACATTTACTACACTGGCTGACAATATATCAGCTTTGCAGCTGACCTGAGAACAAGTGAAAGGCAAAACATTTAAGATCAAATACATAATCCATCTGTATATCTCTTCTAATCTTTACATCATCTCTTGGATAAACAGATTTTTCAAAACTAAGGCAATCTTAAAGGTACAAATGCACAAAAACTTCAAGACTGCCCTCCAATCCTCTCAGTCACTGACAGCCCTCTCCCTTAAAGGAAGTTAGACACCAAAACAAAGCTCTGCTCCCTCACTATCCACACAATAAGGAACTTTGGGGAAGCACACAGAAGGGTCACCAGTTACTGAGGGGGATGTGAGAGGTTCACAACTGAACCTGCCATGATAATTCCCAGAAGGTTTTGAGACTGAACAAGGAGAAGCAACAGAATTATTTTCTGAACAACAACAACAAAACCCCCCCAAATCAATGCCCTGATAATAAACTGATAGTGTAATGTTTGCTCTTGCAAATGTTAAATGTATGCTATAAGGTTAAAAGAAGTTAAGATCTGGTAGTTTTTTAATAAAAGTTTTGTAATGCTGAAAGTTGATCTCCAACCATTGGGAAAGTTGAAGCAGAAGGACTGCACAGACTCTGAGAGGCAGGATGAAGGAGAAGCTGGGTTGGAAGAGTGACACATGCACGAGTGTGGGGAGGGTTGGCTTGTCAGTAGCATAAATAAAGATTGCTATGGGTGTGGGCTGTGTGCCTCTGGCTGCAGCTAAGCACCCAGCACTGTTCCTTTTTCCTTATTCAGTCCGTTGTTGTGGTTCAATAAACTTCAGAAAGTTTTAAGAAGTGAGGAGCCGTTTCTCAAACCCTTTTTTCTCTTTCAAACCCTGATGAGAGCGTACACTATCAGGTCTCAGTGGTGACAAATGTATAGTAACACCAGCAGTAATTTGCTACATTACAGTTCCTGACTTGGTAAAACCACTTATGTTAAGGGGCTGGAAACTGCAGACAACAGATATTAGAAAAAGTGAACATTACTTCTTTTAACAGCTTTTGCGAGGAAAACCATTTCCAGAACTACAGAAAATGCAGGTATCTGAGCACTGAGATCAGCTTCAGATGGGTATCATCAAATCAGTTTCAGAAAGTTCTGCTCCTCAAGTCAGCCCTGCAGAAGCCCAATCAGGTGAGGCAGCAGATACAGTCCTTCTTGGACACTGCACAGGATCTCCCAGACAAGTGTAGAGAATCCAGTTCAAAGGAAGGAAATTACAGTCAGTGCCCCACTTGCCATGCTGACAAAATGTGCCCTCTTGCCTGCCCACAGAGCTGGAGAGCAGTGACACACATTTCCCTCTAGAAAGGCCACTCCACTTTGCATCAAGAGGGCAACAACTGCAGCATCTAAATTCTGATTTTCAGCTCTACAAGTTTCCTGCTGCCTCCAACCTCCACCTTTTGATCATTTTTGGTGTTCCCTACAGAACCCCTTCCTCAAACTGCCTCTTGCACAGAGGCAAATGCTGACTTTTATGATCAGTAAGGCTGGAATAACTCCAACACAGAGGAAAGGATTATTTAAGAGGAGTCAGTTACTGGGAATTTGAGATACTGTCTTCATTGCTAAGCAGCAGATGGATAAAGAGCAAATCCATTAGATGGTACCATCAGAGGTGGCAGAAATAAAGCACAAGTAATCCCTCATACTGTGTTTGTAGCAGGTTAGCTATGACAGATACAATGGAGTTCAGTGTTTTCAACAGGTGCTCTCCAAGTCCTTTTACTAAGATCTATGCCCAGATAGTCAAGACCTTCCAAAATATAAGCCTTAAAGAAAAATGATTGATATTTAAATATTGTGGTCATTCAGTAACTGTAAACTGGTTTTTGCCAATCCCATTTGTTTATAAACTCCCAATCACATCAACATCACACAAAGCACACATCTATGCACAAACACGACATACCCAAAAGTTTTAAAAAGCTTCTCATTATTAAGAGGTTTGAATGGACACCACATGGTACACACAAGCCTTGACAAAAACACACCCTGATTACATCTGGATATGATCCTAATTGCAAGCTGCATCTTAGAAATTATTTTCAATTCTCCATCTTGAAATTACATGCAAACCATACTCTGAAAGCACAGTAACAGCAGAAGGCTGAACAGCAGTCAGGGAGAATTATATCCTCCATTTATGATAATTAAATGGGTACTCAGTACATCATTGCCAATCATTTACAGGAGTCTCATTAGCTGCTCCCCATTCCCTATCAGAAACACATAGGCAATGTTGTTCTGAGATGAACTTACTTTCCAAGTAGAGAATATTCAAATAATTTCTGGCTTAGCAACACACGACTCACCAGCATTCCTCAGCTGCTGGTTCTCCTCAGTTCAGGAGCGGCTCATCCAGAAGGGCTGCTGCCTACAATACCCAAGCCCATCACCAAAACACATGGTGCTCCTGGAATATGGGAAGTTACTCTGTTCTGTATTCAGGTGAAGGGGAAACCTATGACCAATCCAACCAGCTCAGACTTAGCAAATGTTATTAGCACAGAAGGAGGGAAGCAGATGGATACACTACAAGATACTGGATACAAGAACTGTCCTCTCCAGGAAAGGTGCAGCCTGAAGCTTTTGGGGCCCATCAAACACCAACAGGAATGGAGGAAATCCAGCCTGGTTGAAGAGATGCAGCTCCATGGCACAAGTCCAGCTGACCTGTGCAGCTCTGCTCCGGCAGGCCCAAACTGCCTCTGAACAGATCTGCTGCCACCATTGCCCCAGTGAGTGCTGCCAGGTACTCCCAGTTAACCAGTAATCTCCTTTCCTGTTTTGAAAACTAATGGATTGGTTAGGAGCAAGCATCTGAGTAAATTTATAACTCCCAAGGTTAAATCTACTTGCGAGGCCTAAATATTTTTATTAAAAAATGAAAAATTATTTCAAATTTAAATCTCAAGACCTAAAGACAGAGTCCTTTCTAGTTCTATGTCAGAAAAGTTCACATGATGTTCAGCTGGCTACAAATCAGTTCTGCTTTATGAATCATATATGGAAAAATGTGGGGGTTTAGCAGACCTTTACTAAACATAAACTGTAGAAAAGAATAACATAAATGCAGCTGTCCAGACTGCAGTCCCCCTTTCAGCAGTCAGACCAGACCTCATTATCTCCTGCAAAGGCTGAGGAAAAGGCTCCATAGCAATGGATTAACACATCCCACCTGAAGATCAAATCATAAGCCTAGAAAGGCCCTCAAAAGGTTATATAGCCCATTCCATCACCCTGATGTTATTTCTGACAAACATTTAGTTGCTTGTTTTTAAAGTCCTACCAAATGACCTCCATAGCCCAAGCAGCACCCCGGACACACTGCCAAACCATTCCCCCATGGCACTATGCCTTGCCTTCAGGAACTGCTGGGTGCCTTGGGTTCACCCACTCCAGCTCCTTCCTACCACCAAATCCCACAGCAAAAATCACCAGCCTTGCTCAACCCACTGCTACTTCCACAACATGGGGAAGGGTAGTGCCTGTCCCTCACTCACAGAAGACATTTCCTGAATCTCTGAGGCACATTAAGCAAGAACAGACAATGCCATCAAAAGATTCAATATGTGACTACATATTTAGTAGCTATTAACTCAGCATTTGTGTGTTACTCAGGCTGCACAAGCCAATGCAGCCCCTGCATTCCACTTTGCAATCAACTATAGACTGGATTTCATAGTCATTTGTTTTGTGTAGTATACCAGCATGTCCAAAACAAGTTTGAAAATAGAATAATTTTGGCACTGTGCTTCAGCATTTGACAATAAAGCAGGGAAGTGAGGTGAATCATGCTGCTTTAATACCAAATCTGAAATCCAAATGTTCAAGAGCATTTCCCATTATATACAAAAAATTTCCAGCACCTGAGTCCTTAAAGGCCCAAAGATCTTCACATCTTTTGGATCTGTCCTTCCTGAAGACAAAACACTCTTGACCTACATCACCTAATGCTCCAGCATAGCAGTTCTCAAAGAATTATTTCAGGAATTAACACAATCAGTTAGGCAGTACAGAAGATGCATTTTTGTAACCACCTTTAATCAAAGAGTACAGAATTTTAACTGATCTTGAATGATTATCCCCAAATTCTTAGCACGTAACATAATGTTACAGGCAGACACAGCACTTTTTTTAGTGCTGACTTCTGACTGGCCACCTATGATGGAAGGGACCAAAATAGTCTGTTGTTGCACAAGCAGCATCAGGAAGCACTTGACATCTTCATTAGAAACACACTGGAAATATTATTCTGGGTACTTTTAAGTGTTAAAGATTATTTTAGTCCTTGATATCAAACCCAGAAAACAAGTACTCCAGCTCAAGTCAGAGCAAGCCACAATCCCCTACAGATGTCTTTGCCCCAAGCCCCATTATCTCCAACCATTTACTTTCAGAAATATTATCTTTGTTTTCCCTGAAGATGGAAGAGAACATTAATTCTAGCAGGACTCCTAAGTACCTCAAGGGTATCTCTGATTTGAGTCCCATCAGTGAAATTCAGTCTGTCACCCCAGCTCTGTAACAATCCCAAGAGATTCATACTCCTCAGCCTTCTGGTTCCTTATGATAATCCCTTGAGTGTAGAAGCCAGTGTGAATAACCCAAGACAAGTCCAACTGGAATACAGAAAGAAGAGAAAGCACACCTAATGTCACTCCAAAAAGTTTATTTCACCCCAACTCACAGGATTACATTGATCTGAACAAGTACCTGCTGACTTAACTCAGAGGGATTTAAATACCCAGTTTCAGAACACTGTTTAAGCCATTTCCCCCTCATTTGGTCACCTGGGAAGTCCCCAAGTTTACAATGAAAAGTTCATCTTGAATTCAAATGGGAAGAGTGGCAGTGGGCAGACAAGTGTAGAAATGTGGCCCAAAGGCAGGACTTGGAGCAGGGCTGCACAAGTGGCAGCTGGTGATGGCTCCAGTACAGCTGTAATGCTTCCAGCAATGCCCTGCCCAGTGCAACCACTCCAGGGCTCAGCAGGCACACACAAACAAAGCCACCAGCCCTCCACCCTGGAATCATGAGAAACGATGGCCCAGAGTCCTCACATCACTTCACAACAAACAATCTGTTATTCCTCTATTCTGTCCACAGAAATAAGTTACCATATCCCTCCCTGAGCACAGGAAAACCTGTGTCTTCCCAAACACCACTGAAATCTATGACCTCCCTCATAATACATTAAAAAGTACAGAATCAAAGTATGCATCTCTGCTAATGATTTTAAGGAAAAAATCTGTGGGTTTATTCCCCTGCTGCCTGACAGCAACTGTGCAGTTTTTCCAGTAAGATGAGGACAATCCTCAAGTTCAAAGTAATGAAAGCAACAACTAGTGTCCTCCCACATATATTCCTTACAAATTATAGCTTCATTCTTTAACTGCTCTTCTACCAGCCTGCTGCTATGAGTGAATCTCTGCTACTGTTGTGAAGATGAAGAACCCTTAAACCTCTACAATGCCCAGCAGCTCCTCATCCAACATAATCAGATCCTACAGCAAATTATCCACTTTTCCCTCCCCAGCCACCATGCACTTGAACTGCAATTATTCCCCCTCTACACTCATTTTTGCTGGCTGAGCAGGGCAGGGAACATGCCAAGGTATTTATCCATCAAGTCACTGACTTCTCCCATCAACTCAACCTTTCTTTCTCCAATAGGAAATGCCCACAACAGCCAGTGTGCAAACTAAAAAAAGCAGGGAAGCTTCAGTTTCCAGATACATTGATTTAACAGATCTAAATTGCTTAAATTAAAAGTTTGTGATACAATTCAGTGCCCAGATCAGCTTATTTAGAGGCCAAAATCATCTCACCGGACCAAGCTATGGTCACTTGTTATAAATTCTTAGGATAGAAGAAACAGATTTTACAAGTAGACAGAATATCACAGTATACTTTACACTGAATACTTAAATAAAACACCTAATTCACCAAGAAAATGCACTTTCTTACCATGCACTGAAATGAAGAAACTGAGGAAAAAACCCCTCCAACCCCCATACTCAGGGACTGGGGCAGCCTTCTCAAAATGCTCTGGTGTCCTCCCTCATTAACACTTCAGACAAGCATCACCTGGTTCTACTGCCACAACAGAACTTTCTCTTTTCCAACAAAGATCAAACTACATCGGAATATGCAGGTTAGAACAAGAACTAATTGCTACAAAAATCATCCCTGGCATCAAAAATAAATAAATAAATACAGCTGTAACTTTACTTACACTAACCTGCACTTCTAGGTCACTGGAACACTGTGGTGCAAGTAACCTCACAGCAGAGCACAAAGAGAGTGAAGTAAGAGCACACACTGTGTTCTGCAGCAAGGGGAGACTCTCAGCCCAGACTGGAAAGAGGGGTATGGTTTGTGGACAGCGAGACCAGGTACATTCTATAAGGATGATATTCTATGTATAGCTACAGCCATATTCTAGGGAACAGGACACTATTTACTGGGGCTGTGGGTCAGTGAGAACTTTATTGATAATGAGCACTATCACTCCAAGCAGTCCCACCCCACAGTTAAACCATTAGTGCCTCAATCCTGTTGCACTTAACTTCACCTTTTTTGTCAGCACATCTCTAGTAACACAATGAACACGATCAGGAAACCAACTTGGACCAAACCCCATGGGTAAAAAACAAAACTAAAGCAGTTTTAACCTAGTGTGGTTCCCCAGATCAGCTTCTTTAGACTTGGCCATAAACTTATGCCATCATATCAGGGCTGAGGGTGAGGGAGAGTGACAAACTTCCATCAAGAGCTGTTCAAGTTTAAAACCCACCCTTGTATGGCCAAGCTTTTGCCAAGTGCTAAGCAAGTTACGTTCTCTGGTTCCTGCAGCCCTCTTCTCCCTGGCACATGTTCACCTTCCTGCCAGCCCCTCCAGCAGGAAAATACACCCAGCACCTGCAAACCTGCACAGGCACTGCCACCCCTGCTGCTACCTCCCTATGGAGGAGCACGCCCAAACCGCAGCACAGAAACCAGCACACCACAGCTCAGGGGAAGTTCTGGAAGTGCTGCTTTACCCCAGCTGGGCTCTGCCTGCTTCTCTCTCACCAGGCACACTCCTTTGGATCACCCAAACAATCACCTAACCAGCCAACTTTCACAAAGTTAAAATGGCAGCAACCAACTTCAGGACATTTCAACTTGTTTCCTTAGGAATCTAGGTTTGAAAAACAAAAAATTATCACAGGTGTGACAGTGACTTTAGCACAAGTTGTCCCTGGGTGACAGGAGAATGCTCAATAATTTGGATGCCCATGATAGGAAAAAGGGAACAAGTAATTGCTGCCCAGACACCTGAGGAGCATGGTGTGTGTCTTGGGGCTCTCAGCAAGGTGTATTTCCTTCAGTAGAAAGCTCAGTGGGGAATTGCTAGACACTTTTTTGATTGTGATTCTTTTCACTTCATAGGTCACCACAAAAAGATTGTTGATCCTAAGTAAATAGCAGCCATCATCAATCTTTGCCTTTTTAAATCATTACTGTCACCCTCAAAGAAGAATAAGAAGTGTTGCTCATATTAAATACTGGTAGAAATTCTAGTTATTAAATTGTGATACATCTTGTATAGAGAAAAAAAAAAACAAAACTAGAAGGGAGACTTTATGTTCCCCAAAGAAAATATCATGCTATGAGGGGTCTTCTGGAAGGCCAAAGCAGGCCCCACTACATCTTGCTTAAAATTCAAGAGTAAACACTGTATGAAAGTAGCATTAATCATTTCAGAAAACAAAAAGCTGGAGGGAATACTTTCCAAGACTGATTTGGTCATGTTCAGATACCAAGACAAACCAAGAAAGCTGTGGAACAACCAGAGCAGAGGCTCCAGAGCAGTCAGGGCTGGAGCAGAGGCTGTGGAGCCAGGCTAGGTCAGGGTGAGGCAGGGCAGGCTCCAGGACACCCACAGCTGCTACATGCCTCCAGGGAGGGGACTGAGAAGATAGTTCCAGGCTCTCCACGTGGGAGCACAAGAGACAATGGGCATAAGATAAAACAGGAGAGGTTCAGACTGGACATACAGAAAATCTTTTCCACCACAAGGATATTCAAGCTGCCCCAAAAGGCTGAAATGTCTCCATCCCTGGAGCTTTTCAAGCCCTGGGCACTTGGTCTGAGCCCAGAGCTGTCCCTGCTGTGAGCAGGAGGCTGGACAGGAGCCTCCTGAGGCCTCTCTTCCAGCCTTGTGACGCTGCCAACTCCAGAAGTCCACTGCAGGGACACAGGGTTCTCTATTAAGAGGTTACATTTACTAAATTTTCCCTTCATATACTCCCAAGATAAATAACTGACTTAGCCTTGCTGAGACTCATTCAAGCAGTATTCTGGTTGGTGCCCTTCCAGCACAGACAAGCATCACCTCTACATCATCCTGACCAGGAATCAGTACCAGAACATGCTCACACACAGACTGCAATTACCTCTGCTCCAGCCTCCTCCTTGAACAGAGCAGGAACTCTGCTAAGAGGTGTGTCACAGGCTGGCAGACAGCAAAGGAGTAACCATGAAGAGACACAGCAGATGCACAAGTTAATGGAGCTACTGATGAGTCTTCAAAAAAGAGACCCACAATTTGAATTATTAAAGCAGTCAAACCTTTAATGAATTTGGTTATAGCCTCATCATAAGGCTACAGGAAACTACCTACTGGTTCATCAGCACTGGAATTTCTAAGCAGTGCTCAAGCCCTGTAATTCAAGCACTTTTTATTCTACATTTGCTTGTGCTAAAAGCCACAGTTTACCAGAGCAATGCCACATTTAACTGGTAACTGAGCTCACATCTTTTTGAAATGCAGTTGAGACAATCATTTGTCAAACTGCTAAACTTTTGAATCCTAGTTAACTCCTTTTTGAACATTAACACATAAAACTGGCATTGAAGATCATTTCTCTGAGGTGAATAAACATGGACTAAAGCTCAACACTGGCTTATAAAATGGACATTCTCTGAAGTTCCTGCGTTATTGTGTCAGGAATCCTATCAGTGATATTTTTCTTAAAAGTGACTTTTTATAGTTAGCAGGATACATGAAATGTCTAGTTTAAGACAAATGCCCTGTGAGATTAATTTGATTTCTGGGGAGTACTTGTAGATTCCCCAAGCAGCACAAATAGCATGGATACAAATTTTCAGCTAGATGTGATGAACATATTCACCTGAACAGGGAGACTTGAACAGTGCCTCTGCTTCCTAAAATATCTTTTAGGTTCTTGTCTCCTAAAAAAACCCTCTGAAAGGTCTACTCACCTTACCAGATGCAATGCAAATCTTTGAGAAGTGACTCAAACAATGACTCCAAAGAAGTATGTAGGATACTAGATGGGAGAGAATACACTCTAATACTCTCGACAGGTGACTTTGAAAAGGATAAAACTGGGAAAGCAAAAATCCCAAAAATCTATTGCAACATAGGAAGATGACTTAAAAACAGACTTTCCTGCAACTTTTCAAAGCCTGACCTTATTTGCTCTTCCTGGAAGACTTCTGTAGGGGCCCCATGTGTTCCTCAGTTCTCACAGATTGATTGAAGGGGCACAGTCCTTCAAGGACAGCATTTTAAAATAGCTGATTCACACACATACAGAAAGCAAGAACCCAGAAGTGGAAGAGTTAAGGTAGTCCAGCTAAAAGTCCATTCTTCCCTGCTCATCTTTACAACAGCTTGATTCTTGCAGAGTCATTATTTCACTAGGTATTCAATCATTACATGTTCACCTTAGAAATCTGTCTAAAATCCAAACACACAGAAAAATTATTTCTTGCAGAAACTTTTCTGTCCCTCCTTAGTGTTAAGGGAATGAGGACAGCAGAGACTGCTTGCCTCATGTCTTCATTTGGCACATTTTGCTAAGCTGCCCTCTCACATTGTTACACTTTGGTCTATTCCTTCTTCATTGCAGTTGGATTGAGCCTGTCCTGCCTCAGTAAAAAGGAGCATGCCCTCCTCCTTAAGACAGAGGACTAACAGAACTGGCTCTGAGAGTCTGAGGCTTAATTCCCAGTTCCCTTTATGAGCTTGGGCTGCAGCAATCTGCAGCAGCATTTCTGCCCTATGCAAATCAAACAATTTAAATGTACATTCTGTGGATGCAAAAAGCATTTCACAGCTTTTCAAGGAAACCTTCCCCAGCATACCTTCTACAGGGAGAACAAACCCAAATGGTCTTCAGAGGCAGAAGGAAGGTGATGAAAAGTTCAGAAGGGGGACTGTCCTGTTGTTTTAGAAAGAGTAAGGTTCTTGGTGACAGAGACACTGGCTGTAACACATTAGTTACGTGCACACACTCCAGTCCTGTTGCTTTGGCACAATATAAACAAAGCAGCCAGGAAAAAGCAGGAACAACCCAGGATGAGCTGAAGTGTGGGAGGAACAAAGAGAGGAGAAACTGGTGATTCCTGCCCACAGCTTGCAGGAAGGATTTCCAGCTTGGCACAGCAAAATGTTAAGGAAGAGCCTGGTGGTGCAGGAAGGTGACAGGAGCAGGGACATGTGTAACATGGTACAGCCTCCCACAGCCCAAAGGACACCTGCACTCACAAGAAGGAACAGGGAGCCAGATGTTACAATATTATTAAGACATGTCCTACAATAAAAAAGCAAGTCTTTTACTGATAGAAGATTGCTAATAATAAAGCATTTAAAATCTTTGTCATGATGTAAGAGGAAAGAAAGAATGAAGAAGTTTCATGACAGCATAGATGTACTCACCTGGAAGAGCAAAAGGTCATAAACTCACTATTAGATAAAAAAAGATTACATTTTTTCTTTTTTGAAGAAATCAACTTGAGGATAGGATCTGGGATAACAGAAGGAAGCAGAGGTAAAAGACAAGATGAGGAAGAAGGGAGAAATTTGGAGAGCCAGCAAGGAGAAACTGCTGAAGTGTTCCAGAACTTTGTACACAAAGTGCTTTCAAAATGGAAAATCCTCATTGAATTCACTCCTTCTAAATCCTTCCCAAGCCCTGAACTCCTCAGAAGGAACATGCATGCCCTTTTGGCATACCTGCTCCTTTTCCATGTTCTAGAAGCATCAGGGGTGACACAACACGATCAACCTGGACAGTTAGTACTTTACAGCTACTGAAAAGCCATTTGTAGCTCACGACGCTGCTCTCCAAAACCATTAGAGAACGAGCATTTGGGTACAAGTTCACCCAAACGCTAAATTCACCCCAAAGCCTATGAGAGTTCTGCTCGTATCACCGTGAGCTATCTTGTGCTCTCGACTTGAGGGACTGGGGAACAGTTCTGTTTGAAAGTACAGCGCTGGCAGCCTCACGCCTCTCCCAAGCCCTCAGCTGCCCGTGCCCGGCACGGACCGGCTGTGCCAGCCGTGACTGAGGACTTGCAGCTGATGGCGAGGGCTGAGCCACGGCTCCAGCAGCTCCCGTTCTCCCAGAGCACCTCCCGGGGCTGCGAGCGCCGCTCCCGCTCCATAGCCGGGGTCAAACTTGGCGGTCGCTCCGCAGCGCTGGGTTACCGGGCCACCCCCTCGGGAAGCGATGGGGAATTCCGGCTGCACTCTCCCACCCTCCCCGCGGCTCCACGGCACCGGCGTGACCTTGCTGGGGAGCCCTG
>NW_005054357.1:3606047-3611623 GCF_000277835.1 Geospiza fortis | reverse complement strand
ACAGGAGCACAGAACGGGGCAGGTTGGAAGGGACCACAGTGGGTCATTGGGTCCCACCCCTCTGCTCAAGCAGAGTCATTCCAGAACACATGGCACAGGATTGTGTCCCGACAGGTCTGGAATATCCTCAGTGAGGGAGACTCCACAGCCTCTCTGGTCTCTGTTCCAGTGCTTGGTCACTGCACAGGAAAGAAGTTCTTGGTCATGGTCAGGTGGAACTTCTTGGGCATCCATTTCTGCCCATGGTCTCTTGTCCCATTGCTGGGTCCCAGGGAGCAGAGCCTGGTCCTTGCTCTGAGCCCTCCCTGCAGACAGGGACACGGGGATGAGGGCCCCTCTCGGCTGGGTCTGCTCTGGAGGCTGAACAGCCACAGGTCCCTCGAGAGAGCTGCTCCACGTCCTTCCTCATCTCCTCAGCCTCCTCTGGACCTGCTCCAGGAGTTCCAGGTCTCTCCTGCCCTGAGACCATTAGGTCACACTGGGGTTTATTTTATTTTCTCCAGGCTGAACAACCCCAATTCTCCCAGCCTTTCCTCATAACAAAGCTGCTCCATCCCTCTGATATCTTGGTAGCCTTGTCTGGACTCGCTCCAGCAGCTCCATGTTCTTCCTGTGCTGGGGACTCTGGAGATGGACATAGTGCTCACCTCAGCATGGAGCCAGGGCATGGGCACATCAGGCAGCAACCTTGCACCTGGGTGCAACATTCTATCACTGCTCAATATTTACAGTATTTCCACTATTGATCCCACATAGTGACACCTCCCATGCTGACTTGGTGACTTGATTTGTGCTCCAATTTGGTTTTTTATGGCAGGAAAAATCCCACTGAGTTCAGTGTCCATTCGAGCAAATGAGCCAGCCTGAAGAAATGGGGCAGGGGAAAATTTGGGATCAGATGAACACAAGGTGTCTGCCTAATAAAAGTTGTGTCATTTGAGTCTGTAAGTGACCTGAGGACAAAATGAAAGATCATGTTTCAAAAATAAGTCCCCCACATTTTTTCTGGCTGAAAATATATATTGAAAATATATTCGGGTGTGGATATTTTCATGCACAGAGGTGGCACTGGGCTGCCCTCTGTCTCTGTGCCAAACTTTGGTTTTTATGTCTTTGAGACATCACATTCTCCTGCTGCTCAGCATGAAAACCTGGGATCAAGAAAAGATGAATGAACAGCTCAACAGATGAATGATGAAACATCAAATTCTCTGCAGGTTTGGTGATTATTTCAATCTAAATGTTGTGATGTGGGCAACTAGCACTCAACAGCATTTGAAATAAGAAACAAAGGAAGATACCTAAACAATCCTAATTTTGTCCTCAATTCTTCCTGATCGGTAATTATGTTATCATGAGTAAAGTATATTTGTTGTCATCCCAGATTATCCTACTTAGATTTTGAATTGTTAGTGACAAAAGCCTCATCTTACCCTAATAACAACCTCTTTTCCCCAAAATATAACCTGTATGTAAAACTTCAGGAATTTCAGCTGTGTAGAGGTTTGTTAAGCCTTCATTATTCCCTTGCAAATATCACCCAGAAGAAAGAAAAAATTATAAAATAGGCCTCATTTCTTAGAGAAATTCCTTCTAATCCTTATCATTCATAAAGTAATGGATTTCATTTTAATTTTTTGAGAATAAGTGCTGCACATTCTGGGCAGTAGCACCCTTTCACACTAACTGAAAGCTAGCTCACTTTTGGAAGGGAGAGAGCAAGCAGCCATTCCCAGGGATCCATGCTGAGGACCTCAGCCTCACTGCCCATCCCAGGAACCCAGCCACAATCCCACCTGCAGAGATTGATCCAAGCTGTAACCTCAGAAATGTTAAAAGGGCTGCCAAGATAATTGCACCTGTGCCAGTGCTCAGCTGGTGTTGCTGAGCGTGGGCATGAGAGAAGCTGGTTCCCAGGCTGACCTTCCCCAGGAGATTGCCTCAAATGTCAGGCCAGTGTCCCAGAGACACTGCACAGCACTTGGGATCAGCTCACAGTCCTCAGCCTCAATCTCCAGCTTTATCTCATGGCACTCTTTGGCATCTTCTTCCACTGCATGGGGAACCAAGCCGTGAGAAACCAAGCCCTGAGAAGAGCTCCCCAGGCTACTCATAAATTTTCAAACCTCAGTTATAAGTCACGTCTTTCACTGGCTGCTTTTCAGCCTTGCTTACTCCTTCCTTGTTTAAATGTCTGCTCCTACACCGGGTCATCCAAAATGGAAGATTTCTCCCTTTGGTCTGGGCTGTCCCACCCCACGTGGCCTCAGACCTGGTCACCATGGGTTTGGCAGCTCCCTCCATCTCAACAAGGCTCCCACCATAACAGCTACTCCTCAGTGATTCCATTTATTGTCCTATTGCTGTTGTTCCATGAGCAGCTGGGTCAGCTTGGCCTGTCTGGCCTGGCCCGATCTGCCAGCTCAGTCTGGCTTCTTTGCAAATCCTTCCTCTTTCCCTCCCATGGGCTGGGTTTGCAAGCCTGAGTTTTGGCTAGATACATTCAGATTATATCTCAAAAATGGGTATAAACTAAAAACCTGCTTTTGTGGGAACCAGGGGTTTTATTCCAACTGGGCCACCAGGTGAGCAACTCTCTTATTCAAGATTTTTTTACTCATTACTTCTCAAGGACAAGTTTCTTTCTTTTTTTTTCTTTTAAAGTGCATTGTTGCATTACAAAAATTTCTTAGAGTCATAGGGCTGGCATGTGAGGATCAGAACTGAGTCTGCTTCTTAGCCCTTATCAGAAAAGGCTCCAAAATGTGCCAGGATGGGTTCACAAATGGTTTAAGCCCCTCTAATTGTCCTTTTCTCTGATAGATTTGAGTTCTTTCAAAGACTTTACAGACTGTCAGTTTAAAAGCCTTAAGCTGGAAGGTTTTTGTTCCTGCTGCCAAGAGGAGGGACAAGGTGAGAGGCAGTGCTGGGACAACTGAGGGGTCCCCATCACTCACCCCAGTGAACCCCATGATCTTCCTGCCTTCTGCTCTTCCCTGAGGCCTGGCTGTGCAGATGGTGAAGAGTTGGACAAATCCATGTGCAGAAATACCCTTGGTGTGACCCTCAGGCCACGTCTCAGGTGTGCTTAACAGATCTCAAGTCCCATAGACAACGATTTTGCAGTGCTGATTTGAGCTCCCTGCGTAGGCAGGTCCCTGTGTTTGTCCATGCTGCTTTCTTCCTCAGGGAATAAACTCCAGCTAATCATCCTTCTGCCCCCTCTGTGTCCTGCTGTGCCAGCTCTGCAGGTGGCAGATGGCTGCTTGCCACCATGGGCCGGGCTGGAGCTCAAATCCACTGGGGATCTCGGTGTGCTCCAGTGCTGCACAACAAGCCCAGGGAGGGCTGGCAGGGAACATCTGCCTCCTGCAGCTGGGGCTGCTGTCTTCAGCCGTGGGAAACCTGCACCCACATGTTCAGGGAAACAGCAAGTGAAAGAAAATACATGCTGGGTTGGAAAACACTGAGAGCAAAAAGGTGAAATAACCACTGCACAGCCTCACAGGCGTCGCTCCCGCACCAAAACCTGCCGCCGCTCCCCAGCCGGCAGCGTTGCTAAGTGACAGCTGATTTACCACATCACTCACCATCCAGCAGGCAGCAGGAAAGCCAGGGAAGAGCTACAGGCTCTGCCAGAGGCTGCCCAGACCTCATCCCCACATGGCCTGGCAGTGCTGGGTTCCACCTTGTACCCACCATGGCCAGGCAGTGTGTAACCTACATCCAGACAGGTCATCTTGATCTTTCACAGGTGTTTAAGGTCAAACCCCACTGTGAAACAAAGCAGGCAAAGAGATTCAGCTGCATGGCAGGAGCTGTCAGGACCAGTGGGATGTGTTTGGCATCACCAGGCAGTGGGAGAATTGGCCACCAGCAGTTTTGTCCACTTGTGCCTTCTGCAACAGCAGCACTGAATGCTCCTACAGCTGCAGGTTGTATAAGCTGCAGAAGGGAAAACGTGATCCCCTGCAAAATTTCCTATGCAAAATTGACAAGGAATGGGGTCAGGATTAACAAAGAATTCAGCTGTCTCACCTCAACTTCAGCCTCTTCTATATAAAAAGAACCAGTGAAGAATCTTCTCATAAAGGGCACACCCCCATAATTCATATCAGGGCAGTTGTACCACCCCAAAGGGAAGGGGGTAGGACACCATCCTTAGTGGGAATGTGCAGGAGATGAACACCCATTTCCTAGGTTCATTCCCTAGTGGTCTTGCTCCTTCATATCACTCAGGCTGATGAGTGTCCCATCACCTGGCTGAGCTGGAAGGGAAAAATTTTTCAAGCAAAAGACTGCAAATAATTAATCTGAGCTGGACATGGAGAAACACAGCACAGTACTGTGGGTAGAGCTAAAAGCCTCTGCCATGAGAAGGCAGAAATTAATGTCTGGGGAGTGTCCTCTTAAGGACAGAGGAGGAAGACAGATGAAGGTAGCAAGGGAGACCTGTTGGTAGGAAATAAGTCCCTGCTGAGAGGAAAATCTATGTGTACGAGCCAGAGATAAGGCCAGGGCAGCCTGCAGGAAGGGGCTGAAGGCAGCTGCATGCAGCTCTTCTTAGTGGCTATAGGCAGAGAGGGCTCTGCTGACCCTTGCTCGGGGCAAGGAACTTCTTTAGTGGAGAACAGCAACGCTGCAGTCCTAAAAATAAGACATTTAGAGAGTTAGACAGTTGGGTAGTCTGCTACTAGTTTGCCTTGCAGTAAAGTCTGGCTTTTGGTGAATGCATAGCATGTATTTAATGTTGGTCTCTTTCAGGCAATGAAATTGATGTGTTGGGTGAAGCTGAAGTCCCTCAAGTTATTTTCCCTGTAGAACCCCAGAAAAGGGTGCTGCAGCAGTGTTGTGCTGGGGCTGGAGCAGCTGGGAGACGTATGCAGGTCCCAGGCTGGGACCACCTGAGCAGCAGGGGGAACACAGGTAGCTGCTCACGAGCACTGAGTTGTGCAGATCACAGAATCAGGCTGGAAAAGACCTCTGAGGTCATCAAGTCCAATCTATGACTGATAACCACTTCGTCAACTGCATCGTGGCATTAAGTGCCATGTCCAGCCTTTCCTTAAATGCCTCCAGGGACAGTGACTCTACCACCTCTCTGGGCAGCCCATTCCAATGTCTAATCACCCCTTCCGTGAAGAAATTCCTCCTGATGTCTGTCAGCCTAGGACTGTGTCTCCTTGTCCTGTCGCTGGTTGCCTGGAGAAAACACCGACCCTGCACCGGGTTGCACCCTCCTTTCAGGGAGTTGTAAGGCGTGATAAAGTCACCCTTCAGCCTCCTCATCTGAGGCTAAACCTCCCGTTCCATCTCCTCAGTCCTGGGGATGCCAGCGTGTCCCTGCTGCGCCTCTGTGGGTGTGAGCGCACACAGAGCGATGCGTGCCCGTCCCTGCGTGTGTGCCGGGCCGAGTGCCGCTGTCCCCGCACACAGCGGCATGGCCGTGTGCCCGCGGGCTGTGACACGAGAGCACACGCGGGCCGTGCACACGAGAGCACAGCACACACGAGAGCGCACCCCACACGCGTGTCTGGGACCCCGCGGGGGCGCGCCCCGGGCCGCGCTGCCGAGGG
>NW_005054357.1:3604428-3605686 GCF_000277835.1 Geospiza fortis | reverse complement strand
CTGTGGGGCTGTCCCCTCGGATGGCAGGGGTCCCCTCTCTGCACTCACATTCTCACGCTCCCGGCCCGCAGCCCCCGGGGTCGGTCCTGGCGCTGTTTGTCCGCTGCTGCTCGTCCTCGGGTCTGCGAGACTGCAGCCGCTGCAGCACTTCCATTTCCTCTGACCAGGGAGGAGATGGAACCAAGCAGCCACAGCCAGGTACAAAAGTCAACAAAAATACAGGCACTTAATGGAGATATTGGAGTACTCAACCATCAGATTGATACTAGGACGAAGGAATGGGAAACGTTTGTGTGAGATGATGGATATTACCGAGCATCCCTGTGATGATACAGAGGATGGGGATGCTGGAATCACTGCTACAGCCTGGCAAGACAAGAGGGAGGGAAGGAGAGAGAGAGGAAGGGCAGTCTCCATCAAAGGCGGTCTGACATGCCATAAATACTGTTTGGGTAAAGCTCAAAATGCCTGGAAATCCCAATGCAAACAGACGCTCCCTTGGCCGGGGAGGAGTCCTGGGAGGGTGAAGTGTCCACTGCAGACCACCCTGGAGTGCAGAGACAGGATTCATCCTTTATGTCTGATAGGAGATTTAAGGCTGGGAAGCAGATACTGAAGGTCGCGTGCTACCAGTGGAGAAGCATCCATGGGGTTTCTAAAAGATGTATATAAGTTTCTAAATATATAAACTATAGAAA
The DNA here is from genome assembly GCF_000277835.1 of Geospiza fortis. Classification (NCBI taxonomy): domain Eukaryota; kingdom Metazoa; phylum Chordata; class Aves; order Passeriformes; family Thraupidae; genus Geospiza; species Geospiza fortis. The sequence continues at coordinate 3,604,988 of NW_005054357.1, read as the reverse complement.
AATACTTGAAATCAGCTTGGGGTATTTCTGCATTAGACCTTGTTCTTGTAGAACATAATGAGTTGCACATCAGGTTAGAAAATGATGGTTTTCTAGAGGTAAAGGATCACATTGTTATTCCATTTCATAAGTTGTAGCAAAATGTAGGCCTAGACACCGATATGCTTGAAATTAAAAAAAGAAAATCCTATCCCCTAAGCAAAAAGAAATTGCCAACAAGGATCAAGAAGAACTATTTAAAAATAAAAACAATTATTAAATTAAATTACAAGGACTTGGTTGATGGAAGCAACCACTGATGAAAAATATTTCTGTGATTCACATTTAGTCTTATTTTGATTAAGCAACACTAAAGATATCCATGCAGCCCTTATTCAGTGGACTAACAACAAGTAACAAAATGAATTTTAGAAAATAAGGATCAGTGAGATATTAGTATGCAGGGCATGTTCTTATAGACTTACAGTAAGATTTTCTTTTTGCTCGATACTCTTCAGTATCTTTATCAAAGATGTGAAAGAAAATATATAATCCCTGATGGCAAAAAGTGGCCATGACCC
>NW_005054357.1:3594229-3604402 GCF_000277835.1 Geospiza fortis | reverse complement strand
GTCAGTTGTGCTCCCTAACTCTGGTTGTTTGATGAAAAGGGCTTGTTCAACAGCACAGTCAAAGGCAAAGTCATATGTCCAGCGGGGAAGAACACACTTCAAATATAAACAAAAAGGCAAATGTCTTCTGCAAACAGCAGTGGTGTCAAGGACTGAGGGGGGATTGTGCAAAACCCACTGAATGCAAACTCTGTGTGGTGCTGTAAATAAAGCAGCAAATGTGACCCTTGTAGATATGAGCAGGGGAATATCAAGCAGAAGAAGAAAGGTTGCATTATTTTCATGTACAGCATTAGCAAAACCCTTCTCCGAGGAACAGTGAGAAGAATTACATTAGTTTTGGAAGCCAGGCTTTGTGGCAGTAGACTAGGGAGGCTCAGCCTAGATCCAACCTTAAATATGTTGAGGGGTATCACATATCCCTGCCCTATGCTTAGGGGAGGGATATGTGATATGTGATGAAAGTGGGCAACTTTGCTCAGCAGAATAAGTACATGTGAGACGCCAAGAGTGGATCACACAACCACTTCAAACTACAAATGTGTTGCGTGGGTTTGAGTGAAGGTTATCAAGTAGTATGAGAAAGTACCTGGGTACCTGGTGGATCCTCTGTCACATGAAGGCTGTAGATGAATACTCAGACATGTTTTAGGAAGACAGGTTTTAGCTCAAAAAGGGTAGTTTGATATGGAATATTTCTGTGCATGTGTTCTGTAGAGCTCCTGGAATACAATACTTGAGATATCTGATAGGGACAAAGGAGACTTCCATGAGAAAAGGACACAGAATTTAGCTTCTAAATCCATCATCATTTTTGTTTGAGGAACACTTCTCCCCAAAAAAAGTGTAAACCTGTGAAGCCATAGGAATCTCAATCAAAATCTGTGTTACTCTTCTAGCTCTGCACTAGAGTCCAACCAAAACAGTGCTCTATCCTGTAAATGATGCATTTCAAACAGCTGAATTTGCTGCCAAAAATATTGTCTTCATCATTCAGACAAATATATGGGCTTTGAGGACCTAATAGGAGGATTTTTTCTTAACATGGAGAAAGACAATTTATCTCTTTAACATATGGCACTAATTAAGCCAAAAGGAAGTACAATATTTGCTCAGGTATGTCACTGTAAACACTCCATTGTATGCCAACCATCATTTTTCTCAGTGTGGATTTTACCATGTTTTATTCAGACCAAAACCCAACCTCTTCCCATAGGATTTTTGCCTGAATAGGGGATTAGTTAATTATGTGGAAGTGTCTTCTAGTGGGGGAAAGATTTCCATTGAGTTATTCTTTCCATCAGTCATATGAATTTAAGACTCATCATTGGGATTTCAGAAAACTGGGATTCTTCTTACAACCCCAAATCTGCAACTGTATCCCACCACTGAACCCTGTGAGCAGCTGAACTTACTGCAACAGAGCTCCCTGCTTCATCTGCCAGTGAAAATTCTGGATCACTAGGGCTCCCCAGATGAGGCTGAATCGTATCTGTGTATACAAAATTAATATCGTGTACATAAATTAATATTTTGCCAAAGATATATGACATATAACAAAAAAGTAGGTGAGACACACTCATGTACAGCCATCCCTACCAAGGGGTTGAGACAAACACCCACATAGTCCTGAAAACACTCTGAGTTATTTGTGGTATCAGCTGTGCTTTGAGAGGGTTCTGAATCACAAATGTCAGTGATTTTGTATTTTCCAGCTTTATGTGGCTATGAGAAAAAGTTTGGGATGTTACTGTGGTGGAGAGGAAAGACAGAAGGACAGAGAGGGCAAAGCTTGACACAAACATTGGTGGCCTTGAACCCAAAATGAAACTCCATTCATAGCCTAAGGAGGTATGGAGAAGAAAAAACAGAGCCCAATCAAAAATCTCAATAACTGAAGAAAAGTAAAATTCAGAACAAAGTTCTGCATTAAAGCCACATAAACCCCCACCACTGTTGGATGCAGGGAGCCCACCTGCTCACCTCAGCCAGCGCACACCAACCCCAGGATGTTCACTTTCATTTCTTGCTGCCACTCAGAGGAGCACAGAGCATGGGCTGCTGCTTATCCCCCCTGCCCTGCAGCCAGCTCAGGAGGGGAACCCCTGAGACATCCCCAGCTGATTTTGGGTCTCAGCATGAAGCACTGGGGCATGCTGAGTGGCACAGACACCCAGCAGTGGCATCTGCTGGCTGAAGTGCATCTTCTCCATCCTGGCCTCCTCACAGTTTGCCTCCTCCTCCCTTCCCATGCAAGCAATGCCACCCAAAGGACAAAAGCCAAGGCACAAACGTCAAAAGCAAAACCTAATCCATGCAGCTCTCCTCACACACCACAGCCCATGCTGGCACTCCGCCAGACAGCGAGCTCGTGCTTGCTTTGACAATTAAATCACTTCCCCATGTGGTCCCAGCTCAGGGAGCCCTAACACAACTGTGTCCAGAGCTTGGAAACCAAAACGCAGCTCTGTAGAGCGATGTAGAAAGCAAATTTGTCGATCCAAAAAATATAGTTAATTTTGAAGATTGTCTTGGGTAAAATGCTGGGATTAAAGGCACCACCAGACAAGGTCAGAGGCTCCAGGTTCTCTGTCACAGTGCTTCAGAGTTGGAGACAGAGCCAAAAAACAGCTGGATTTCAAGGAAGGTGCTGAGAGTAGTTTCTGTGTAGGTTCTGCAGTGGGAAGGGCTTGTACTCTCCTGTGGATATGTGAGAATTGGAGGATTGTCCTGATGATTTCTTCAAACTGAAAGGAGGATTTTCGTGGAGTGAAATGGTATCTGGTTGAACAACATGCTGTGTTTTGATATTGACCTTTTTCCCCCCTATTTTCTTTAATTCATTTTTCTTTAATTGTAGAAGAAAAGGCCCCTCTGGAATTGCCCACACCTCCTATTTGGCACTTTAGACTATTTTTTCCTTGCTTTTTTAAAGTTCTGAAGTTCTTCACAATCCATTCTTTTCATGTGCAAACTTCTGTCTTCATTCACAAAGTCTTGCTCATCAACCACAGTTTTATTTCTGCCCAGCTCTAAGAACAGCTTCATCTCCAGGGACTGGATGACCCCTCGATTCCCCTTTGCACCTCTGCTTATCAGCCTGCAAGTAGCAGAGCTTCACTGAGGCCTCCCTGCTTTTGCAGAGGAAGAGTTCAGCCTTCCTCCCTCCCTTCTGGATGCACAGTGCCCACAAAGTCCAGCAAGGTGGGGTCTGGGCTCCATGGGGATGTTCAGAGCTGGTCTCAGAGGCAGCAGGTTGGGTAATCCTCCCAAAAAAATGGGACATTATCTGACTTGGCTTTTTTACAGCTAGTGTTTGGGTACTATGAAGCACTTGATGGCAAATAGAGGATTCTAATCAAATCTGTGTCATCTGCCTGTACCCAGACTGCCTCATCTCCTGCATGTGGATTTATGGGGTGATGGGTTGCTCCAGGTCAGCTTCTTTGGGAGGAAGAGATTTGTGAGATGTCACTCAGAGGTGTCACTCCTGATAGGGAATTTTGGTACCTCAGATATTTTAAACCTGTTTGACCATGGAGTTTCCCCACCTACCTCATTTCAAGCAGTGCCCAGGACCTGGACTTGCACAGAAAAACACTGCCAGTAAATAGCCTGAACCCTGAAAGTCAGCAAATCCCCACTACTCTTTCCTTTTTGTCTAATTAAATTTTCCTTAGGTCCTATGTGCATCTGTTATTGAAGAGAGTTAATATCCCAACCAACAGTTGGGTGTAAAACATTTCTGGTGGAAAACAATGAAAGAGGACTCTGCTATCAAACATAAACCCTCTTGCTTGGTTCTTAAGAAAACTTGAGCAATTAAAAATCTCAGCAGGCTGCTCTTTGATTATGCACTGCAGTCCTTGTAGAGGAGCAGCACTGAGGGCTGCTGCATCCCATAGCAAGGGATTTGAGATGAAAGGATGGAGTTCTCTAAGTAAAGAGGGATGAAGAGGCAGGAACTGAGGCTTTTGTTAATGATGTATTGTCTTAATGTCCTGAATTTCAAGAATCACTTTTTCTTATTTGATTGAGATGACTGAACTGCAGAGCAGTTTAATGAGAATGTCTCTGCCTGGGACAGAGCTGGGAGAAATGCCTGAGCAGTGTGACAGCTTCACCCTTTCCCCTTTGCTTCGATAACAATACATCTGCAGATGTCCAGGAGCAAAATTCCTTCCTCCTCCATCTAACAAAAGCTTCTCAGGAGCTTGAGAGAGACTTTGCTGTCTGGAATACGAGTAAGAAGTGGGGCCCTGTGAGGCTGCCTCGTGGCTCCATTTCCTCCCGGGCTGAAATGGGAACGCGTAATGAGCAGGAGGGATCGATGGATGGAGCGGGAGGTGCCGTGCGGCTCCGGGAGCACGGACAGACGGACAGGGAGAGGCTGGCTGAGCGGCTTTAGAGCTCAGCAGCAGCGGCAGAGCGCAGTGGGGATGACTTGACCAGGGCAGAGCCAGGACAGATCTCGCTTACAACACCCGGGGTGATGTGGCGGACACGGGGAGCTGCGGCATCCCTGCTCACCCCTCTGCAACACAGCGGAGAGGCTCCCGCTGACACCCGAGCCGCTGAAATCACAGCGAGCAGCCGAACCCTTCCCTGGGCACGAGGGGGCTGGGAGGGTGAGCTGTGCCCAGCCCAAGTGCCCCTGGCTCAGCGGGGCAGCGACACCGCCAGCCCGGCCCTGGTGCCGCGGGCTGGGTCACAGCACACCTCCACACCCAGCACCGACCCTAAACACACTGAAACTGCTGTGCTGGGAGGGCAGAGCAGCAGCCATGGCTCTTCTGGGGATCGTTTTATATCAGCTGATGTCACATTCCCATCACTGCACCCCATACAGACTCATTTTTCACAGCCTTTGTCATCGGCTTCCTGCATCTCAAGCATCTCCTCTCTGTAACCCAGAGTGAGGAGTTTTCCTCAACATGAGACTCAACTCCATCAATAACTATTCAGGGATTCTTTTAAAATATTTATAAGCTATTAAATATTTAGCAGTATTTATTACAGTCTCTGAGACATCACATTGGCTCTATGATAATGCCACCTCCCAAAATGTGCCACATACCTTCTTTTACTTCCACCGATTATAAACAGACCTGGCAGTGAGAAATCCAGTTCTACAACCTCATTCAAGAAGGAAACAGGGGCTCTGCTTCTATTTAAAACCCATTTGCACTCACTGTGATGCTCTCACCTCCTGCACTGCCTTCTCTGATGCTTTTTAACATCAGCCTGTGCAGTGCCAAGGTGTCAATTAGCTGCATGCCAAACACCAGCAGCCCACATCTCTCATGTAACCTTAGGCAGCTCATTTAAATGTTTGAGTGGTGCAGTGGGGGGATCACATCCTTCTGCTGCCAGGCTGCTGTGGGTCAGGTACCCCAGGGATGGGGGCCAGGGTAGGAGTGGGTCATGACTGTGCTGGTGCTCCTGCATCTGAGCGGCCACTGGCCCAAAATGGGCATCCTCACCTCTGAACGCTTTGGCTCCCAAAATCCCTTCTGGCAGCAAGGCTGGGGGGCTGCAAGAGGCCCTCTGAGCCAAGGAGGTCCACTTGTGTTGAAGTGTAGCACAAGTACCTCCACCCTTAATCCTAACCCTAACCTCAACCTCCACCTGGGGCCAGGGAGCCCAGAGCAGCTCTGGGAAGACCCAACAACCTCTAAAGACTGAAAAATCAGCATAAGATAGACACAAAGCTAGGGCACCTCTGGATTTTGACATGAGCATGCCCTCTCTGGTATTTATAACCCCTCAATCCAAGCACTTCCATGATGCCACCAGTGCCCAGCAAAGCAGGGAGAGATTTTCAGATGCCCGGTGTGGAGACAGTCAATAGTGCCCATCACAACCCTGAAAATAAACCAGGACCAAGGCACAAGCTCTCCTTCCACTGAAACACTATTGTTGCTAGAAAATTCAACCTGGCTCAGAAAAAAACCCACTTTTTTTTCCTCCCCCTTTTCAGCATCAACTAGTTTTCTTCAATAAGCCTGAGCCACTGGATGTATCTTGGTCACAACTGCAGAAATTTGCTAATTCAATATTTGGGAACAGAAAAGCCTAGATTCTTCAGAAATATGCATTTTCAAAAGCCACTGTAAGGCTTGCCCCAGGAGAAGATTAACTGAGATCAGTCTGTTTCAGGGCTGAAATAGGAGGCACAGGAGTTCCCCATGGGATGGGTGGGGAACCCATCTCTGAGCCAGGCAAGGAAGAACTTGCACAGCCCCTGCTACACAAAGGTTTCTATTTTCACTGAAAATCCAGCAGCCCCTAATTGAGCTTAAGCCTTCCCTGAGGAGATGACGTTTCTCTCTGGTTCACTGGCAAGGGAAAGCAGAAAATCCACTTTTCCCAGGACAAGCTGGGTTGGGGATGCTTAAACACATAACTATGCTTCTGGCACCTTTGCTTTGTGCAAAGAGATGGCTGATGTTTCTGTTTGGGGAAAATGGGGTCTTGGGAATGAGTCTGCAAAGAGACAGTTTCATTGCTACACAGCTGCAGTAACAGGAATGTGACATCCCTCTGGTGTCACCTTGAGCCTGAAATCCGACCACGGCTCTGTCACCCCACACCCTGACCAGCATCCCCCAGCCTTTCTGCCTCTCTGTAGCTAGGATGTTTCCTGCCTGCACAGTCCTGGTTCAGCCAACACAGACCCCACACAAGGTCAGCATCTTCAGACACCTTGCCAGCAAAGCAAGCCCTGGGTCAGACACACAGCGGTCAGTTCCGTGTGGAGGCAGCCCAAGACCAGCCAAGAGTTGCTGGACAAAGGCTCCTCATCCCTGCTACTTGGGGAATTGGGAACCAAAAATCCTCTGCTCCTGGTAGGATTGTGCTCTTGCCACGTGTCAGCACAAAGGAGCAGCACCACACATGCCAGGACGTAAAAAGCTCTGCCTTTGATGTGCTACAACAGCCTGGAAATGAAAACAAACAGAGAGCTTCCACAGGGAAATTAGGGCACTGGAAAACAAGTGTGAAAATCTGTTGGGGTTTTATTTCCCTTTCGTTTTTTTTAAAGCACTGTGTGACACCAATTTCCCTGAGTGAGGTGGGGACTGGGACCTCTCCAGGGATGTACATTAAGGTGCCTGTCCTATTTTGGATGCTCTATCCACATTTTGACTAAAGTGACATATAAAACCATGGCAGAACAGTGAAAATTTTGCCTTTTGCTGCTATCCTCTGGCTGGGTGGAGTGACAGCTAATGCACCAGACAGGGAAATGTACATGACCTTTCACTTCCCGCTTCAATTCAACGTATACAAAAAATCATCTTACCTGGAGACACTTAATCCTTCTCCAAGGGCTTCTAAGCAAGTTGTTTCAGTGCTGTCTTGCAGAAAACAGTTCAAAAAAACTTCTTCAGGTGAAGGTCTCTTCTTCATCTATTTTTAGAATCACTGAATGGTTTGGAAGAGACCTCAAAGATCATATTGTTACAACACCATTCCCTAGACCAGGTTGCTCCAAGCCCCATCCAACCATCTGTTAAGAGTTGCTTTTACCTCATTAGATGCCTTCCCTTATCTCTTTAGCCCCCAAGACCTCTGAGATACCCAGGTGTTGAACACCTCATGGAGGTATTTAACATGTCCACCCACTCAGCTGCCCACACCTTAGGTGAAATCCAGCAGGGTGTTGAGAATGTTCCTGCTCTCCCTGCAATACCAGAGTGAAGATCTCCAAGCAATAACTTACATTGCTTCTCTGTACAAGTGGAGAGAGTGGCAGCACTGTGCTGATCACAGAAAAGTAGGATCAGTCCCTCCCTGGAGGAGCTGGTGGCACTTCAACTCAAGAAGCGGCTCCTTGTACTTCTTATGTTGCTCACCTGATTGGCATTGCCTGCTCCCTCCCACTCCACAGCAGCAGAGTAGCAGCTACAGGAGGGAAAAGCATCTTGGCCTGGGTTGTTCTGCCATGCTTTTCCTCAGATGCTCCCTCTCAAGCTTTAGGACCTGAGAGCTCTTCTTTCTGGACTCCTGTGTAACTTCTCAGGCACACTGACTCTTGCAATCCTTCACTTCTAATAAAAGAGGGGAAAATAGGATGTCTTCACTTTCAATTTCAATGATATCAAATAGGTTGTCCCTCTACAGCTTCACAGAGGAAACCCAGATTCTCTGGGACCAGCCAGGTCCCCTACCCAGGCTCTACCTAGCTGGGGCTCCAGGAAATGCTCTGCTATTTCTAGATCAGCTTACTGTGACTCAGTCTCCTACTTTTATTATTTTTAGTTAGTTAGTTTTAAACACCTAGTTTCACCTTTCTGCTTGAAGCCAGGAGTGATCAACAGATGGTGATAGCCTGAGTCTCATTAGTCATCACTTGTGTGGCTCTGAGCTGGACACTGGTGGGGACCTGGGTGGGCTGGCAGGGTCAGGCCCTGCAGCATCACCTCCCAGGGCCTTTCACAGCCTCCTCTTCCACCACAAATCTTGAGGCATTTGGTGGCCAGTGCTTTTTTTGTGCTTATGAAAAGCTGATAAAACTAATGTACAGCAACCCCCAAAGCCCTGTCACAGCACATATCATTGAGATGGCCATGGTACACAGAGTATCAACATACAATATCAGAAAACTTCAACCCACACACATTAATACCTTATCACTTCAGAAAACTTCAAGTGTCCACCCTTCTTGTTCTGTAGCCCAGCCTTTTATCCCCTCATGTTCACACACTGCACCTGAGTGCCCTCTGCTTCCTTTGGTGGTTGCTCAGTGCCCCTGGGCACTCCATGGCTCATTGCTGTCAGTGCTGCTCACCTGCTGCTCACAGCTGCACCCACTGGGGATGAGGCTGGGCCAGCCCCACTCCCAACCACCACACACTGTGTGCCTACAAAGCCCTTCCCATATTTGTTATTTCCACAGCGCCTGGGTACAGCTATGGACTAATAGGGTGGGGGAAAGTGTAACAGAGCAATTAGCTGAGAGATTAACATCTTTTAAAAAATCACTAGGGGGCTTAATGGGATTTTTCTATCAGCTAGAAGTCTCCTGAGGATCTGACTGAAATTGTCTAGGACGCACTGAGCACAAGGCAGGACAGGTTATTTGGGTCAGTGGGACACGAGGATCTCCCCAGGCTTGCCTTGGGAAGGGCCAACCCCACGGTGAAGAATCAGTCTCCTGCTTCTTCCCAAAGGGGAGACCTCTCTTGAAGAGCAGCCAGGCTTTGCTCTGGTAGAAATGTCTCTTCTGGGAGCCCAGGGAAGGGAGATACCAATAGTTTCCTCAGCTCTAACCAAGATCTGACAGGGGGTGAGGACACTGGTTGAGACCCAGAACAAGGCTCTGGGGCAGGCAGGAGAGCTGGGCTCTGGGAAAAGGACACCTCTGATGAATACATCCCCGATTTGGCATTCAGAGAGGGATTTTTAAAAAATATCGCTATATATATATCTATATTCATACACATCATTCAATTAGACTGAGAGTAACTGCTGGCTCCTTGCCCACACTGAGCTCTGGAAGCACCATTTAGGTCCTGCAAGTGCTGCTAGCTTGAGAATAAAACAAAGTGTGCTGGCATATCTGGGTCACTCTCTCCTGCAGAAGAAGGGATTTTAATGGCCATGTCCCACCTCCTGTCCAAGGTTGTCAGAGGCCAAATTGCTGAAAATAAAAATGAGACACTTGGGAAATGGTTTTGCCTTTTCCATCACCTGTGGCTGTGCAACTTCTCTGTCCCAACTCTCAGAGCCGTGCAATGAAGGCTGTGCAAAGCTTTCTTGCCTCCCTGCTACCTTGTGTGTGTTTTCAGAGAGCTGGCACAGTGTGAGCAAGCTGCAGCTTCAATCCGCTGCAGGGGGAAGGGCATAAACCAGAGCTGGGCTCTGGCTTTACTCTGTAAGGAAAAAAAAAATAGAAACAAGGAAGGCTTAGGGGTGCAGATGAACCAGGTACAAAGGCAAAGCAAATGCAATTTGAAATTACACCTTGAAAAATTGAAAATGAGGAATATTTGATTTCAGTAACAACAATTTAGGTGATGGAGCACTGCCAGAGGAGCCCAAACATTGTGATTAAATATACTCAGTGAGAACCTCAAAAAAGTTACATCTCTTAAAAAAGGACTGATTTCCTGTTGGGGAAGTGGGATGCTATTTTTTCATTCAAACTGGACAAAACCATCACTTTTC
>NW_005054357.1:3576717-3594185 GCF_000277835.1 Geospiza fortis | reverse complement strand
CTCTCAGGAAAGCAGCAGAGATGAAAATACTTGAAGTGCATTTGCAGGGCAGGCGAGCAAAGCTGGGCTGGGAAAGCAGGAAAGTGTCACCCCTGTCCCTTCCCTGCCCAGCACAGCAAGGCTGTGCTCATCCAGCAGCTGCCAGGCACAGAGCCATGGCTGAAAGCCTCCCATGCCACAAGGAGCCTGCCAGGGGGCTAATGCATGTCTTGGCAGAGCCACCACCCCGAGTTTATTTATGTCAACAATGTTTGAAAGCCATGGAGGCTGCCTGGAGCATTACAATTTACTCCAGACAAGGAATGAGCTCTGCATTTACAAGCTGACATCCTTGCATTGGTGTGGCAGGATATAAAGTGCTCGTAGAAAATGAAAATACTGGAGGGGGTTTTCTGTGGTCTGGTGTAATCTCTGGACATCACAGGTATTCAACAGGCAAGAAATGGGCTGGGAAAGGGATGGGAAGCTGTGACAGAGGACAAGAGGAATGGAAAGTTATGGGCAAGAGAGAACCAGAAGGCAGGTGTTCCCATTCTCTACACTGTACTGCTGCTTCTTAGCCCACATTTGCCCAAATATTTCCCCTGCATATTTAAATTATATGTGGTGTTTCTGAGGAAGACAACAAGCTCTTGGAAATGCAGATCCCAGCTTAGAAAGCAGCCTCATTTTTACAGATTGTGCAGGTTAAAACCCAAATGAGCAGTTTTGCTGGCAATACAGAGCAGCAGCACCCCTCTCCTGCCAGCAGCAGAGCCCTCCCTGAGTGCTGCAAGGCCACCAGCAACCCCTCAGTGACACCTTTCACTAGAGCAGATTGCTACAAACCCCTGCTTACCTGGCCTTGGACACTTCCAAGGATGAGATATCCAAAACTTCTCTGGGAATCCTGTTCCAGTGCCTGTTTTCTGCAGAAGAAATGTTCTGTTCAGGCAGAAGGTGGTGGTGGATGTGTGGTGTGAGCTGCAAGCTGGAGCTGAGAGGCCGTGCCAGCAGCCTGGGTCACGTTGCCTGAAGATGTGTAGAGGGTGCCAGGCTGTTTAAATACAGACCTTGAGATATTGGTAAACCAGGGAAAACCTTTGGCTTTTGCCACCAAGAACTCAAGGCAAATTAATACCATCAGCCACCCTGGAGAGCTTGAAGCAGAGTTTACATGCAAAGAGTTCAGCTCCTCTGAAAGATGAACTTTATAAAGGGGTCATACATAAGAGGGACAGATCAGTGTTTTTAATCTTCCTTTGGCAAGGAAAATCAAGTCAGGACAAATCAGGAAATAATGAAAGGATGTGTTCATTTAAAACTCAACGGCATCTTTTTTGTTAGGGAATTTCCTTTTTCTTTCCATTTGCATTTTAATTTGCATTATGATAAAAAGGTAAATGCTGAACCATCAATCTTCACTTCTCCCTACCTGTACAAAAAAACCAAACCCAAGCACACTGTGTTTTGCTGCATGTGCTCTCATGGGATTTTGAGGGCAGGAAGGATAATTTTGGTGCATCACATTTTACTCCCTGCACCAATCAAATGTTTTAAGCCCACTTTTCCCTCTCTGGAGGCTGATGTGTCCAAGGCACAGGAGCTGGGAAGGCAGCCAGAGTGAGGATTTCAGGTGAGTCTGAGGAAGAGGCTATATTAAGGCTGGCAAATTTCCCACAGGCTGTCACAGAGGCTTGAGGCTGCTCAATGCCCTCGAGGGGGGAAAATGGTCCATGGCAATTATATTTCCTTAATTTACTTTTAACTGACAGTAACTGAATAAAATTCCCTAGCAGAAATTTCAAAATTCAGATGAAAAAAATTGCCCAAGTGACTTAGAATCCTGGAATGGTTTGGGTTGAAAGGGACTCTAACTTATCCCATTCCAGCCCCTGACACGTTCCACTAACCCAGGTTTCTTCAAGCCCCATCCAACCTGGCCTTGGACACTTCCAGGGATGTGGCAGCCCCTGCCCCACTGGGAACACCCACCCTTCAGGAAGGACCTCTCACCATCCCCCAGCGCAGTGCCAGACACTGAGTTCAGTGTCTGAAGGATGTGATGCACAGTGACATCTTGGGATGGCTGGTGAATCCTGAAATCACCACCTCCATTTCAGAAATGCTCCTTTTATTTGCAAATCCAAAATAGTTTATAGATCTTGAAGAAAAAATTAACTTTCTAATGGCTCATCAATCTGCCTTTTTGCTCTTACCTTCCTTATCTTCTTTTCCCTTGCTACTGTCTCAATAGCTGGGGTAGATATGTAGGAGACCAGGTGGGTTTGGCAATTTGCACTTTTATCCTCAAATGCCACCTTTAGGAAACACCAGCCTGAAACTGAATACCTCTTGGCATAGCTGGGACATGGGCGGCACATGGTGGGATGGGAGGGAGCACATGGGAGGGATGGAGGGACTGGCTGGGCCATGGCTGCCATGGTGTTGCAGGGCTCAGTGGGTCCTGCTAAACCCCCTCCACCCTTTTCCTTGTGCCCCCTCCAGAGCGAGCCCGGGATTACCTGCACAAGACCGGACGCTTCATCGTCATCGGCGGCATCGTCTCGCCCGTGCACGACTCCTACGGGAAAACGGTGAGCTGGCCCCAGTTCCTCTCTGCCTCCAAAATCAGGGCTGAGCACTGGGCAGCACTGCCTGACCCATGGTCCCTTCAAGGCCCTCTTCTGCCTGGGGAAGCTCCTGACCTTGGGAAAGTCTCAGAGAGAAGGGCAAGGATGAAACCTCTCATTGTTTAGATAAAAACTACAGTGAGACCCTAAAATGAGCCAAAGTACTACAGAGCAAAGAGAAACACTCCCATCCAAAACAGTCATGGTGGTGATGCCTTAAGTGGGGGTTGGTGGGAGTTTTTTAGTTTTAATTATTTCAAAGCAAAATGTTTGGGGTTTGTTTTTTTTTGGGGGGGGGGAATAGAAAAATTATGCAAATGAGTGACCTTTAGAAGCACTTGTGAAATTAGGAGTGCTGAGCTCACTTGTCTCCTGAAAGCTGGAGGAATTTCATCAAGAACCACCCCCTCAGGCTGGCCCCGTTGGAGCCCAGGTCTGGGAGTAGTGCTGCTGAGCAAATCTCACCCCCCCAGCACATAGCCAGGGCTGAGCCCCACAGAGACTCCTCCCCTCCAGCAAACAGGAGCTTAAATAAACTTCTGTGGGCAGGAAGGAATCCTTCTGGCCTGTCCCACACGAGTGAGCCTGATGTTCTGCCCCAGAAGGGTTTGCAAGCCCAGGCTGGCCAGAGCAGAAGCTTCATGAGTGTTCTTCCTTCCCCTTCTCGTGCAGGGGCTGGTCTCCAGCCGGCACCGCCTGACCATGTGCCAGCTGGCCGTGCAGTCCTCCGACTGGATCAGGTGGGTGGCACAGCTGCCATAGCACCACAGCCCCTGCCCCTTCCCTGCACCGTGGGCACAGAGTCCTGCATGCACCCTGGAGATGCCACCAGCTGGCAGAGCTCCAGGATGAATTTTCTCCCAGCTCAAGCTTGACTAAAAATTAGAGACCTTCCCCTCCCAGTCCAGCAGAGAACAGATGAGGAGGGTTACACTACCCTTCAGAATCTGGGGAGTCATTCAAGCCCCTCACTGAGCCTGAGGTGTCTGGGTGATACCCAAAGTCACTCAGTTCACTCCAGCCTTGTGCTGTGGCACCTCCCCTGTCCACACATGTAGCACCAGCCTGCAGACTTCACCTTCCCAGCACTGCCATGTGGCATCTGGTGGTTGAAGTGACACCAGAAGCATCACGGGCTGCCCTCAGAAAGAGTTTTATGACACACATAGCCACATCCAACCCAAAAAAGCTGGTTAGTTGGGTACCAAGCAGGGAAAGATGACCAGGTACACGTTCAGCTCTCCAGAGCTGTTAGGGATCACTGTGCAGAAGGGCTGGAGGAAGGACATGGTCCATGCCAGGGCTGAGGGATCGAGGATGGCTGCTCATGGCAGTGCTGAGTACCCAGTTGGGAGGAGGTGGCCATGGGCAGGAGGTCCGGGCAGAGGCCATGAGCAGCACTGTTGCCTCACTGTGCTTCTGGCAGGGTGGACCCCTGGGAGTGCTACCAGGACACCTGGCAGACCACCTGCAGCGTGCTGGAGCACCACCGTGACCTGATGAAGGTGAGGCAGCCATGGGTGCACCAGGGTGAGGGCATGGGGACAGTGCAGGGGTGGGGGTGCCCTTCCCCAGCTCATGGCCATCAACAGTCAAAACACATCAGAGATTGACAGTGAGAGGAAACACAGCAGAGATTGACAGTGAGAAGCCTTGCAGGAACACAGCGAGATCCTGACCTGGGGGAGACCTTGTCACAGCTGCTCTGAGGTCTGGGCCCTGATGGCAGGAGGAAATGGAGCCCTCCAGCTGGAGCCAGCAGCCATCCTGGACCCAGCAACACCAGGAGGGCAGCAGGGCTTAAGGCAGACCTAAAGCAGGGGTGGGCATAAACCACATCATTAGTGACACTCTGTGTCCCCCTCCCTGAGGGAGGGAGGGGTGGAGGGGCCTCCCTGCTCACCAGCTGAGCCAGAATGACTCTATGAACCTGAGAGAGAGATCTGACAGGAAAATTCAGCATCTGGAAATTCCCCAGGGAGCACAGCCCCAGGAGGAAAAGTTCCAGGCAGTCCTGAAAGCCAAGGAGGAACGTGGCTGCCCTTGGGTGACAGGGGTAGCAGAGCTGTTGGTACACTCAGATATAGGAAGAAAACCAAAGACAGGAAATGGATGAAAGAGCATTGTACAAGCTCACAGACAGCCCATCCAGGAGGCACACGGGTGCCATTAGCCAGCCCAGCAGGATGCCTTGTGCATCCAGGCACTGTGGTGCTGAAGCCAGGGAGTTGCTGGTGATACCTTCCTTTTCCTGCAGGGATGGGTGGAGCAGAAGAGGACATGTATGCTCCTTGCTAGCCCACACAAAAAACCTGATACCACCTTAAACACAAGTCATTATCAACAGGGTCCTGATAGCCCCAGGCCCATTTGGTGAGGTCAGATGGGACTGGGCACCCTAAAGTGAGCTGGGGTGTACTTGTCACCAAAGGTAACCTTGAACCAGGGGTGAGAAGCTTGTTACAGGATCAGAAAGGTTCTGTGAGGTTGCTGGGGTGAAAACACTGTTCCAACTACATCCTTCCCTGATTGCAGAGAGTGACTGGCTGCATCCTGTCCAATGTCAACACGCCCTCCATCACCCCTGTGATCGGGCAGCCCCAGAACGAGTCCTCGCAGAACATCTACCAGAACAACAACAGCGTCTCCAGCAAGCCCACCGCAGGTGGGTGGGGGTGGCACAGGGCACAGAGGGGTGGCTGCTTACCCACACCTCCCAGCCAGGGCTGACAAATATTAGACCAGTGCTCCATCACCTTGATTTTGGACAGGTGTCTCATCAGTCTTGGTGCAGCAAGTCCAGGGTGGGGCAGGAGTGTGATGCAGGAGTCAGCTTCCAGCACAGCAAGGGCAGAAGCCAAGAACAGCTCAAAATGTCTGCGAAATCTCCTTGGGCTTCAGCTGGATGATGTCTAGGCAGTGAGACCAACAAAAGGAATGGCTACCTGGTACCAAGGGATGGACTGGCAGGAGAAGTGATGTAGTGGGATTCCCTACAAGTCAGAGGGATGTGCACCATAAAGATATTCGCTGAGAAGAGGGAACATTACTTAAATCCCATTAAAATGGACATCTTATGATTTTCTTCATGATTTTAGCTGCCTAGCTGATCCCTTCAAGGCACAGTGGAGCACTCTTGGGAGTTAAGACCATGAGAGGAGGTGTTGGGAGATGCTGGGAGTAGTTGCACAGCCAGGCACAGGAGCATTTTGCAGAACCAGGGTGGCTGAAGCATGTGGACAGGTTAATGGCACAGCCTCTCTCCCATTAATTTTCCTTCTTGCCCTTTAGCAAAGATCTTGGGGAAGGTGGGAGAAAGCCTGAGCCGGATTTGCTGTGTTCGCCCGCCCATGGAGCGCTTCACCTTTGTGGGTACGTAGAGGAAAGGTCCAGCATCTCCTCTAGAGACCTCCTCCCCACCCTTCCTCCCAACCCCTCTTCCAGGCTGGGCACCAGCACCTCTCTTTTGCTGCCCTTTCTCAGATGAAAATGCCAACCTGGGGACAGTGATGAGATACGAGGAGATTGGTAAGTACACAGCCCCTCCCCACCTTGCTCCCACTCCTGGGCGAGTGCTGCATGGCTTGGGAGCATCTGCATGGCAGCTCTGGCAGACACAGCACCATCTCACCTTGGTGCCAGCTACTGGGGCTCAGGAATGCAACAGAAACAGCTCCAACTGGGCTGGGCCTTGTCCCATGACAGACAGCAGCCTGAAATAAGGGAGTGCTGGGGACACAGCTCCCAGCACTGGCACAGAACTGCCATGGCACCCTGTCCTGAGAGTCCCCTCAAGTGCCATCAAACTTGGCCTCCCACAGTGGTGTCACCCCATGCCCACAGCCCTGCAGAGGCTCACACAGCAGCAGGAGAGATTTTGGCTGCCTGACCAGCCACGGTGCCTCTTGCTCTAAAGACCTTTAGGGGTTTTAGCCCCACCAGACATCACCCAGAGCTGTGCACGGGGAGTTTTGTGACCCTTTTCACACACAGCCTGGGACTACATCCATCCTAGCACTGGCACCATGCAGAGCTTTGGCCACCTGGGAATGCCAAACAGGGAGGCATTTTCCCATGTAGCCACCTCTTCTCATCCCTCTGGGGGAGGGGAGTTATGGTTTTTATCGGGCAGTTGTGCAAATAAATTAATCTTTATGGGCCTGTCAGAACAGAAGATTTCCCACAGCACAATTTTCTTGCTGAGCTGCAAAGCCAACCCTCAAAGCTGAGTGGGGGGGGAGGTGGTTCCTTCTCAGCCCCCTGTGCTCCCACCTCTGGGCTTCTCTCCTCTCTTTTCCAGAGCTTCGCATCTTGCTGCTCTGTGGCAGCGACCTGCTGGAGTCCTTCTGCATCCCTGGCCTCTGGAACGAGGCAGATGTGAGTCACCACTGCCCGGCACCCCTCCAAGCTCCTCCTCCTCTGCTTCCCACAGCCAGGGCTCCTGGGAGCCACTAGGTCCCTTGGGATGACAGGAGCTGTGCCCACCATCTCCGCTGCCTCCTCCATCCCAACCCTGACTGTCATCTCCCCTACACATTTCCACAGGGCTTCCATGGCCCCACGCCCTGCACCCTGTTAATGCAGAGGACATCACCTGGGGTGGAGGGTTAGCCCATCCCAAGGCTTTTCCAAAGGCTGTGCTCCCGCTCCTTGTCCCTTGGAAGGAGCCATTATCAAGCCAGTATCTGCCAATCCCAGCAGAGTGAGGTGTGCAGGTAGGAAATAAGGTATTTACAGGAGTGGTTCAGACGTTAGGAATTAAACACATTTAGAGCCAAATCAACATGTTTCAGTGTTGGTCCTTGCTGGAAGAAGCTGTATTTTCATGGGAGAACACCAGCCCTGGGGAGGGGCTGGGCTGCTGCCCCACCTGCTGCTCCTGGTTGGAGCCATGCTGGCTGTGAGGGCTCCAACCAGCTCCTCCCTGAAATCAGGCAGTCAACACAAACCTCCCTCCTTGAACTTCTCAGCCTTCAAAAATCAGTTACCACATCTTCAGTCCTTTTTAAAGCATTTGGGCAGCAGGCATCTCCTTTGAAGGGCTGGAAAAACTGAAATGAGCTGAGCCAAGCCCTGAGCCCAGCACAAAGGATGTAGAAATGTCATCAAAGCACAGGCAGAAGATGCTTTCTGCAGCAGCACCTCCTCATAGACTCCTGCTGCCTGAATTTGCTGACCCCAAGCTCTTTTGGATGAGCCTGATTTGTCTCATCTGAGAGAAGTGTGAGCGCTATGAGTGCTCCTCATGCAGCAGCAAATTTGACCAAACAAGCTTGGAAGAACAATCCTCCCAAACCTCTGTCAGGACCAATACATCCATCCTGCTCATGAACCCTTCCAGCCAGGCAGAGATCACATTCACCTTGGGCAACCTCTTCTGCTGTCACCTCCTCCAAGTTCTCCTCAAAGCCTGACCTCAACATCCACTGATAGGATTTAACCCTCTGCCTTTTATTTGATCTACTGTCAACCACTTGCCTGCACAATTCCATGTTTCTGCCAGAGGCTGGTGACAAAGCCTCAAAATCACTCCCCATCTCCCTCCAGACTGTGGTCCAGCTTTCTCAGGGCAGGGTGGGGTTGGCAGACAGTGGCAGGGTTGGCATGGGGTGGCTATGAAGCTCTCCACACTTTGTGTTGCTCCCAGATGGAGGTGATTGTCGGGGAGTTTGGGATCGTGGTTGTGCCGCGGGACGGAGCAGACCCCGAGCGGATCATGAACCACTCCTCCATCCTCCGCAAGTACAAAGTGAGTCAGAGGGTGCACGTGTGCCCAGGGAAGGCTGAGAGAGGACTTGCAGTCTCTCTTCACCCAGGGGGACACTTTTGTCATGGGACACAAAGCATCTCTGGGTCAGGTGTTCTCAGATGGTGGATGGGATGAGCAATGGGCCATTGAGGTGGGGAGGCTGGAGCAGCAGATATCTGCTTTCAAGCCATCCCTCCACTCCTGTTTTCCTCTTTCCCCTGCAGAACAACATCCTGGTGGTGAAGGATGACTCAAACCATCCCATGTCAGTTGTCAGCTCCACCAAAAGCAGGTGGGTGAAGCAGGGCTACTCCCACTACAGAGCAGGGTGTCCCCAGCCAGCCTCTCTATTTGCAGGGACACCTGACCCACCCAAGTGGGCTCTGACACCTTTTTCTCTCCCCACACCCCCAGACTGGCCCTGCAGCACGGGGATGGGCACGTTGTGGATTACCTCTGCCAGCCTGTCATTGACTACATCCTCAAGAGCCAGCTGTACATCAACGCCTCTGGCTAAGAGCCCGAGCCCTCGCAGCGAGACAGCCCCGTGTCCCGCCTGCCTGCAGCTCTGCATCACCCCCCTCTCTCTCTCTCTATCCATGTCTCCATCTCTCTCCCCATCCCATGGCCTCCTGCCCGTGTCTGCCTCTCACCCCCAGCACCAACACTCTGTTGTGCAGCCATGTCCAGGGAATGGTTTGGTCTCTTGCTCTGGGGCACTGCCCGGCCCTGCGTGCATGGGGAGGGAGGAGGGGCTGGTCAGGGAGCCACGTGCTCCGTGTGCTCCCAGCATGTCCCTGGGAAATGGTCCCCTCAGTCCATCTTCCCAGCATGCTCAGAGCAGGGGCTGCCTATTCTGCATCATCTTACACAACCTAAGCTCAATAAATCTGGGTGGATTTTTTTTTTTTAATTAAGTAACTTTAGTGTGAGCCCTTTGGGCCTCTCAGCCCAGCGACCAAACAAACCCTGGCTGGCAGCAGACAGTTGTAACACAACCAGCTCAGTGCCCCACAGCAGGGGAAACCTCCTCAGGCCAGCCATGAGACAACCCAGCTAACAAAATCCTCCTCCTGCCCCTGAAAATCATGGGGAGGGCATTTCTAAAGGGCAGCAGAGGCCTTGGTGAGCACTGCTGCTGAAGCATTATGGAGAGAATGTCACATCTCACCTTCCCCTAGCTGCAAGAACTGAAGCCACTCCCTAGGAAAGTGAAGTTGGGGTGATGTTCTATCCCACAGCACCTAGAAAGGGATCTGCCTTTTATGGGGCCAAGAAATTGGGTAGAAAGAAGCAGGTGGTGAGCCAAAGCCTCTGGTGAGAATTTGCCCCAAACCTGGCCGTGTCCATCCCCATCCCCTACCCTCCAGATCTCCATTTCTGCTCCATCCATCTTCTCCCACCACTCCTACTCTCTGCCTCTCCTCAAAGAGCTCATTAAATGCATGATAACCTCCCCCTCCCAAACCAGCCATGGCTACTTTGCACATTCCTTGGGACAAGCCAGGCTCCTGTGATACTCCCCCTGATGCCAGGGATGGATCCTAGTGGAGATGCTCACAGTGAAAGCAGGACAGGTAATGCAGAGCAGTTACTGAAGTCTTGTGGAGAGGAGGATTGCTGGAGCAGGGCCTCGTCCTGCTGATCATCCCTAGGGCACAAGGACCCTGAACAGCCCCTGGGGAGGGTCACAGCCATGAGGAAGGTCTGGCCCTCACCTTCTCCTCTCCCTTTGCTCCCTGTAACCTTGTGTCACTTTGGGTACAGTCCTTCTGCCTGTGGCTGAGTCCTCCAGGGTCTTTCAGGAAAATTCTTTTATTTTGTCCCTTGAAAGTCCATAAAGGGTCACAAGTAGCTCTCAGGCAAGCTCCCAAGGTGGGACTTTGTGCTAAATTTGGTGACCTGCTGGATGCTGCTGGCATCCCTGGAACAGCAAGCCACTTGGGACGAACAAGGAAAGCCACAGCCATAGGGTCCTTGCAGCAGACAGGATATTAGGAGCAGTAGTTGACAACTTCTCAGGAAGGCACAGCCCTTCCCAGAAAGACAGAAGTGATGTGACACCCAAAGGCCAGAAGAGGTGTTTCCTTGTCAGGGATTTCCCTCTGCATGGAGAGGTTTGTTTGGGAGCTGTTCTAAATTTGGCAGCTGAGTCCCTCAGTGCCAGCTCTGGTATCTCCAGGCAGTTGAGTATGTATCCCATAGGGTGAGGAGATATGGAGATACCAAAGCAGAGAAGGTGGTGAGTGTGGGGAACTCTGCTCCAGGGAGGCCTCCAGCCAGATCACCACCACCACCACCCCACTGATGTCCCCTGGCAGTGACACCTGTGAGTGCCCTGAGCCACCCAATGTGTGTCAGCCACTCGCTGGGCTGCTCTCCACCTGCTGTACTCCTATGTTCTGTTTGTCAGCCTCCCTTCCCTCCCCACCCCAACACACAAGTTATCCCAGACAGAAGCCTCCCTTCCTTTCCAGATGTCCCCTGTGTTCCTTAGCTCCAAGCCCAGTGGTGGCAACCAGCCCCCAAAACACACAGAGGGACTGAACCTCCTGGGGAGCACCACTTCTGAGGTGGGAGCAAAGACAGCAGGTCTTCCCCAAGGAAAGACAGAAAATTAAACAATGGAGAGGGGGGAAGAAAGAAAGAGTCATGTCCAAAAGTCATCTCTGATCCTCCCTCCAGTACACAGAAGGGGACCTGGGAATGCCATGGCCTCCTGATCCACGTGGTTGGGATGGTGAAGTTAGCTGTGGTGAGGATGAGGAGTTTGTTCTGTCCTACTGCTCTTACCATCATGTACCTGCTCAGTAAAACTCACAGGATGGGGGGAGGGATGGGGGTTTGTAATGGGGACTTCAGCTCTGGGACTGGTTTGGAAAAATGTCTTTGGGTGGGCATGGGAAGAAAACAATCATCTATGATGATCCATGTGACCACTGGGGAGGTGAGGATGGGGGTTTCCAGGGTGCAGGAGAGGCGTGGGAAGAAGCTCGTGGGTTTTGGTCTTTGAACCGCCACTTTTTAACAGTCAATTTGCTGAAAGTGAAATGAACTTCAAACGTCTTTGGGAAAAGAAAATAAACAAAGGGGGGAGGGAAAGGGGTTGAAATTGCCATGCCACCAATTTCACCTTTGTCAAAAGTTTTGGAGCCGTTTTTTTTTCTTTTTTTCTGTTGCTATATGAAAAAACAGTCATTGACAAAAAATACTTTATCAGCAAAATGTTTAAATTATGTAATAAACAAAACAAAACAGAGATGTTACTGGTGTGATTTTAAAACAGCCCCAAGACTGAGTCAGAACAAGAGAGCAAATGCCTGCACTGCTGGGATAACCCATGGCCAAATCCCCCCAAATGAGGAAGCCTGAAAAAAGAAAGTGATTAGCAAGACCTAGCCAAGAGTATTCATCATTTATTGACCTCTTACCTGTCACAGCTGAGACAGCGACAGCACACAGCATATCACCATGCAATTTCAGAAAGCTTCAACCCATACAGAGCAACACCATTTCAGAAGACTTCAAGCTTCTGCCCTTCTTGTTCTGTAGCCCAATCTTTTATCCCCTCCTGTTGATGCACTGCACCTGTGTACCCTCTGCTCCCTTTGGTGGTTGCTCAGTGCCCCTGGGCACTCCATGGCTCATTGCTGTCAGTGCTGCTCACCTGCTGCTCACAGCTGCACCCACTGGGGATGAGGCTGGGCCAGCCCCACTCCCAACCACCACACACTGTGTGCCTACACCTGCCTTTCAAAAAAGCCAGTTAATGGAAAAGCAGGTTCCCTAATAGCTGTCCCTGCACTGTACAACAGGAGAAGGGACACATGCCAGGGGCTAAAATACATCTCACTTAAATAAGAGTGTAAAGCAGACATAATACTTGGTATACCATGAAGCAAAAGCATGGATGGTCCTTTATCAGATACCACTTAATCAAAGACTTGAGAGATAAGGAGGGGTGAGTGAGTCCCCAGTGTCCTTCTCCATCTGGGACCTCCTTTCACCAGCATGCAGGGCAGGGCTTCAGCAGAGCTTCAGCTTCCAGCATCCGGTGGCACCTATTTCCCCTGAAACATTTTCCCCCTGCATGGCATCTGAAGGAAGGTGGGAGCAGTGTGCAGTGCCCCAGAATGCAGCTGCACCCCCATGAGAGCTGCAGTGAAGGGAGCACTGTGGTCTTTGCCTCATCCAAGCTCTGTTAAGATGAACAGTGGGAAACCCCTGTGGAGAGCTACCTTAGTGGTGATGGTGGCCTCTGACAAACATACAGCACCATGAGGGAGGGAGGGAGGACAGGCAGCACCAAACCAGAGGTGGAGACACATTCAAGACATCTTCAATATTTTTAAACGAATGGAAACAGGTTACAGGCACTGCAGCAGAATGGGATGGGGTTCTCAGGTACAAGAGCCACAGCACGCCAGCACCACCCCCAGCAAGGGGAGGACTGCCAGCCCAGGAGGACACACCACATGAAGCATCACCAGTGCCACAACTCAGAGCTCATCTCCCCCAGCAGCCTCTCATGCTGCTTGCTCCCGGTCACTGCCAAAGGTGAGGAAAACCCCACGGAGAACAGGAGGTGGTGGCAGTGTCAAAAGTATGGACAGAGACCCCAGTCCTTCTGTGTGAGCTGGACCAGGACAGGGCATCCACAGGTGATGGGAACCTGTCAGTTATGAGCTTCAGGGTCCAAACTGTGCAAACTCACAAGGCTGACACCTAACCCTGCACTCAGAGATATATTGTAGGCATAGGCTGTTCTTCAGACAGTAGCACCTTCACAAACCAGGAGTCTCCTTCCTCCCATGAGCAAGGGACGGAGCACTTGGGAAAATTAGGGACTTTCCAGGGCCAGCAGAACACTGTGAACTTCATGTGCCACACTGATCTTGAGGGTAAGGATCAGTTTAACACAACAAACACAGCCAGTTCTGCCAGATTTGGGGACGCCCTCCTGCCTTCAGCCTGGCAGGTGCTGCAGCCTTTCCAGAGCTGGCTCAGGGCAATTCAATGGCTTTTGTGTTGTAGCAGCCTGGAGGAAGACTCTTCTGGATATCCTCCAGGTTCTTAATATCAGCCAGGATGCCATCGATGCTGCTCTCCAGCGTACGCACCCGGGCCTTCTGCAGGGCAGCCGTCTGCTCCAGCTCTGACATCTCCACCTTCAGCTGCTGGCTTCTGCTCTGGGCTTTGCTGAAGTTCTCCTCAAGCTGCCTCAGGCCATCCTCATCCACAGCACCAGGCTGGTCTTTGGCACAGAAGGAAAATAAGGAATGGGAAAGCACGCATGGAGGCTGAGGACTAGATCTTCCCAGATACTTCATCTCCACCCTGCTGCCCAGCCTGTTCACAGGCATCACGTAATTTAGCTTCCCACTAAACTCCCAGAAGCCCTGTCTAGACCCCAGAGGGGACCTGTCTCCATCCACACCCCACAGAGGCATCACAAAACCTACTCATGAGCCGCAGCAGCTCCTCCAGGGCACTCAGCATCTGCTGCACAGCTGCCCCTGCCTGGCCAGCCTTGTCGTGGACCCTCTGAGCTTCCTGAGCTGTCTGGAGGAGGGAAGGCAGGAGCTGTAAGGTGAAATCAAGCCCACAATCAACAGGGGAGGAGACAAGGCAAGGGAGATGGGGACCCACCTTCTCTATCACAGCAGCATCCGCCTCAGCCTCAGAGAGTTTCCTCTCAAATGCTTCATCCACTTCCTTGGCCTCCAGCTGCAGGGTGGCCACTGCCTTCTCCAGGGCCAGGACGCCGTCAGCTGTCTTGTTGGCTTCCTCCTTCAGCCGGGCAATCTCCTGGTGTTGTGTTTAGGAAAAAGCACTTTTAGAGGGCAGAACACAACCAAAATCATTCTGGGTGCACTGGAGTGGGGAACTGGTAGAAAGTGGTTCCTTCTACAAGGGATCCAAAAGATCACAAGCTGTCCTCATGTTCTCCCACCAACATCTCCAGAGAGATGTTTCTATGCTCATGGCTCAATCCCTCCCTCACACATCAGCAAATCCCTGGGGAATTACAACACGCATCTGGGAGGTGAACGCACAAACACCATTTTGGGACATCACAAGCCTGCCAATGACTCTGGCTGCAGGAGTAAAAAACCCCCTTGGTCACTGAGAAGTGGCTACAGTGAGATGCCCCAGAGATCCTCATGAAAGAAATGTGTCTGCAGAGATCACCTACAGCCAAACTGGTATCTGCAGGACCCACTGTAGAGAAACTTCAGCTCAAAAATCAACCCATCAGGTCCACCAAGAGGTTGCTAACCATCTCCTCTTCTTCCATGTTTTTCCCCTTCCAAATACTTTTCTGCCAGCAATAGCACCAGGGTCTGTCCTTACCTCTTGGATCCCCGTGGTGATTTCCTTCACCTCCTCTGCCACGCTGCTGCCTGCCTTGGACTCAGAAGCAGCACTGCCCACGATCCCTTTGGCTCGGTCTGTCTTCTCCCTGGCAGTGGTGACCATGCTGCTGATAATGGGCAGCCTCCTCATGGCATCTTTGGCTTGCCTCCTCTTGTCATCTGCTTGCAGGTTGAACTCTGGAAGAAACACATGTGGAAATGAAGCCACAGTACCTCTGTGAGATCCCACATGGAAAGGAAAAGGAAGGGTTCCTAGGATGCTACCCTTGAGGCTCTTGAGGATCTGCTCCACCTCGTAGAAGGTGGCATTGCCAGCGCTCATGGCTTGCAGGGCTGTGCTCCTGGCAAGGGTGGCTCGGGACAGCAGCTGTGTCAGCTTCTGCAATGCACCAAGGGACACAAAGGGCAGGTGAAGGACATGGTATGGCAGCATCACAGTCCCAGAGCAGTCTGGGAGGAGCTGGGCTGGAAGAGACCCAAGAGTCTGTTCCCAAATGTTTGCTCTTGCCCCTTAATCAAGGTTACCACAGGCTGATCTGCCATCAGAAGCTTGTGCCTGTGCTCCTCAACCAGCTCCAGCCCTATTCCGAGTCATCTTAGCTCTAATCTTTGCAGGAGCAGCTCTTCATCCTGCCTTACATGGAGGAGAAGGCAGGTGAGACCATGCACCAGCAGCTCCCTGCACACACTGAGGTTTGCAGTCCCAAGGAAGGGCCCAATCCTGCACCAGGCAGGCAGAGCTGCCTTTGACAGCCAGGCAAGGACATGCTGGGGACACAGGCACCCCCCAAGGCTGCAGCTGCTGCTGGGGATGAGCCCTGGCCAGCCTCTTACCGCTCTGTGGCTCTCCTGGCCCTGCAGCAGCTCCTTGGCCTCCTGCTCCCACTGCCCCACGCGGCTCCGCAGGCCTCGGGACTGGGACAGGGTCGTGTCCACCAGGGCCAGCAGGGCACCCGAGTCCTGCTTCAGCCTCGAGGCTTCCTCCTGAAACACAGACACAGTGAGCTCCCCAGCATCTCCCCAGGGCCCACCAGGAACCAGAGGCAAAGGGGGAAAAGGGTAGGAAGATGCCTATCTAGGGGCTCTCCAACAGGGATGGAGCCCTGGGAAGGGCTGAGCTGGTGGTAGGATAAGCAGGGAGGGCATCAGGAAGAGCAAAAGGGCATCTCCTGGCCTGACAGGCACGAAGCCCTCACCTGAAAGGAGCTGATGTCCATCTCTGTCAGGCGGGACAGGGAGCTGAGGAGCACCAGGCTGCCCTGATAAGCCGTGTCTGCCTTGGAGGCCATTCCATCAGCATCAGCCTTCAGGCCTCCAACCAGCGACTTGAGCTCCTCATACCTGTACAGATGTGAGGTTGGAGAGCCTGGTACCAGCCAAGCTGCCAGCCTCCCGCCCCAGCATTAATACCACCATCTGCATTGACTCGTTCACATTCCCCAAAGCTCCACGCAGATTTATCACATGTAAAACATCCATTACAAACATTCCCTGCATCCCAGCCCCTCCAATGAGCAGGGCATCTGCTGGCTCCTTACTCCTGCTCCAAAATCAGAGGTTGTTTCATACAGCTGAACCCTCACAGGCTCCATGGTGGCTCTGCTGATCCCTGCCCTACCCCTATATGTTTTCTCCTGCACATCCCTGTTTAACCTCTTAACTTCCTTCAAGGCTGCTGCTCACACCCCATCCATGGTGTGCAAAGTCCCAGCACCATCGTGGTGGGCTCTGGAGAGGCCAAGTCTGACCAAAGGAGACACCGTGGGCTTAAATTCTCCCTTTGGGCTACACCCAGCCCAGACTTTCAACCACATGTGGAAATCATCCTCGGAAGCCTGTTCACACATGTGGTGATGCTTTGCCCAGCTGCAGGCAGTCCCCAGGAGCATTGAGGGCTGTGAGGTGGGAAGCAAACCCTCCACAGAGCTGCTGACCCTCCATCTGCACCCCTGACATGCCAGCGAATCCCCTGCCTCCAGCTGCCCATTTCTGCAGCTCAGATGGGGAGGCAGGGAAGAGGGGCCAGGATTCTTGGCCATGCCCTGCTCCCTCCCAGGGGCACACAGAAGACACAGAGGCCAAGGCAGGCTGTGCTCACCTCCCGGGCAGCCCTGGCAGGGAGCCCTCGGTGCCCTCTCCGCCGGCGGCTGCGCGCAGCAGCTCCAGCGCCTCCTGTGCATCCTCCTGCGCCGCCCTGGCAGCCTGGTCAATGGCATTGGCTGCCTGAGTGTGCCTGCAGAGCACAGAGGGGCTTGTCACAAAGGGCTCCCACCCAGGTTTCCTCCACCAGCTTCCTGTACTGCTGCCTTCACTGATTCACCCCCCTGGGAAACACAGCATGTCTGCAAAGGCGACCTGTACTTCTCTTGTTCCCCCTGCATCTCCCAAGGAGAGAGGAGCATTGGGGAGGGCACAAGCTCTCTGTTCCAACTGGATATCCAAGGGGAAAACTCTGATCCCAAAGATGCTTCTAAATCACATCCAGTTACATCCTCAAAGACAGCTGAGGATAAGTCTATAGGGCAGCAAAGACAGCCCAGCAGTTGTATCTTCCCCTGCTCCAGGGCTGGCAGATGTCAAACAGAACCCTCCAAAAAGGACCTTCTGGGCACCGAGCAGGATCTCAGTCCTCCTCCCCTCTCTCTTGGCTAACAGTGGGAGCAACTCACCTGTTGGCCAGTCTCAGAGCCTCCTGGGCCAGCAGCAAGAACTGATTGGAACCCCCAGGAA
>NW_005054357.1:3565944-3576707 GCF_000277835.1 Geospiza fortis | reverse complement strand
AGCAGGAATGGTCTGAGGAGAGGAGAAGGGAGAGAGGTGTGAGTGCTCTTCTCTGCTCTCCATCCAATTTGGCAGTGAAAGAGGCAACTACAGCATGTTAAACCTCCACCACCCCCAGAGACCCCTGCCAGCTCCTCTCAAGGTCCTGACCCCAAAGAAAGGACCACCAGAACACCCACATTCACAAAACAACATCTGTAATTCTTTAAATCCTTGCTTTCTCCGTAGATTTTTTTCCATCCCTGAGCTGAACTAGGAGCGTGTCACACAGGATGCTCTTACCACCCGAAGGAGAGCGGCGCCGCTGCGATCCAGGTCCAGCCTGGCTCTCTCCAGCAGCTGACGTGTCTCCTGCACCTGCCTCTCATACTGGCTGCCCAGAGACCTCAGTCTCTCCACTGTTGCCTTGACCTCATCCAAGCGGCTCTGGGAGCTGGACCCCTGCCCCTTCATCCTGGCCACACGGCCTTCCAGAGACCTGCCGGAGGCTGGTGAGAAGGAAAGAGAAAGGCTGAAGAAAAACTTGTTGCTGTGCAAAAAGGCCCAGGCAGAAAACCCTCCCTGATACAGCCCAGATGGCCCTATCCAAGAGCAGTGGGCAGGTGGTACCTTGAAGGCTCAGGGTTTCCCTGAGGATGGTCCTCAGCATCTCCTCAGCCACCAGCATCCTCCCCTCCAGCTCCTGGCTGGTCCCACCTCCAGCTCGCACCTCTGACAGGAGCAGCTCCAGCTGTGCCAGCTGCTGCAGGCACAGCTCCACCTGCAACCACAGACAGGCATCAGCCAGCAGCATACTAACCCCATGAGGAAAAGGCCAGGGGGAATCCAGGGTCACAGTCAGGCCTGAGGACAGAGACCAAAATGAAGGCTCATTTTAAGATGGGACACAAAGGATCAGTTGGATCAGGTACAAAGCCAAGGTTTGAATTCACATTTCACCTGCACCAGGAATAGATGCTTGAGGAGAACAGGAGGAGACGCTAAGGGTGAGCAAATCTCTGCAGCTAAGTGGCCCTGGGGCTGGCACAGATGCTCACCTGCTCTTTCACCTGGCCATAGCAAGCTGGGCACTCACTCTCTTCACAGCGGGGACCCTCAAAGCCAGGTTTGCAGATGCAGCTCCCGTCACTCCTGCACTTCAGGGGCTCAGCACCAACTGAGTCACAGTTACAGGCTGCAGGTCAGAGAGACACAGGTTCAGGGGAGCCTGGCTCCACCTCAAGCCACAGCACATCTCTCCCTGCTTTCTTGCCACCACTCAGCCTGTGCTTTGGTTCCTGCTCACCATTCCCACTTCCCAGCATCCTCCTTCCCATCAAGCCACTCCAAAGTCAGTCATGGCTTTTCTTACTCATCCGCAGCTCAGACAGCATCTGGGTCTCACCTCTGCACTTGTGAGCAGGGTCAGGGGCCAGGGGGTTCCCAAAGAAGCCATCCTTGCAGCGGTCGCAGTAGAAGCCAGCAGTGTTGTAGATGCACTTGAGGCACTCGCCGGTCTGGCGGTCGCAGTTGCCCACGGCGTTGGGCTCCACGTTGCCATTGCAGCGGCACGGCTGGCAGGGCTGGGAAGCTGCTGGGTCTCCAAAATAGCCATCAGCACAGTACTCACAACTGGGACCTGGGAAAGGAGACGTGGGCAGAAGTTAATGCTTGTGCCCGGGAGGCAGAGGCTGACTGCTTGTGCCCCACAGAAATGGGGGTGTTCAGCCCCATCAGGGCTGGCACCACAGCTGCTCTGCTGTCAGCACCACCACGGCCAACACACAATGCCCTACACATGCTCTTGAAAACTGGGCGCCACAACTGACCTTCTACAAGTCATTTCTTATTCATTTTTTTCCTTATTTTTTGCTTCCCTCCCTTTCCTACCCATCCTTTCTCCACCCATGTTACATTTAGAGGAGAACTTTTCCCAGAGATCTTGGTGTGTTTACCCAACCCCTGGGGCTCAGACACCCCACCACAGGCAGGAGGGGCAGTGTCGCAGGCAAGCTGGGCTGAGAGGATGGCGTGGATCTGCCCACTCCAAGCACACCTGTATGAAAAGGCAGAGCAGAAGCAAGAAGGGAATTACCAGCAGCTCCAGGAGGGCAGTGGTCACAGATGACCTCCTCACCACCCGGCCCCACAGAGCAGCCCTGGCCGGGCCCGCAGGGGCAGCTCCTGCAGCTGTGGGGCTGCCAGGGGTCTCGGTAGGAGCCGAAGGGGCAGCTGGCACCATTGCCCACGTTTTCATCTCCAGAGTAACATTCACCTGGAGGAGCAAGGAGAGGGCTTAGGGCAGTTTGCTCACACTCCCAGTGGGACATCCTCCACCACTGCAGACACAGCAACAACAGCACCCATGGTCCAGCAACCTCCACGAGAACTCTTCAGATCCCCAGCATGCCCACCTCATGCACCACATAAAATCATGAAATGGTTTGTGTTGGAAGGGACCTTTAAAGGTCATCTAGTCCAACTCCCCTGGAATAGGCAAGGACTTCTTCAACTAAACCAGGTTGATCAAGCTCTGTGCAACCTGAGGCATTGCCATGCTTAACTTTCAAATAAGAAGTCACTAGCGAAGAAATATTGCTATCTGGGCAGCAGGAGATGGTTTTTCTCTCTCCCACATGCATCCAATTTGTTCCAAATGCATCTGACTGCAGTGCTTCTAGGCTCTGGGGAGTTTTGTCTTGGATGGTCCCCACATTTCAGACCCAAGTCACAGATTCATGATCACAGACAGAATCTCAGAAGCACAGACACATTAAGGCTGGAAAAGCCCTCCAACACCGTCGAGTCCAACCTGATACAAATCCCCACCTTGTCAACCAGCCCAGAGCAGCGAGAGACATATCCGGTCCTTCCCTGGACACCTCCAGGGATGATGACTCCACCACCTCCCTGGGCAGCCCCCTACAATACCTAGTGACACTTCCATGAAGAAATTCCTGTGAAGCCAGCAGTCTCGACTCCCCTGTGTCCCTATTCTCGGGACACAGGCAGCCTCCCTGCATTCCCATCCAGCCCACAAGCACAGAATGGTGGTGCTGGCTTCTCTTACCGGTGTCAGGATCACAGGTTCCTCCCCCCTGGCAGTTGCAGGGCACGCAGGAGCTGAAGGGCCCCTGGCTGGGGGTGTCTCTGCGGTATCCAGGGGCACAGCTCTGGCAGAACTGCCCGTGGTGCCCCGCCGGGCACTGGCAGCGCTCCACCCACGGCGCCAGGACACCGGGCACGGGCTGTGCTGACACCAGGGTGACATTGTCGATGTAGCCGGTGCCTGCAGGGGAGTAGGGCCAGTGACCCGCGGGGATAGTGGCTCCACCCGCCCAGCCCCACAGCCAGGACCGGCACAGGGGGCACATTCCAATGCAGTGCCCCCGGGTAAGTGGAGCAGCCACATCGGTTACTATCCTGCTCAATCTCTTTGCTATTTAATTCTGCCCCCTCGGAGCACTTACTGTTTTTATCTTTTCATAAATTTTAGCAAAGGTGTACCCATCTCCAGCAACCAAGAGAAGCCAACTTTGTCAGCTCCCTCTGCACTTACTGTACTCCCCAAAGGTGGCTCGGATCCAGAGGGCTGTCAGGTTTCCCAGCAGCCTGCGAAATTCAAAGTGATTCAGCCTTGGGCTCCACTTGCTGCTTGGGTGCTCGTCCAGCCTGCCGTGGGAGAGGGGGGAAGTGGAACTGGTTTCAGAAAACTGAGGTGCCTCTTCCAAAAAACACAACAGCCCTTGCCCACCTCCCTCCTGGGAGCTTAAGGCTTTGGGCAATGACCTCCATGCATGCAAGTGATCCAGAGTTGAGAACCCAACCTGACCTCAAGCCACATTTTCTCCTGCCCCTCTCACAAAGTAACCTCCTCATCCAGGACAGAAGCACCTGAGATGCACCCAGCCCAAACCAGCGGCCATTTGCCATCGCCAAAGGACCACAGCTGAACCCAGAACCTCCTTGAAGTCTCAGCCATTCTTGCTCCCCCTGCCCCAAGCACCCCAGCTTCCCCCTTTACCTGAACGTGTACATGTGGCTGACACCACAGGGCAGGACCTCTCCCTGGGGCAGGAAGGGGGCAGTGACTCTCAGGCCGTGTCCCTCCAGGACCACATCATGTGGGGACGGCTGCCGGCCCCCTCGGTCCAGGCGGTAACCAAAGGAGAGTGTCTGACCATAGCTCAGCTGCTGGTTCCCAAGGAATTTTGCTGCAGAGGGAAAATCAAAGGCTTAAAATCTTTCCTTCCTCCTAAAAGCTCAGTTCATGGGATCAGAGCAAGCCAAGGGTTCACTCTGGCCACCACTGATCCCACACCTACCAGGTGCCATGAAGTATATGGGCTCTGATGTCCTTGCTGCTATGAAGGCATCCTGGTGGCGTGGGGACCACTGGAGCTGGGCTGGCGAGCCGCTTTCATGGACCCCTCGCCAGCCCTCAGTACCTGGAGCACAAACAAGGAGCAGTCAGCCTGCACAGGGAAGGTGTTCCTAGGATTCCAGCAACCTTCTTGAGCTGTGTCTTATCAAAACTCTCCGGCTTCCCACCCTGACCTCTGAGGGGGCAGCACAGTTATCTCTGTGCCCACACATCTGTAAATCAGCCTGGCTGGGCACAGAGGCCTCCTTCCAAGTGCAGGAAAGACATAATGAGGAAATCCTATGCTCCCCTCAACCCTTGGACTATACTTCTGCCTGTGACCAAGCCATCCCATCACAGCAAGGTCGCTGCAGCCACAGGCAGGCTGGATGAGCTCCCAAGGAGCAGGCACTGCCCAAGGCTGACTTCCAGCAGGGCTGTGCACCACGTGGTTCCTCCAGCCCTCTGAAGAGAAGGGATGGCAAACACACACGCCCAGGAGCCACGGGGTGTCCTGCTTGGGCTTCACCTTGCTGGAAGGTGGAGGTGATGTTGTGGACACTGTGGTTGTCCGCGCTGACACACGTGTCCGAGTGCCCGTAGCAGAAGCAGGGGGAGCAGCCTGCAGGGTTCCTGGCATCCAGGTTGTAGAAGTGTCGCTTGCACCTGGGAAAATGCAAGAAGATGACAATGTTCAAGTTGTTTTCTCCTTTTACTGGCCCACACAACCATCCCTGGGATGCAGTACAGCCATCAGCAGGGTTTAAGGTCATCACTGGGCTGGGATGGCGAGATGGGCATGTGCAATGGCTTTGACCAGACAGGGGACAGGGCTAGATTGGATACTGGGAAGAAATTGTCCTGTGAGGGTGGTGAGGGACTGGCACAGGGTGCCCAGAGGAGTTGTGGCTGCCCCATCCCTGGCAGTGTCCAAGGCCAGGCTGGATGGGGCTTGGAGCAACCCAGGATAGTGGAAGGTGTCCCTGCCCATGGCAGAGGTGGAATGAGATGAGCTCTAACATCCTTTCCAACCCCAACCATTCTAAGACTTGGTGAACTTGGGAAGTGACTGCAGAGAGAAGGAGGCTGTGCCAGGCCATGTCCAGCACATGCTCCTGCCCCTCACCTCTGGCAGTGCTCCCCAGTGACGCTGTCCTTGCAGACGCAGTGGCCGGAGTGACAGCCTCCCACGCTGCCCGCCGGGTCACACTCACACTGCAGGCTCCTGCAAAGGCACAGCAGCAACCTCTACCTGGACTTCCAGTTTGGCCTGGGAGCCAGCGCTTCCTGCTAGCACACAAGACAGCAGAGAACCCTCCCAGCTACCATTCCCATGCAAGAAGCGGGGAAATAAGCTGCACAGCCACCTCTTTCCAAAATCTGCCACTCTATGGGCGCCAGGTTGAGCCAGTGCCCATTGCTACTGCTCCAGGGCATCCCAGAGCATCAGACCCACCCACAAGCGCAAAGTGAAGCTCCACCGAGCTTAATAAACCCTGGATGAGTTTAATAGACCTTGGCTGAGCTCCAGCAAGCAGCATCACCCCAGGGAGGCTTGGGCAGGAGGCCAGGCCAGGACTGCAGGCAGCCCAACACCCTTTGCCTGCCAGCAGCCCCAAAGGAGCAACGGCAGGGTGAGGTGGGGAAGAAGAGGACACACCTGAGGAAGCCAGATCAGAAACATTTCTAAAGGTGTTTAAACAGGGCTTCATGAAAAGGAAGAGATTGATCTTTGCATGTGCATCTCCTTGTGAGTGGCACCAACATGAGGCAGCCCCACAATGGGCAGGTTTTGATTTACAGGGCTGTAGCTTGTTGGGCATTATCTGGGTAATGAAGCCATCACCTGAGAGAGTGGCTAAGTTCAGATTTTGATGGTGTTGCAGGACACCATCAAAGCCCTACAGGCTGGCAGGGAGGTCCAGCCTCAGTCAAACCCACTCTCTCCTAGACGGTTGGCTTAAGGTTGTCCATGAACTGCTATGAAACCAGCCCTGCCTTTGCAGGGGCTGTTTTCAGCCAGCACAGGCCCCAGGAGAGCTCTGGAGGCTGGCCCTCCCTCTGCCCCATGGCACCGATGGTGGCAGCACTCACTGCCCGCGGCTCCTGCAGCCTGCCTCGGACAGGGACTCGAAGCCTGGCTGGCACTGGTCACACTTGTCCCCCATCACTCCAGGCTTGCAGCTGCACCGGCCATCGCTGTCACACTGCGGGCCAAGGGAACCTGCAGGGAGACAGGAGGGAGAGGCTGGCATGGGCACCTTCCAACCCACATCACTCTGTGAGTTCGTGATTACCTCAGAGGGCAGGTGGGCCTTGAAACCTGTGGTCTGGTAGGTCAGGACAGAGGCTGCCCTGCCCAGGAGGTGCCCGGAGCCCCCCGAGCCCAGGCAGGACTGCGCACGTACCCCAGGGGTGGCAGAGGCAGGGCAGGCAGCAGAGCCCCCCGTGCTGTCGATAGAAGCCCTGCTGGCAGCGCTCACAGCGCACGCCCTCCGTGTGGCCCTGGCAGCCCAGGCAGCGGAAGCCGTTCCCCGTGTCCCGCAGGAGCTGCCAGTCAAAGATGCACTGCCTGGACATCCCGTTGCAGTCACACACTGCGGAGAGGAGAGCACAGACACGTCTCAGATGGTGCAGCAGTCCCACCCTGAGGGGCAGGGAGCAGGGGGCAGGCGCTGCAAACCTCCCCTTCGCGCCCTGTCAACAGCGAGCTGCTTCCCCACATCTCTGTGCTTGTCCCCATGTCTGTGTCCATCAGCCACCCCAGTGCCACCGGTGTCCACATCCCCACACAGCGGAGGAATGCCCCATTTCACTGCTGAGGATGGACAAACCCGAGCCAAGCAGCCACAATCCACACAACAGCACTGCCAGGGCTGTTCTCCATTCTTCCACAGGTCTTGCAACACAACCAGGACATTGAATAAGCAGAGATGGTTTAAAAAAAAACCCAGTCTTGTCCTGAGAAAAGCATGGGTCAGCGACTGGAGACTTTGGAGGAAAAGGAAAAGTTTCCTGAGGTTATTCTTTTTTCACCCAGCCAGGAGTGAGTTGAGTAGGAAAAGCTCAACCAACGTCCACCAGGTCCCCCCAGCCAGGTCTGCAGTGCAGGGTGATGAGGAGTGGTCTGTGATCCAAGGAGCTTGGTGGAAGTGTGCCAGCCATGAGGGAGATCAGCAAAAAAGGTTTGGTGGGATTGGACCCCACCCTCCCTCATTTTATAGAAAAGCTGCAGCTGCCCACACTGCTGCATGGGGAATGGCAGGAAGAACAGGCATGAGATTCTGCATTCCTCTACAGCCAAGACAGATCATCGCCCTGGACATCAGACTCAGGCATCTCACCAGATGTGCCTGCTCCAGCACCCCACTGCCTTGTCCAGCTGCTCCCTTGAAGCCACCTTGCACCTACTTGGCAATCCCTCAGTGGCCAGAACTGGAGCATTTAATCCTGAGGACCTTTACTCCAGACACGCTCCTCAGGATCACTGGGAAGAGCAGGCACATCCGAGAGAATGGCTGGCAAAGACAGGCAGGAGAAAGAAACATCCCAAGGGAAAAGCCAGGTCCTCAGGGGCACAGAGCCTGCTGAGGAACTGCTCCAAACCACCCTGATGCTGCCATGGGGGCCTCCACCTCCCTCTGAGGAGCTCTGCTCACTGCTTTGGACAGGAAGGACAATTCCCAGCTACTCAACCCCTTCCCAGGTCACCTCTGAGAGCATAGGAGGTGGAGAGAGCCCAAAACTGGGCAGAATCCTGCTGCATGGATACAGACAGTGCCTTGTGCTCATACACACGGAGCCTCCTCCTCCTTCCCAGTTCTCTTCTGGCACAGCTCAGCCCCAGGGTACAACGTTCCTGTCCTCTGCATCCGTGATTCCTGGGGCCAGGCAAAGCCTCCTGCTCTCCTCTCACACCTGGGCGCCGCCCTCCCACACACCCATCGGCACCGCATTCCAGAGGGAGGCACTCAGGAGCCTCTGCCAAGGGGAGAGCTGACCTCATGCGCCAGCAAACAGCGAGAGAGGCTTTTCCAGCTTCAGCAAGCACAACTCTTCCCTCCCAGCCTGGCTGCAGGAGTCTGAGACCAAGCTCAGGAGATAGATGTTCTGCCACCCTAGCCTGCTGGGAGGGGACCTGTGGGCACAGAATTCCTGCCTCTAGGGCCTGGGAAAGCAACTCCAGCCTCAGAGAGCACCAGCAGTGACCAAAGGGCATGGACAACACAAAGGACCATTGGAGAGCAACAGTGTGACACTTTCTTCAAATCTTTGTGCTCACCTTCACAGCAGAAAGATCCCACTTGGGTTGATCCCACTCCCCAACCCTCTACACTCCAGCTAGATCTCAAGCTGGAAGGACAAATAAGATACTTTGAGTTGAACTCCACCCATGCATCACCCTACGACTACGCAATGCAGAGGATTTACTGGCTTGCTAAATTACAGGCATGAGCACCATTCCCCCAGGGAAGGAAAACCTTTCTTTGAGTGTTTCTCTGCTGCTGCAGCATGTCAGGAACCAGCTCCACAGCCCTGGAACAAATTCCTGTCTCGCTGATTCAAAGCCATTTATGACACTGTGGCAGGTTAGTGCCACCACTGCACTGGTGTGCCTGCTCCTGGTGTTCTCCCAGAAACCCAGGGGCTCAGGCAGGCTAATCCTTACCAAGGGTAAGGCACTGGAATTGATAACGAGATGGAGCAGGAAGGAGCTGCTGGAGGATGAGGACCAACTGAGGAGAGGATCACTTCTCTATCCAGGTGCCCTGAGGCTCTGCTCTGAGATCATCCATGGAAAAGAGCAGGTTCAATTGGAGGAAAAGTTTTGCAGCTGGATTTCTTCAGTACTATGTCAGGATGCAGGAGATCCATGGCACACACCCAGCAGGATGTCATTCCCCCAGCTCCCACCCAAGAAGAAAGCATGAAAAGTGCTTGATGGCTGTGCTCAGATGAATTCTCACATCAGAAGGGCTTGGAGAAGAAGACAGGCAGCTTCAGGCTTCCTAAACTGTCTCCTTAAATTCACAAAACCAGGCAATGAGGGTGGCCCTGGGTCTGTGAGGATCCAACAGCCCTGTACAGGTGAGACAGCCTGCAAAGATCCCTCCTTCCATCAGGAGAACAACAGAGCTCTGCATGCAGTCAGGCTCCATGTCAATAAAGCCATCCCCTGCTCCTGGGACAGTGACCCACAAGGCTGTCCCATCTGCTGCTCCAGGGCTGGCTGTCCCCACTGCCCACCTTCACACTTTCTCACTGCAGGAATATCCGCCTGGGGCTCCATCAGCAGACTGAACTCACTCGAATTTTTATGCTGCACCATAAAACCACAGCTGTTACTGAACACTGGCTTTACCTACACACAGAAATGGGTTCAAGAGTCCCTGGGAAAGCAGCACTTTCCCACACACTGCCAGGAGGGAGCAGAGGAAGAATTGATATCAGTATTTTAAAACTTAGATGTAATTAAGGTGATGTAATAATTAACCCAAGTAGCATCTACAGCAAAACAGAATTTTTTTTCTTTTGAAAAAACCCAAACCAAAACACTTATTCAGCACTTATTTCCCATTCACCAAACTTTAAACTGATAAAATTCAACTTCAAGCCCAGAAAGCTTATTTCAGATCATCAGTACTGGGGTCAAAAAAAATTAAATTGCTCAGTATTTACAAAATCACTCAGTATTTACAAAATATATGCAAAAAACTGATTTTGGCCAAACATACCCATCTCCAGACTATAGGCCAATGAAACTGAAGTTGGATAGCTGAATTACCACTGGGCTGAACATGTTTAAATCTCCCTCCATGACACTCTGCCTGCATGAGCTTTGCATGTGCAAGAGGATCTGCTGGATTCTTAAAGCTGTGGACTGCAGGGGACTCCTGTCTCCTCTAGGATGTGGCACCTTGTGGGCACCACAGACTCGCACAAAATCCAAACACTGCCTCGTTATTGCAGCAAACTGAATCCTGGATGCTCTTCCTCAGGCTCGGGGAAGGTTTTGCTTCCAGCACTGATGGGCAGATCAGCCACTGCCCAGGCGATGCTTGTGCTCCCACCCGCATCCCACCTGGCAGCAAAGCTCTGCACCGACAGCACGAAGGTAATTGCATACAAATAACTCATTGAAAGGGGATGCCAGTGACCAAACTGACAAAAACTGACAAAATTATTCATGGTGGAGGAAAACTAACCTCGGAGGAAAGCTAAGAAGCGCCTTCAGATCCAGCACCAATGCCGAAGGCGGGAGGGGAAGAGTGCTCTAGCAGGGAGTCCCAGCCAGATTCCAGCTCCCGGCCCTCTCCAGCACGAGAGCTCCGAGCCGATCTGCGGCGGCAGCAGGGCAGGAAGAGCCGCTGCAGAGCCCCAGAGCCCCAGAGCCCCATCCCCGGCCCCAGGCTCACCTTGT
>NW_005054357.1:3562567-3565292 GCF_000277835.1 Geospiza fortis | reverse complement strand
TGGAACAGGATGAGCTCACAGGAGCCTGGGGAGGGTGCATGGGGGCTGCCTGCTCGCAAGCCAGGTCCAGCCAGCCAGCCTGCAAGAGCAGGGCTCGTTTCAGGTGACTAGCAGGACTGGAGATGCAAAGAGACCCAAAATTAGCTTGAATAAATGCCCAGAAAGCAGATCAATTGGGATTTACCAGATAATCATCAAGTTCAGGAAATCCCCAGACCTAGAAATGAGGTGGAGTTTGGAATCATCACAGATATTTGTCTACTTTTGCTCCCGAGATGGAAAATGAGCTTAGATGGGTCCTTGGCCTCACCCACTACATCATTTTTACACTAGAAGAAGGATGAGGAGAGGAGACAAAGAGGGGAGAAACGCTTGTCTGAGGCTGCTGACAGAGCCAGGAAGATGCCAGGCTCCACAGTCCCAGGTCCATAAGCACTTTGTTCTCAAGGACAGCTGACAAGCCACACAGGGCATGAAGGCCAGCTCCACCTCAGTCCTTGCCTTTGCCTTGCAGGAGGACATGACCACTTCTACAGGGGAATAGAGAAATCTGGAGGGAGGGGTTCTCCACATCCCACACATGTCAGGACAAGCAGGACTCCAGCACATCCTCCTGCCCTGTGAAAGCAGCCCATCAGAGGGGCACAGTGAGGGATGGGCCCTCGTGCTGCATCACAGCCGCTCCCCTGCCCAGTGCCATGAGACTCCTTGTGTCACAAGTGACTGCCAGTGGTCCAGGAGCACCCTTGAATACAATGAAAACACCTAACAAGTGCATCCCCAGAGACACAAGTTGCCTTTTAGGTCCCTTTCTGCATTAGGGACTCAAACTCAATCCAAGGTGTGACATGCTGCTCACTTCAGGCCTGACAGAGCAGGGTGATTAACAGTGAGCTCCTTGTCTGAGCCTCTTGCACTGCCCAACAGCCTCCAGACACTGCAGACACCTGGAGCTGACTCACAGGGCTTTCCTCTGGCTCCTGGTGATCTCATGGGCACAGCCAGCCCAAACACACCACATCTCTGCACCTCCCTTTGCCAACTGTACCTGCCTCTGCTGCTTGAGTCAACTTTTACAAACAGGAGGTTTCCTTTTCGTTTGACTTGCTGGATCTTAATTCAGCTCACAACAAGGAATACAACTTCCCAAAAGTCATAGTGGTGTGGTGGGCTTTGGCATCTGAGGTTCTTTTATCTGGTTTACATTAGTTGTTTTTAGGTGAGATAAAATTACTCATGGTGTTTCCACCAGTTCAGCAGTTCTTAGGATCCACTCACAGCTCTGAGGAGACACAATCCCTTCTGCTCTTAAGTACATCACTTGCCCACAACACCTCTGCTGTGTCCTTCCTCCTCTGCTCAGGAAGGCCATCTCCAGCAGCATGGTCCACAACAGCAGCTCCCTTAGACCTCACCCAGACCACATCCTTGGCTGACTTCTCTCCTGGAAAACCAGCCCTCCACAGCAGGAAGCTTTTCCCTTCCCTGTCTCCTCTGTTACCCCATTTATCTCACCCTTGCCACCCCACCTCTCACCCCACTTGTGCAAACAAGGCCGTGACAGCTCGCTCCTCAGTCATCTCTGTGTTGACTCAGACTACTCTCACCCTGCCATCTGCCTGTGCTTCAACAGGACCTCTGGAAACCACGTGCCATGAGACTACCAAGAATGTATTTCCTGGGGCCCTGATTTTCCAAACACATCTGATCTGGAACAAACAGCTGCCCACCAGCCTCCACAGAGCAAATGTCCCACTGCAACCTATGGCAGCACCCTTTAGAAAAGGTCTCACACCAACAGGACTACCAGAGATGTTTCACCTTTTAGAGTAAGCAAAAGTGTCAGCAAAGGGAGGCATAAAGAACAGCTGTGCTCATCAGACACTGCAATGGAGCAGTTTTGTTTCACTGGAAAACCTGTCTTTCGATCTGCAACACAGGAAAAGTCCTTCTTGAAGATGGTTTATGTTCATTCCCAACAGAGCCAAAAAAGCTGCTCCTGCAGGCAGACCACTGTGGCTCACAAGTTCATCAGTCCTTGAGGATGTGGCTGTGGCAGAATTAACTGCTCCAAAACCAGTCTGAAATAACATAATAATGTAAATTTTGCTGATGGTTGCTGGTGAAAAGTGATGGATGTGTAAAAACTCTGGAGTGATAGTTTTATTAATATAAGCAAGGGAGAAAACCCATTTTGTGACATGCCAGATGAACACCATGATCCTGTGAGCCCTTGCACCCCAGGTCAACCCTTGCATCCCCAAGCCTCCTCCTGCAAGGGCCCATCAGATCTGGCACATCATCCAGTTGGAAATCCTCTGGGATTTCCTCACAGTGTGCAAAACCAGTGACCATGATGTGCTGGTATCACCAAACACCAGTGCAGCAATGGAGCCTGGACTTCGGTCTCTCTCTGACATTGGGGTGCCCTGGGACAAGTCCTGGACTTCAGTCTCTCCTCTGACACTGGGGTGCCCTGGACAAGTCCTGCTGCCAGCCAGAGGCAGCGGGAGCAGCTGTAGGGGATGGGCAGAGGCAGGCAGGGATCCCCGGCAGGAGCAGGCGGGGCAGGGCAGAGCAGTGGCACAGCAGGGAAGGGCTGTCATGTCTGGCCTTGCCTTGCTGTGCCCTGCCCGGCCCAGAGAGGGCTGAGACAAACAGGGATGAAGGGAGAAGGCATTGCCATCCAACTGCAATGAGGGGAATTGCCATTCCCCTCTCTATC
>NW_005054357.1:3551140-3562520 GCF_000277835.1 Geospiza fortis | reverse complement strand
GGGGGCACTGAAGGTATCAAGCCAGCAGCCAACTACAAACAATAACTAACTAGAACATGGTCCAACATGTCACAGCTGTAGCTGGGGAGCACAGGACACTGCCAGCTCGGTGTGACAGCTGTATGACCTCCTCCACTTCCTCAGATCCACACAAACACGCCAGACACATCTCCCTCCAGGCAGCTGTTCCCAGCACTTTATAACCTGTAACAATACCTTGTCCTCCCCAGAAATGAGAGGGAACCCAGCTCAGGTCAGTCCAAGCCCTCCCCACTGCCACCTTCTCACCTGCCCCCCCTGCTTCTCCAGAGAGAACACGAGAGAAGATGGAGCTTGAACCCGGGCAGTGAGAACAAACCAACAGGGAACTGAAGGAGAATAAAGGCTACCAGAGCATGGCTTGGACACTGCTCAGCAAGGTGCCTCCTCACCCACCTTGGTCAGGCACTGGCTACACTGAGCAGAGAGTATCTGAGGAGGGGATCTCCACTTGGGCTTCAAAATATTGGTAGAACAGTTTGGCAACCTGCAAGCCATTATGATGGTCCCTTGGAGCTGGGTCTGCTCCTCCCTGTACGAGATTTCTGAGTAGCTACTCGGGTTACTCTTACCTTGTCATCCTCCACTGTCCTCTAGCATTACCTCTGAAAACCACATGAATGCTCAAGTTCATCCTCAAGATCACCTGAGACACATCTGCACAATGCCCACAAAAAAAAAATCTTTAAAAAAAATCTTTATCTCCTGGAGATAAAAATCCTGAAGATAAAATAAAGAACACAGACTTGCTTCCTAATCTAAGCATTTTCACCTCAAAATGGTAAGAGGCTCCATATCAACCAACAGTCCATGCAAGGTCAGAACAGTCCCACCACCCATTGTCTGCTCTCCCTGACTGCTCCCCACAATCCAGCTGAAACCTCAGCCAGATTTCACCAGCTGGGATTTGCTTCACAAAAACACTGGCAAGAAAAAAAAAAGACATATTTTAGAAAACAAGTTAATTAGTGACAACTGAAGAATGAAAGTACACAAACTGACATGCAAAAAAAAAAAAAAGAATTTACCAGCTGAGATGGGATTAGCTCTGATGCAAGTTAATGAGACCTGTGTGCTTTCCTCTGCTGAGAAAAACAACAGAAATCCAGCTGGAGCTGAAAGACAAGTGTAAATGCAGAAACAGCCTAGTCTCTTATCACTGCAATCTGTCCTTAAAAATTTGCTTCATTCAGGCCAGGCTCTGGGAGACAGGGCCCAGGAACAACACAGAGCACCCAGATTTGTGGCAGTACCCAGTAAGTTCAGCTTCTTTATTCAGGGTTTGGTTCGTTTTTTTTTTCTTTTCCCAGAAGCCTTATCCTTTTCTACCTGTTTAGTAAAAGGATTTTTCCCTTACAGCACAAATAAACTCCCCCCAGTTCCTCAGGGCTTTCCACGAAGACAGTGCCACTCCAACAGCACCAGCACCAACAACACTGTGTGTTTTTAAGCCCTGGAAAACCAGCAGCTTAAAATCCATCACAGCCATGGCAGTGAGCAGTGGACACAAGGAAAAACCATCATCCCTGTCATCTGTGTCCCACCACATGCATTTCCAAGTTTCTTCTCCCCTTTTCCCACACCAAACCAGGGTGTCTAAGGAGCAAGAGGTGATCTTGCAACTGAGACACATCACCTTCAATATCCTACCACAAAAAAATAAAGTAATACTCAACAGAATTCCCAGGTATAAGGGGTTACAAATATTCAGACTTTATTATAAATAAGAAATACTGTTTTATACATAAAAACTGCAAGTGTTGCATTTTGTTCACCGCCCCAGACAGCAAGACCACAGATTAAGGCAAAAAAAGCTGGAGTGAAGGCACATACTGAGGGGGCCACAGTCAGGAATAAGGTGATGAAGGGATGTCACGTGTCATCCATGACACCCAGCACTCCACCAGCAGCTGTCACATCATCACATTACGTAAAGAAATAACTGGACTTATACAATGAATAATGGCTGTAATGCAGTACTGATTAACAGATCGCTTATAAAGATTTTTTTTTATTTAAAAATAAAATTCTGTTAAAAACGGCTTAAGAAAAAAAAAAAAAAAAAACAAAACACAAGAGAGCAGGAAACCTTAGGCCTGAGGTCAGCCAGGGCATGCACACATCTGCTCTTCTCACAGCCTTGGCAGAGGTGATGTGGTCACAGCTATCTTCCCAGAGTGACCCAATGTCCCTGTGTGTGCAGGCACAGGGAGCTCTCCTCCAGAGGTGCTTCCAGGCAGGAGGAAAATCCCACAATCATTAAGGGAAGGGATAAAAGAGCCATGCAGAGTTTGCTGGGAACAGCAGCAGTGTCTGCACCAGGCCTCCTGCCTTGCACAGTGGTATCAAGATGTCCCCAAATGCAGCTCTCTGACCACCTCAGCGCTGGTCTGGTCTCCCAACAGAGCTACAGCTCCTCCCAGCTCAGCTGCAAAGCCACAGCCCCTGCTCCACTGCTGGCACAGCATCCCAGGGCACAGGGGACACTGACCTGGGTGCTGCAGGCACCGTGGGCAGCAGGGCTGGCTTCAGAGACAGGGCTGGAAAGCACCCACCCAACAGGCAAAGTGGGTATGGATGGGTGCTGGGGATACAACAGAGGGAAGCAAGCAGGAGCCCAGCTAGGAGAAATCCCAAGTTTTAAGGGAATGATACAGAGAGAAGCAATACATGGTGCACCTGCCCAATGGCTACAGGGGAAAGCACATAGAGGAGGCCAGGCTGTGCCACTCTGGAAATCTGGCTGAGTATATTTACACACACATACACACACACACGAGAGACTTCCTCACACTATAATCATGATAAAAAATGGAAAAAAAAATCACATTCACACAAAAAACATAAATTTGAAATA
Source organism: Geospiza fortis (assembly GCF_000277835.1). Taxonomy (NCBI): domain Eukaryota; kingdom Metazoa; phylum Chordata; class Aves; order Passeriformes; family Thraupidae; genus Geospiza; species Geospiza fortis. The sequence continues at coordinate 3,559,624 of NW_005054357.1, read as the reverse complement.
ATTAATAGCACCAGTGTGTGTCAGATAATAATTTCTTCCCCGCTACGCAAACGTACAAAGTTGCATAGTGTTTAAGGATAGATATATACTGGATCTCAGGGAAAGGGGGAGGGATGCCAGGCTAGAGGCAAGGAGGAAGCTGCAGAGGATGCTCTTGTCTGGGAGCAAGGGGCTCCCTGCTGCTCCCAGCCAGCAGCAGCATGCACTGCCTGGGCAGGGAGCCTGCAGGGAAGCCCTGGGAGTGGTGTAAAAGGCAGAGCTGCCACCTGAGCCTGGCCTGAGGTCCCTGTGCTGTGGCAGCTTTATGGTGACTGGGAGATTCGGAGGCAAAAAGAAAGGAGGGCACCAGGAAATTTCAGCTCTTCCTCCCAGCTTTAAAACAGGCAAAAGGCAAGAGCAATGGCAGGAGAGATAAAAATCCCACTGTCCTCCTTCAGGAAAAAGATGGGGTGAAAAAAAAGACCTTTCCATTTCCATTCATGTGCCCCCTTCCTTCCCCACCCAAAGACATTCAGCATGGAGGCCAGTGCAGCTGTCAGAACTCTCTGGAAGGCAGCTCTCCTCTTCAGCAAGACTTGTCCTGCTTCAACAAACTCATCTGTCAGTCTGACATTCCAAGCCCAGAAAACCAGATCCTCTGGAAATTCAGTAGCAACAGATGGGAATGCAGCTCGTGGCTTCCACACTCTGGCAGTCTGGACTAGCCAGCAGGCAGCAGCTTTTAGACCAGACCCAAAACTTCTCACAGAACAGAAGTGGGGCTGGCAAGATCCACCACTCCATCAGTATCCCATCTTCCCAAAGAGCCCTAATAGAGGCTGCCTTTTTCTCATAGGAATGCATCCTCACAGAAAGCATTTCAGAAAGAGGCTTCAGCTATTTTGCCAAAGGCTACCAACACTGTTGGACTGGCCACTACCTAATGATGAAAAAAATAAATTCACAGGGTTAGAAGTTGGGAAGAAGGATCTGAATTGAGTGCAGCTATACTGGCCATTACAGTAATACTTTGGTAGCCATCCCCTTCCTTCATAGGGATAAAGAGCTCCAGGACTGAGGATTTTACAGTCAAAGGAGAAGACAGGAGAGAAAGTTGTGTTAGTTTTGCCTTGCTGTATACAGCTCACATGGTTATTTCTGAACCACAGTATAAAGAGTCCAGAGCATCTCTCATCCTTGCACTAATCAAAAGGAAACTGTGTCTGAGGAAGGGGCAAAAGTGGAGTGCTCAGGAAAACAACCTATATAAAAAAACCCCTTTGATGCCCAAAGACGGATATTTAATTTGCTTCTCAAAAAAAAAAAAAAAACCCAAACAAAGAAAGAAACAAACAAAAAAACCCCACCAAAAAAAAACCCAAACAAAACAAAAATTAGAAAAAAAAAAGAAAAACAACAACAAAAAAACCCCAAAACTTTCAACTTATCCTGATTTGAAAGGAAACAATGGCTGCAAGCAGCAGAGTTGGGGATTTGGAGAAGGCAATGTGTGTTAAGGCACTCCATGGCTGAACCACCACTCACCAGGGCGATTCCCCCCACCCCCAGCACACCCTTAGGGCTTCTCAATGGACGGGGTGTTGAAACAGCCAGATGGCAAGGTCTTCCTGATGTCTTCCAGGTTGCTAATGTCCTTCAGGATCTCTTCAATGTCCCTGTTGTAGGCCTGTATCGCATCATCTTGCTTCTTGGCTTCTCTCTCAAGGAAAGACACTTTCTGGTCCAGGTCACTGTCTTTCATCTGGTCTTTGGCACTGTTCAAGGCACCTTCAATTTCATTCAGTTTGTTCAAGTCCACTGTCTCCAGTTGCCCTGAAAAGCCAGAAGCAAACAGTGAAGTGCATTAAAACCTCTATGGCACCCTGGGTGCTCACACAGCTGAGCCCACAGCAGATCTCCATCAGGGCATCTCCAGCATCTGAAACAGGACCAACCATATGGGTGACATCTCCACTGTCTCGAGAAGTCTTCAGTTTGCTGAAAACCAACACAGAGCATTGCCAAACAAGCTCTGAGGCTACTTGGGAAAGAAAAAATCCCAAAGTCCTTGCCAAAAACACACAAACCCAATTTCAAGAGATCAAGAGATCCATGTGGTTCCTCAAACAAAACTGGCAGGAAACCCCGCACACATCAGGAAAACACTCAAAAGCATACAGCACGTTACAGACAATCCTACCTAGCTGATCCAACAGGTCATTAATGACAGTGAGCAGACTGTTCACAGAGTTCTTGGCTTTTCTTGCATTGTCTTCTGCCTCCTGGGCAGCCTGTGAGGCCTGTAGGATATAAAAAAAACGAGAGCACAAAAAAGGTGTAGGGATTACAAAACTGTTGCCTCTCCTCTGCAGATAGTCACCATATTGCTGCCTTCTCATCCCAGGATAACAATCCTGCACAAAGATCTTTATCACAGGGCTGGGGAGAAGACTGACAACCTTCAAGTAATCAGTTTTCTGAGTATTTCAGGATGGGGATCCCTGAACACCGAGCAGGATTTTGCAGTAAAGGGCAGGATGGAATCAATAGGGCTATACAGTCAGGTTTTGGCTATAATAAAAGGAAAAGTAGCTCTCAAGTTCCAGCAGGGAGCCTATGCTAATGCACCAGAACTTGTCTCCTTTTCAGTCCCACTTAAAACTTGGAAGAGCCAGAATACTGGCTGGACCCAGCACTGTCTTTGCAAGAGGAGAGCAGGAGGAAAGGCTCCATTGCCAGGACAGCAGGGAGAAGGCAGCTCCTAGCCACTGCTGTCACCTGCCAGCAGTACTCACCTCATTTGCCATCCTCATATCCTGCTCAGCATCAGCCTGCTTCCGCTTCAGCTCCTTCTCTGCATCCTGCAGCTGCTTCATCATGTCATCCACCTCCCTGGCCAGTCCTGTCACATCAGCAAAGGTCTTGTCGGCTTCGGCTCTGGTAGCAGCAGCACTCTGCAGCCAACAGGTGGGAGAGGATGGAAAAAGGTGGTGAAGGTACAGAACTTCCTTCAATCCTTCTCATCAAAATGCACTGACTTCCTATCTTGCCGTATTTTGTATTTGCAGCGGGGAGTACAGCAGGGAGCACACGGGGCTCACCAGGAAACACTGTAACAGGAGTTCCTGCAATCCCACAGCAGGATCTCGCGGGGGTCAGCTGCAGCACACCCACCTTCTGAACAGAGCTGGCAATCTTCTCAGCATCATCTGCTCTGGCCTTGGCCTCACGGGCATCAGCAGCAGCGTTGCCCAGTGCCAGCTCTGCCTGCTGAGTCTTGTTGTTGGCCTCTGCAATGGTCTGGGTGATGGTAGGGATCTTCTTCAGCGCCTCCTCAGCCGCCGTCTTGTTATCGTTCACCCGCTTGTCAAAGTCTAAGGGGGCAAAGCAGATCCTTACCACGTGCTCCAGGAGAGCCTTGGGATGCTCCTCTGACCAAGGACCCAAGGCTTTGCTGCCCTGACATTGGAGGGATGGTCAGCTCTCCCTATTGCACATCTTCTGATGCTAAATAAGGAAGTTAAAAGGAAATTTCCAGTCCCTGAAAAAGCTTATACTTTTTCTTTAAAGAAAAACAAGCCAAAAGAACACACCCAACACTCAGCTAAGGGCAATAGCAGGGCCTCTTTAACCAGAATATCCTACTGCCAAGTGACATGTCACACTGGAATTGAAGGATTCATTTCAAGTGCTTCCTCTTTACCTTTCAGGTTCCTGAGAATGGTATTGGCCTCCTGTAGTGTGCCACTGCTCTCCCGAGCAGCTTCTTCAGCCAGGGCTTTCGCTGCATCTGCTCGAGCCAAGAGCTGGTCTGCAGTCTGAGGAGACAGGACATGTACCAATGCATTCCCACTTTCTGAAGGACAATCGTGTAAGTGTATCAAAAAGCACTGTTAAGCCCCAAACAACACCATCCAGAACAGCAGTGCTTCCTCTGGGACCAGATGAGTGGATGTACTTTGGGAATACTGCTCTGAATACAAAGCTGACACCACATCTGGCAAATACCTATTTTCCCACATAGCCTCAAAGCCATTGCTTTTAACCTCTTTCTGCATCTCCTTTTTTTTTTGAGGCCATTCTTCAGCATTCAATAAATAACACTAAGACAAAATCATTTGCATCTGGCCAGTTACTTGTCTTCCTTGTTTTTGTTTTTTTTTCCCCAGGGAACAAAAGCCTGCACAGAGTGGAACTGACCTGCTGCTCTGTCTTCCCTTTCTCCAAGAGGTTCTTTACTTCAAGCTCCTTTCCTTTCATATCTTCTCTCAAGTCCTCATAATCCTTTAGCTTCCTGGCAATTAGTTGATCCAGTTCCTCTGCTTCCTTCTTGATCTTATTTGCTTTATTCTGCAGGTGAAAATCACACACAGACATTCCTGAATGTTAAAGAATTCCTGAACAGGTGGTAAATTTTTCCACTTCTACATTCAAGCCAAGACGTCTGGCAAACATTTCAGATTTCTGTCTTTCAGAAACTAGGGGAGGTGGGGTTTATGTAGGTGGTTTTCTGCATTTACATGTCCTGCATAAATGTTACAATTGCATAAAAGCTGGATTATACCTAGATGGACAAGAAGCATTGTCCACAGAGTGTTTTTATGCACAGAACATTAGCAGAGCATATGCAAAGTGTGCCAGCAACCTAGCAATCCTCAGAAATCATGCACCTGATGGTGCCCACATGTACCTCTAGCCCTGTGGAATCCACAGTAGGCAGGCTGGTGAGATTAGCATAGATCTGCAGGGCTCTGTTTCCAGTTTCCTCTGCCTCCGCAAGCACCTTGGTGGCCTGTTTCTCTAGGTCTCGAGAAATATTCCTTGCTTGATTGTACCTAAAAAATCCCCAAGGATCCAGTTATGAAACAGTAATTTTTGTAGAACTGAACTTAGTAAGAGAGTGGAGAGGCTAAGAAATCAAAAATCACCTCCCACAAAATCCAAAGCATACAGAAGGTTGTCTTAATTTTAAGCACTGCACTAAAGTCAGGAAATTAAAACAATTTTCTGTAACTGACTCACTTCTGGTTGAGCTCATCAATATCAATTGCAGTTTGGTTTTCTCCAGCCAGGGTTTTCAGCAGCAGTTGATATGCTTCTGTGGAAGTATCATTTGCAGCCTTGGCTATGCGAACAATCTCATCAGCTTCCTTTTTGTGCCTGATGACAAAAGAAAAATAATGCCATTAGATTTGTCAGCCAATAGTTTTTATCCTCAGTTTTGATTATATTCTCTCTTACTTTTCCTTCTTTCCTTCCCTCAGATTTACATATGGCAGATGCTGAAACATTTGTAATGGAAGATGGTTGCCATGTCTGTTATCCACATGAGCAAGGTTTGTCCTCAGAGCTACACAGCCACCATCCCACAGCACCAGTCCCTTAAGCAGCAAAGGGTGTGTGTTTCCTAGCCAGCAAATGAAATTCTGCTTCCCCCTTGCAGAGAAGAGCAGGGCCCTGACAAAGGCCACAATGAGTGTGTCTTGCCACAGCCCACCTTTCTGCCAGCTTACGGGCCTCTTCTGCCAAGTGAGTCATGTTGTTGGGGTCCCCACTTTGCTCTGGAGGTGTAATGGACTGGAAGAGAAAAAGAAAGGAAAAAAACCCCTTGAAGATATTTTTTCATCTTTTATTTGTATTTGCTTTAAATATTTATTGTCATGATCTAAATGCTTAGAGATGTATCTAACCTACTTTGCAATTCTCTGTATGTTTTTCTTAAGTCTATGCAGTTTCCACCACTGGTTACCCCTTGAAAAACAACTAATATTTATTTAAGACTTTTATGTTGCTTTGGGTTAAGATACTATCTGTGACTGACAGCGGTGAACTCCCTTCACTGATTTCCCATGATCTTGATGCAAATTTACTGTTTGAGGGAGAGACCAAGTGGAGAAACACACTGGAGGCACAGAAGGAAAGGCCCTCAGCCTCCCCCAGCTGTGTGGGATCCCAGCACACACTCACCACGTTGTCAGCTGCCATCTTGGCCCTCTCCAGCATATCAGAGGCCATGCTGATCAGGTCCTCAGTGTCCTCCACCCGCACCCGCGCCTGCTCCGCCAGGCTCTCCGTGTCCTGCACTGTGCCCTGGATGTTCCTCAGCCTGTTCAGCTGACTCACTAAGGTGCTGTTGATGTCTTTGAGACGATCCATGAGGCCCTGATCTACGTCTGAAACACAGGACAGAAAAGAGAGGAAGCAAAATTAATTAGAGCAGGAAGAGAAGCTGGAGCAGCAGCTTACCACAGCAGGCACCATGTTGGTAGGTTAATCCCCTACGGGAAGGGAACCAGGCAAAGCCATTTCACAAGTCACTTAGCTTGAGATCAAAGTCATAATCTGAATGTGCACCAAACAGGAGAAATGAAAAGCCATTAACTGCTAATAAGACAATCCTGCCAGTTGTTGGAACTGACTCTGATGGGAGATTTTGTGTGCAGAATCATGTTTTACCTCTCATGTTTACCTCATGTTTTACGTCTCTCATTGACTTAAAATGACAACAGAGCTGCTCCTCAATAGGTATGAAATGTCTGTTTGGTGAATTCTCTGTAGCTTATCTCCTAGAAATTGAGCAGAGGCAGATGAATAGTGTAGACATACATTTTTCCACACTCAGGGCAACAATGGCTACTCCAAAGAAAGACCTAAGGAGCTCCATATGGAGTAGCCAGGAGCTGTGTGGAATAGCAAACCCACTCCAAACTCTCCTCAAACAAAATCTGACAAAAGTTGGCAGGATGGAGCCTTGGTTCTTGCTTATGTTGGACTTATACAGCACCCAAACTTCACCAAATTTTTGGACCATCAGGTAACTCCCAACAACAGCATCTTAAAAATGGAGGCATCACAGCACAGGTATGTATGTGCCTCATAATCAAGGCAGTAACTTTTGAAAAGCTGAGTGTTACCAAGAATTAAAGTGCAAGCAGAAGCCCACAGAACACCAAAATTAAGACTGGTCAAATATCCTGACCTTGCAGCACATCTTAAGTATTGAACATGAAGATTTCACACATTTCAAAAACATACTACCACAGAAAAACAGAAATAACTTCTTCAGGTGTGCACAGATTTTTACCAGGGTAGTTTTTGTTGCATTTACCTTGCCCTCTTAGTAAGAGAAGAACCTGGAGCTGGGGAAGAGTTTGGAGCACAAGTCTCACGAGGAGCAGCTGAAGGAGCTGGGAGGGGTTGAGCCTGGAGAAAAGGAGGCTCAGGGAGGACCTTCTGTCGATCCACAACTCCCCTACAGGGGGGTGCACACACCCAGGGTGTCGGGCTCTGCTCCCAGGGAACAGAGACAGCATGAGGGGAAACAGCTTCAAGCTGTGCCTGGGGAGGTTTTGGTTGGATAGTGGGAAAAATTTCTTCACTTAAAGGGCTGTCCAGGGAAATTCTGGAATCACCATCCCTGGAGAGAACTAAAAGCTGGGTGGATGTGGCACTTGGGAACACGGGTTAGTGGTGGCCTCGGCAGTGCTGGGGGGCAGGGAACAGTTGGACTTGATCTTAAGAGTCTTTCCAAATAAATGATTCTATGATTCCAAGACAGACAGAGACACCAAAAATTCCACCACAAAACCAAATCCATTCCCTCATCTTTCTCCAGTCCCCATCCTGCTACCCCCTTATGTAGGACTATTATCTAGGCAGTAAAAATCTTCCTCAGTTAAAGCTGAGAAAATCTTAAGCAACCATTCTCACTGGCGCAGGAATCTTCCCAAGCAAATGCCAGCATTAGATGCATGTTAGCTTTTTCCCAGCTTCAAAGAAAAGGGACAAATTTTCCCAAAATGGTCTGAAATCACTGAACCAGCTCCCAAGGGAACATCTTTTACTGCAAAGTCAATAGTCTTCTTCAGGCTTCTCTTTTCCAAAACACACATCATCTTATACATTAAAGAGACCCTAAGGACAAACCACTGTCACAAACATGACAAACATCCTGCGGTAGCGGTGACAACACAAGAATCAATTTGAAACAGAGTTTAACAGGACAAACAGCATTCTTCAGAATATTCTGCACTTGATGGTGGGATAATTAAGTTTGCCATCAGGATTTTGAAGCCTTCATTCTGATCACTGATGATCAGATCAACAAGAACTACTTGATCCCAAGATGTCTGAGCAAATTTAAAGCATAATAAGTATACTGGAAAGTTTTCTGCTTGTTTAACCAATAAAATCTTCCTTTGCATCGAGAGAAGAGGGTAACACATAAACACTTCCATCCATGCAGAGCTAGAGGCAGATCTTTACTTCCATGTACAACAAAGACCACTGGTAGAACAGTATGGATAAAAGCACAGCCCCTGTTGTTATGATCATAACACTCACTGACTCAGTGCTGCCTGAAATTGCTGTCAATCCTGGAGCACAGAACTAGCTTGAAATAAAACCTGCTGTCTCCAAAGGGAGCAGGAACATAAGGCAAAGAACTCATTTAGTTGGTCCGTGTCTGATCAGGTCAACCCACCTTTGCTCTTCTGTGCTTCATGG